>NC_133027.1:96869117-97176029 GCF_048771995.1 Taeniopygia guttata | reverse complement strand
GCCTGGGAATACTCACTTTTGATGGCTTTCTAGGCTTGGAGTATGGGCAGTGTTCAGGTGAGGTAGTCTTGCTTTGTCCTGTTACTTTCTGGTACATTTGGCAGAACTCATTCTTCTTCCATGTTCCCTTGCAGCCCTCCATGCCTGCCATTCTGTGCTCTTCCTAGACATTCTCTGTTCTTTCCAATCAGAGCTGTGAGAACTTGCCCAGTGTCCCAGCACATGGATAAGTCCCTTTTCCCACAGGGAATGCAGGATTTACTACTCCTTTTTCCAAATACCTGCCTGCAGCAGCTGTAAATATTAGTGGGACTGTACAAATGCTGCTCTAAAAACAGGCTGGGTGCTGACAGAATCTGTAACTGTTCTCTCAGGTGGCTGGGCAGGGCCTACAGAGGTTGCTGCAGCCCCAGCTGTGTTTGGCCCAAGAAGTAGATTGATTTTCCAACTTCAAGACTAAGAAGACTGGGCTTGGCATCTCAGGCCCTGGCTACGTGCTGCTGCTGCAGTGCACTGTATTAGTCATGCTGACTGTTTCTTCCTGGCAGTGCCTGCTGCCACTTGGAGGCAGATATAGGGCTGTTTTTGCTGCTTTTGGCCAGTGTTTTGGTGCTTGTCTTTAGTGAGTGTCCCTGCACAGCCATGCCAATAGCAGGAATGGACATCTTCGGCTGTGGGGTGGGAGCTGGGAGAGGACAGAGCTCTGCTACACAGAGCAGTGGTGTGGATGTACCTTGACTTAGGAGCAGCTGTGTAGCCTGGGCCTAGGATTACTGCACAACCTACATCTAGTTGGAACTACACTGTGGCTCTCTGGGGCCTCCTGTACTCCTCAGCTCAGCTGACTGGATAGCAGGCTGCTCCTCAGCTGGCAGCCCTGGAAAGCTTAGCCTGAGGCGATCCTTTTTTCTAAGCCTGCTCTCTCCTGTGCTGTTTGACTTTCAGGTTTGTTCCCAGAGCACTTGATTGAAGTTGTGAGCAGAGAGCTGGCCCTGGAGTGTGACTACCTGAGAGAAGCTGCCTGTGCAAGGAAATTCCAGTATGTTCCCACTATTGCCTTCAGCCCCTTCTGTGTGTGTGTGTGAGAGGCAGGAGAGCTTGCTTACCTTCAGGGATGGTGGGGAGCTGACTGCTGTGCCCTGCCATGTGACACAGGGGAAGCGTGCATGGTTGTGGGCTGAGCTGTCCCCCAAAATCACCTCCTTGTCTCAGCTGGGCATGGCTTAAAATGTGGTCACCTCCTCCTGTGCAAGGTTGTCTGTTCTGCCACATGTGAAGGTGCTGCAGTAACTCCTGAAGCTGGGTTGCAGTGCTCCTCTGTGTGCTCTTATCGCAGCCTGTTGTCAGCCTCCCCCATCCTTCAGCCTTCAGCCTAGGAGGTTTTCAGTTCAGCCCTCTTAAAGCAGTTACCCCAGTGCTGCCTGCTCCCTTGGCTTGCCATAGCATCCAGATGGTGGCTGGATGCTCTTCCTGTCCTGCTACAGAACTGCCCCTGTGGCACTGCCCCCTTTGGCAAAGTAATTCTTCCATGCATGTAGTCTGGCCCTAAAGCCAAGTGGGGTGAGCAAAAGAGCCCAGTGGCCCTTGATGCACTGGCCTGGAACCTTCTTAATATCACTGCTCTGGCAGGAGATGTGACCTCAGGAGCTGTCAGCAGCTGTAAGTCACTGGCAGGGTTACTGCTGACTTAATCCCTGCTGTAATTGCTGAGGAAAACATTCTGGCAGCCCCAACCAGGGTCTGGGGACAGGCTGTGAAGGGCTGTGTGAAGTGTTGCTGATGGGTCTGTCTCTTCTCAGGGCTCCTAAACCTTCTCCTCTCCTTTTTTCATCCCTAGGGAGCTGCTGAAAGACCACCCCTTCTTTTATGTACCCAGAGTAATAGATGAGCTGTGCAGCAAGCACGTGCTGACCACAGAGCTGGTGTCTGGCTTTCCCTTGGATCAAGCTGAAGGGCTGAGCCAGGAGATTCGAAATGAGGTAAATTGGGGAGGTTGTGTTCCTGCCCTTGTTCAGAGCCCTGTGCTCAGCCTGCCCGTGACTGCCAGACTGGGGGATGCCTTGTGGCACAGCAGGGCTGGAGTCAGGGACTGTCTGGAGGCTCTAGGAAGACTTGTTGAGGGAAGGTGCAGTGACACTGGAGTCTCTCCACGCTTGTTTGGGCCTTGCAGGCACCAGCATTCAGCAGGGTTGGAGGGCTTGAGTGGCAAGGGCAGCTGAATGGGAGGTAGCCTCACTGTGTGATGCCATCACATCAGAAATGATGGCCTTAGGTTTGGGATGACTGTCAGTAAGGGAAAAGGGGTCTTATGCAGCTGCTCTTCTGGGCAGGATTGCAGAATCATTCCCGTGCAAGCAGTTGGGTGTCATTCCTGCAGGACTGACCTGTGCTGCATAGGGCTGCTGGAAAAGTACCTGTCAGTAAACAAAAGCAGGGATGTGGGGATAGGTGGGCGTTGGTGCTGAATATAGCCAGTGATTGGAGTGCTGTGGTGGGACAAGCAGCTGTTCTAGTGGCAGAAATAACTGTCCTGGTATTTGGATGTGTGTGTGTTTCTTGGTGTGAGCTGTCAGCTCTTAGCAGGTCACCGGGGAAGAGGACAGATTCGGTTCCTCTAGTTAAACAGATCCCAGTGTCACATTAGATTTGAAGCTGTGCCAGAGCTGGCTGGCTATTCTTAGGGACTGTCCCCAGCAATGAGCTACTTTATCACCAGGACTCATTTTAAAAGGCTGTGAGCTGGGCTGTTGCTGCAGGAACAGCCCTTCTTTCTGGTAAGCCACTGGCCTGGCTGACCCTCTGCCTTCTGACCCAAATGGGAGTGTCCTGTAGCAGGGTTGGGCTTGCATTGGGTGCTCTCTTCCTTTCACCTTGGATATGATGTTTACTCAGCTTTGCAGAAGCTGGAGAGGGGCAGAGTGAGGCTGGCAATTCTGCTGAACAGGCTCCAGCTTAGCAATTGTCACAGAAAAGCTCTGCTGGAGTGTGTATTTCAGCAGGGGGGTCTTCAGAGACTACTACCCTTGCTTCTGTTGATCCTGAGGTGTGGCTCTGCTGCTCCTCCCTCAAGCTGGGTCAGTGCTGAACCCACAAGAGTGCATGCTGGGTCTGTGTACCATGCAAGATTCCCATTCTTGCAGCCACCTAGTGTGTAGTCAGTGCTGGAAAGTTAAAAGGCAGGACCAGAATGCAGTTGGATGAGCACTGGACCATCTGTGCCATCTGCTAAGGATGCCCCATGGCAGGTGTGGGCTGGGAGTTGCTGAGCGGTACTCCTTCAGCTCTGCAGGAGTTGGGCAGCTTAGAGAAGATGGGTCCTGCTGATGTGGTGATGTGTTCCCTGTTTGCTGATGCCTGCTCTAAGTTACAGGTGTGAGTAGGGCTCGCTGCTCTCCTGACTTGTTTCTTGTCTCTCCTTGTTTTTCAAGATCTGTCACAACATCCTGGTGCTGTGCCTGCGGGAACTGTTTGAGTTCCGCTACATGCAGACTGACCCCAACTGGTCAAACTTCTTCTATGACCCACAGCTGCACAAGGTAAGCCTGAGCAGCCACTGTCCTGCCTATACAAGCTTTTGATTATTCCTTACTCCCACTCCCCACTTAATGAGCCCTGACTGAGATTCTCTCAGATTCCTGTCCTTGAGGCATGGGCAGGCAGCACAGGGAAACCTCCCTTTGGCACTTGCCCTCACTAGGGCTTGGTAGGAGAGCAGGGCTGCTGTAACCCTGGCCCTTGAGCAGTCACAGCTACTTCCTTAATCTCAGGATCTGTTTTGAAGAGGGTCAGTGGGAAGCTGCAGCAGGCAGTGCTCTACCAGGACACACCTGAGCCCAGGACTCTTCAGTTAAATGCTCTTGTGCTATGCTGAAGATAAGGGCAGCAATTCCTGCTCATTGGTTTGGCTGCTTGTCTATGCTCCATAAGGCAGATGGAATTGCATTTTATTCCTGAGGTCTGTGCTGCAAAGTGCTGCTCTGTCCCTGCACATGGAGCCTGAGTGGAGCTGCCAGCAGAGCAGGTGTGGCAGTGTGGGGACTGGGCATTGGCCATTCCTCCTCAGCCCTGGACTGGTGCAGCTGTTGGGGCTGCAGACTGGCAATGAAGGACTCGGGAGCAATTGGGATGCAGCTGGGAAAGCCAGCTGATCTTCCTGAAAAAATCAGGAGCATTCTTAACATCAGGTTCTACCAGAATGGGTGACTGTAATATAAACCCTTTTCTCCATTTCCAGGTGGCCCTGCTGGACTTTGGAGCAACCCGAGGGTTTGATGAGAAGTTCACAGATGTCTACATAGAGGTGAGGACTTGCACTGTGTCCTAGATAGCTGCACTTGATTTTGCAAGTACTCTTACCTGTTATCACTTTGTGCTGGAATACACTTTGGGTGTGGAGGGAAGCAGGGCTGGAGGCAAGAGAGCAGTCTCTGTTCATGTTTCATCCCTTGCCATGGCTGTCTGCATATGTGCTGCAAGCTGCTGGCTCTCTGAGGTGGGATGTTCACAAAGTGAACTGCAGTGATGCTTGCTGGGGGCCTTGGGCAACAGGGTGTATCAGATCACTCACAATTCTGTGATTTTTATTTGAGGACATGCAGGAATTGCTTGTTCCCCATCTCTTCTTGAGATTTCCAGCTTTTCCACAGATAGATAAATTGATGTGAAGCCGAACGTGCTTCCTTTGTGATCACCATGTTCTGCATGTGGTAACTGAGCTGCCAGGGCCAGCAGCTGCCACCCAAAGCTGCTCACAGCTGGCTCTGCTATTTCTCTGGGGGAAGGGCTGACTATTTGTGAAGTTTTTTTGGCTGTCCCTTACATTCTCTGGGCCATGTGTAGCCCTGTTGAGAAGAGGTGGATCTTTCAGCCAGTAGCCCTTAACGTGCCCAGCATGCAGGCCCCTGAAGAGAGGGCAGAGGCAAGGCAGTGAGCAGGTGGGTGGTGTTGATGTGTGTTCCTGTGGACTGTGCAGCAGTCCTGTTGTTCAGTCCTCTCTTGGCTCTCCTGAAAGTATTCTTCCTTCTCAGGTAATCAAGGCAGCTGCTGACATGGACAGAGAGAAAGTACTGAAGAAATCCATTGAGATGAAATTCCTCACTGGCTATGAAATCAAGGTATGGAGCAGAAGTGTCTGATTTTGGTGCTGGCCACAGATAAGGTGATTGCAGATCTGTGAAATTCCCCAAATTTCTTGATGTGGTAAAAGTGTCAGTCCAAAAGCCCTTTTGATAAGCATGAGGGAGGAGGATAAAAAAAGTTGTGGCTTTTGTTGGCTTTTGTTCTCACTTCCTTTTGGGAGCAGGAAAAGTAATGAGGATACAGCTAGCCCCAAAACCACTGTCCTTCTTTTTCTCCCTGTGGAAGACCCTGCAGCTGATGACAATTCCTGAAGTTTCATGACTGGGAAGATGGTCTTCTGGAAGGTTTAGTTGCTCAAAACTGTATGAACTAAATGTTCCTCAGTCTTGCTGGGGGCTGGAGGTTCCCTTTGTCATTGACAGGGATGTCTATTTCTTCTGAGCTGCTGCTGTTAGCACTAGCATTTCTTTTCCTTCTTGGTAGTTGTCATGGCTAATGGTGTTACTTATCCCTCTTTCCTTTTGGGCAGGAAATGGAAAATGCCCACTTAAATGCTGTCCTCATCCTGGGAGAGGCATTTGCATCTGAGGAGCCTTTTGATTTCGGCAACCAAAGCACCACTGAAAAGATCCATGGTTTAATCCCAATCATGCTGAAGCATCGGCTCATCCCCCCGCCAGAGGAGACCTACTCTCTTCATCGGAAGATGGGCGGCTCTTTCCTGATCTGCACCAAACTGAAGGCCAAAATTCCCTGCAAAAACATGTTCCAAGAGGCATATAGCAAATACTGGAGCAGGAGGGGCAAGAAGCCAGAGGAGTAGTAAGAATGAACTTGTCTTGTTGTGAGGGCCTGGTTCGGCTGAGTCTTGCAGAGAGCGTTCTAAGCCTCCCCTGCGTTGCTCCCCAGCTCTCCATCCTCTTGAGATGCAGCAGCCCCATGCCCTGGAAGCCAAGTGTGCATTCCACGAGGACAAAGCTGCTCTTTCCTGCTCTGTCTGTCCGGCCTGGACTGCCAGCACAGCCCACAGCTTGCAGGAAACTCTGAGTGCTTCTGTGCTGCTTCAAGGTACCAGCTGACTACCTTGAATGCATTTGTAACATTGTGATGGTGGCTGCATATTGAGAGGGTTTTGTAACAAGTAGGGGAAGGAGGATGAGAGCAGAATTTAATATTGAAACCTATTTGTAATTGTCCACAAATTGTTTTTTAAAAACCTTCCCTCTTTCAAGCTGAGGTGGAATTCAAGTAGTTTTCATACTGTGAATTTAGAGAATGAAATACCAAGGTGTTCCCTACCACAGACACATCCAGCACCTCCCCCACGTGTTTGTAAGTCAAGTGGTGGCAGCCTGAGAACCCTCCTGGATTCTACTGATATTGGTTTTATGCAAGGGGCGTGTAAGTAGAAGTTTTATGCTTTCTGCCTCTTTTTGGCTTGCAAGCTAAACATAGGAAATATTTTAAAAGTCCAATAATTGAATGCCAGTCTCTTAAACACACACACATACACACTCTCACAACCCATCTCAGTTCTGGGAGTCAAACATGTAATCAGCAGAGCTATATCTGAGCACAAATAGTGGGATTCTGCACTGTCTGGTAGGTATCAGCTTTCCTGAGGGCAAGTTAGATAAGCTACAACTCTGACACCCACTGCTTGCTGGACTCCTGATTAAGACCCTCTGTGTGTAAGGCAGAACTTGCAGCAAGGCAAACAATGTCCTGCCTCTGAGCAGCTCCAGATCCAGCTGAATGTCACACAGCTCAAACCAGACGCACAGTTTTAAACTCTTGGAGTCAAGCTAGGAAATTGACTTTTGTAGGTTTTTGTACAAAGCCTGTACCTGTACGACTTCCTGATGTCAATAAACAAGTGCTTGTGCGGTGGGCCTGCTGCCTGTGGCTGTGTCATCTTCTGGTGTGTCATCTCAAGTGAGCAGTGTCCTGTTCTGGGGGATAAACAGCAGCTCAGCAGAAGCTGAAGCCTGTTCATGAAAATTCCTGGTAATTTACTTTGTTTTTAATCTTCCTTGGTTTAATCACTCTGTTTGCAGTCTCCTGAACACAAGTCTCTTTGCCTTTCCTGCATTTGTGTAGGAGAGGCTGTTGGAGTTGAGGCTTACCTGGTGCTCATAAGGCTGGTGCTGTTATCTGGTAAGTGCCAGGCATTTATTTACCAGCAGGCCCAGCTGGTTCTACTCAGTAACAGAGGCCGGGAATGCCCAGGTTTGCCTGATCTTACACTTCAGCATGTGTGAAATCCTGACAGCTGACACTTCAGAGGGAGAGAACAGGTAAGTGAATAAATGGTCTCTGTCAGGAGGGACCTCTGAGAAGTAGGAAAACAGGTTATGGTATTCTCTTTATTCCAAAGCCATCAACTTATAAGCCACTTCATTTAACACTTTGTTGAACAAGACGCAGTGCAGTTCAGTTCAAAATACCAGTCAGATTATTGTTAACCTTTTGAGAAGAGTTAACTCTGCTGGTCAGTAAAGTAATAGTTTTGCATCAAACAGTTTATCAGTACACAAAGTTACAGTAACTTTCCTTGTTTTGAGTTCTGGTAGACATTGTTTAGTTTTTCTCCTTTGGATCTAGACTTTGCAGCTGTAAAAACAGCAGAGTTGTTTGAGCTGTTAAATGCTTATGTTAAAGTTTAAAAAACAAACTATAAAAAAGCTGACAAGGGAATTAGATAAGTTTCAGAGCAGATTTTCTGAAACTGAAGATTCAAGGCCAGCACGTTCAGAGAACTTGCAAAAGCAGCAGAGTAAGCTGGAGCATTGCAGTTCACTTTTCCACTTGTCCATGTGAGCCCAGATCTTGTGTATACCATGCTGGGGCAAGTGTGTTCAACTCCTGGCAAATACTCCCCTTCCCAAGAGTGTTTAGGAATGCCATCCAGCCGAACAGTGGAGTTGTTTTGCATTTGCAAGAGGGCAGCAACTCGCAGAAGCTGAGATGTTACTTTATTAGGAGACCTAATTAGAGCTCTCAGTCACTAATTCTCCCAACCTTTTGGTATGCTCTGAAAGCATTAATAATGGCTGTAGCTTTGTCCAGAGAGATTGGTGACAGGAGGAATTGCATGTCAGAGGAACAGCCGTGTAGAAAACTGAGCTAGAAACTCTGGCTTGAAGTCAGAGAAGTTGTGACATTGTACAGTGGGCAGGAACACTTGATCTGTGCCAGCCACTGCATTTGCTTGAACTGTGCTACAGGGTTGAGGATGTGGCTGTTTCTATGCTGCAGGAAGCTTCTATGGTCTAGAAAAATCTCTTCTGAAAACATTTCTTCTTTGCACAGGGCAAGCTGCAGATTAAAGCTGCCTCTCTAATGACAGTGATTTTCCATTCTAAAGCATCGAGACTGAGGCTACCTCTGGTAGCAGTGATTTTCCTACCTTCTTTCGTTAGTCAACCTGGCTGCTGCATCAAAACAGAAAGTGAATGCTGAGGAGCAGAACAGGAGGTGAACATGCAGTTCAGTTTCTGCTTTTCGAATGCCCAAATCCCTGACACTACAAGGCCCCTGATACTACAAGGCCCATTTCCCAAGACCTTTACAGCTGTGATGTGCAACTTGACCCCTGGGAAATCAGAAATGAAGCACTGATTGAAAACTCAGAGCACAGGAACCAGGGTCTGTCCCAGAGCTACAGCAGCTGCCTCAATGGGATGACCCATGGGCTTAAAGCCACATGAACTGGAGTGAAGGGCTGAGAAAGTAAACATTTTGACCAAAACAGAGGGACAAGAGTAAGGCAGCCTAAGGCCTTAGAAGAAGTGGGAATCACAGTGCCTGGTCCTGGTCGGATTCTGAAATGGAAGAATGCCCAGGCTGGCACTGCTGGCAGTGAGGGATGAGTGACAGCCCAGTCCTATATTCCTGCTGCAGGGGGGGGGTCACTGAAGCAGGTACCAAAGCCAGGACTTACCCAAAATCACTGAGGTTGGAAAAGACCTCCAAGATCATCAAAACCAACCCTGAATCCAGCATTGCCTTGTTCACCATTAAACCATGACCTTAAGTGCCATATCCACACATCCTTTGAACACTTCCAGGGATGGTGACTCCACCACTTCCCTGAGCAGCCTGTTCCCATATTTCACATGCCTTCCTGTGAAGAAATTTCTCCTAGTATCTAATCTAAACTTCCCCAGGCCCAATGAGGCCATTTCCAACATTGCACCAACAGGGGAATGAATGGAGGGGAAGATGTACCAACACTCTGTGGTACGGGAGAAATTCCAGGCTTGTGAGGAATGGGTGGATGACAGGAAAGGGTCAGGGCACATGCAAAACTTCACAGGTATTCTGAGATGTACTTAAAGGTTTACCAAGGCCAGTGTGATGGTAGTAGCTCAGAACTAACAATCCAGCTTCTAACACTAAGACAGCTGAAATATTTGATGTGTAACTACAAATGAAGGAGGAACACCAAAAACACTGACTACAACTCTAACTACTTATTTCTTAGCCTATCACAGCCGACCCAAGAAAAAGGTCAGGAAAACTTTAGTTCAATATAACAAAGTATCCAGGGACTTTGATTTTGTATTTTTAAAAGGATCTGGTTATTTTTTCTGAAAGCTGTTAAAGGGAAATAGATTTTCTCACATACTCCTTTTCTTCCCACTGTGCACTTGTGCAAATGTGTTAAAACCAGCATGTTGTATCTTCAGGAGCACCATCATTCCCCTTTCCATTTCTTCCTCAAAGCTTAATGGGGGAAGGTGGGAAAAGAAGACAGAACATCTACATTTCTAACAGTTCCCTGTTTTATTGCAATACATCAAAGTCGGTTAATATTAAGTGTGTTACCAACATAAAATATTGGTGGCAAGTCATTTTTACATTGTTGACTGTTCCACCTTAAATATTTCTGTGCAAAAGAATCTACATCATTGTTCTGTAGCAGAGAATCTCTTACAATGTCCCCTACAACATTTGAGGGCATTAAACAAAAGAGTGAGAAGAGGCAAAAAGCAGAATCTTTCCCCCACACGCACACTTGTCAGCTTTTATACTCTAAAACAAAAAAGTGATTACATCTATGCCATGCAAAACTGTACAATAATATTACAATGAAAAACCTAAAAAACATATTTTAAAAATAAATGATATGAAACTGTCATACATAAAAAGGCAGGTATAGCAACACTGGTTTGTTTGTGGATTTCTTCCCTGTAGATGACTGTCTCAAATGGAGAATGAAAATAGGTTGCACTGAGCTGCGGCTGGAATGAGAGGAGTTGGAATTCAGACTGGAAAGCCTGCAGCAGAGCGGCCTCTGGGGGTGCTTATCAAATAAACTGTGAACACAAAGTGCACAGAAGGGTGCTAACACTTCGTGTTAGTGCAGAAATTGTCCCATTTCCTCCATGGAACTTGTTTAACAAAAGAACCCACAGCAGGAATTGCTATGTGCCACTTTGATTCTCAGACTAAGGCTCAGGAGCTGTGGGTACTTGCACTACAGTAAGTTTTACCCTTAACAAATTCATTTAAAATTAAACAGCATTCATAAAATGGAAAAGAAAACTTTTTTCCACCCAAGAGCATGTTTGTCCTGTCATTCAGGGTCTGGCCATGCAATACAACACAGGGCCAGAATCTGTTTCAGTGTTAATGATCCAACTGTTCTATTTGGAAGGGCTGACACACTGTGAACCAGTTGGGTGCAGTTAAACTATATTTCTATAAATAAACTATGCTTTTTGGACTTTTTTGGTATGGCAAGACCCTTAACTTCCCTCTGCCATATACCTGAGAATAACACACCTGGGTTGTAACTTGTCAGAATCAAATCAAAGAGAGAACATTCCTGACTCAGTTTTGAAACTCATTTAAATGCGCAAAATGCATATTCATAACAAGCCACAGCAATTAATGGAGGGGGAAAAGAAGCAACTACTTCACCACAGTCTCAGGAATGTTTTTTTGATAATACCAGCTGTCTTCTACAGGCCAAAGGCAAGAG
Organism: Taeniopygia guttata; assembly: GCF_048771995.1. Taxonomy (NCBI): domain Eukaryota; kingdom Metazoa; phylum Chordata; class Aves; order Passeriformes; family Estrildidae; genus Taeniopygia; species Taeniopygia guttata. The sequence goes on along the minus strand of NC_133027.1, from coordinate 97,164,961 downwards.
AGAAGAGAGTACTGTAACCCTGCTTTTGGGTTTATGAAATGTGGGAGGAAGCCACAGACCTGTGTGTGCACACGTGCAGGGGAGAACTATTTACCAAACCTATTCCATCCTATAACCTGGAATCCTTAGTAGCTGCCTGAATCTGTTCAGATCCTTGTTGCCATGTTGCCAAAAGAGAGAAAAAAAAGGCAAAACCCCAACAACTCATCTGTCAAAAATGCAAACCAACACCTTCAGTCTCAGCCAAAAGAAAATAAAACCAGCTAGATACACATCCTGTGTACAGAGAACGTGTGCCATGGTCAGGAATTCAGGGGGAGATTTTAAGCTCCCAGAACAAAATGCAGCCCTCGACCTGTGAAATTGAAGTAGTGCTACAGTGCAAAGGAGCAAACATCAAACCTCAGGAGACAACTGCCTTGGAGATACCAGTCAAGAGTCTTACAGTTCAAATGACCAAGTTACTTTTCCTAGCCCAATGAGTCTTTAGAAAGCTCAGCTGCAGTATGCATGCCAACAAAAAGAGATGAGCATGGTTTCAAACTGAGTCTGTAACCAAATGGTCCCCAAATATATAAAACTATTTAAGTCCTAGGACTATTTTTCTCTTTTCAAATAAGTGATGTGGTCATTTGCTTTTCAACTGAGAGAACAGTTGCTGTTTCTCTTCTGAAGAGACATGTATAAAAATGCACAGGACCAAACTAATGATTAAATAAATCCTAGAGAAGACTGCTGAGGCTTGGACATTGTAGTGCACAAAGAGCGTGGGCCTGTGGAGCTCTCATCCTCTGAGCTTAGTGTTGAAACACAGCTGACCTGTGCTCTGCCTGAAAATGCCAGGGGTTGGTATCAATAGATTACAGATTGCAGGCACTGGAACGGAGCAAACACAGGGGTTTACTCAATTTAATTGTTTGCTGAGTGGTGGCTCTTCAGGTTCCATTTTCAGATAGAGCTTTAGCACAGCTGTGAAAAAATAAAGTCCATGGAAAATGATCCTGTGACCCTCTCTCAGGGGACTGCCATGCAGGCTGCTCTGTCTTTAATGACTATTGTTTAAATGCTTTCTCTCAACATCAAAATAAGATTATTATTTAAATACAACATACAGTAAATACAAAACAAGTCTGCAAAGGCTTTGAAAAGTGTGTGGACATGCTTCACCAAAACAAGGGAATTGTGGGGAAAAAGCAGTGGCTATACTTGAAGCAATATGCAGCCTTTAAAAAGAAGCTGATGTGGAATTTCAATAATGCCAATAACGCCCTGCCTATCTGTCCCTCAGAAATACACAAACTTTTCTGGGAGGAATTACTTTCAGATGCTTTGCTCTTTGCTAAAACTTTTAATTTCAAATGCCAGGCTTGCAAAAATAGTAGGTTTGAAGTGAAAACTAACAACACAACCAGCTTGCTACTCTGAAATACCCAAACAGGAGAGAGACAGGCTTTTGATATGATGGCTTCTACAATAATTGCTTCAATTCCTGTCCCAAAATAACACTGAATGAGTTTAAACTTGGATAAGCCTCTTGATTCAGAGTGAAAGAGAAATCTTACCTAGGAGACCCAGCATGATTAAATGGATTAGATGATCTGTGTCTTGTTCCCTATGTCACATTTAGATCATACCTGGAAATTACTGTACATGGTTTGAACTTACCTACAACTTCTATTAGGGAAGACAGAAACTGCAAAACTCCAAACACCTCTGTGTGGGTGAAACTCTACATAACTGCTGACTGCAAGAATACAGAATGGTTTAATGAGAGCCATAACAAGTTTCCGAAACCCACAAACCCCAATATTCTAAATACAAAAAGCCCTTATGTGTTTGAGTATGGTCATAGTATGAAGTCAGCAACAACACTACTGGGAAGAGAGGCTCATCCCGAATGAAAAGCACAATCTGCCTTGCTAACTAAAGAAAAGAGACATCTTCCTCTTACCATACATCTGTGTATCAGTTTTTCATTTATTCTGTCAACTGGGTGACCACTTCAGCTTTTTATTTATTTTTCCAGCTTCAGCGGGCTCTGCCTTCCACTGCAATACTTCCTGCCCTCCAACCTGCCCTGCTTTTGGAACCAAACAGCAGGTGAGCACACAGAAACAACTGCACATTGCACAAACTCACAGCACAGGTAGGGGGCAGAGGAAAACCAACCTTGCCAGTGCAGCAGTTGTGGGTCACCAGGCATTCTCTGACTACCACAGTGTGAACAGTGTGAGGTCAGTCTTCAAGGTTCTTTGTTGCTACAGTGACAGCAAAGCCAGCCAGGGCCAGCTTTGGGCTAAGGGCACTCGTTTGGCTGATGTGTATTAGCAACCAGTATTTGGTAATGACAGTAAGAGTTTGCTGCTTAGGGATGGTCAAGGAGATGTGGAAGACTGTTCCCTTCTGAGCTAAACCTGCTCAAAGGCTGACCCAGGGAAACAGTTTTCCTGCTGAATCCAGCTGCATTGAACTCCCTTGCTGCCTGAAGGACCTCTCCTGTAGCTGCTGCAAGGCTCCAGCTCACAGGTGGCACTACGGAACCAGGGCAGCCGCCGGGCTGACCAGCACCCATGGCTGCTGGGGCAGGGCCTTGCTGCAAACTGCTGTGGTTTCTGAAAAGGATGGGGACTATGAGGAAAACAGGAATTACAGCTTCAGTTCTGCTACGGCCAGAAGGAGAGAAGTGTTGTGAGAGCACTGCAGGGGCTGTCCCGGCAGTGCAGTGAGCGCTGCGCACACGGAATCTCTGTCCTGCGGGAGGTTTTAGCCAGGCCTCCGAGTCTGTAAATCACCGAGCATGAAAACAGGGACAACACAAATCTTAAATTAAAGGCTTTCTTAAATAAGCATCCATCTTCTGCTGCATACACAATGCTTTTTTTTCTTTGAATATATACATACGTATTTTACTCTAACATCTGCGTATTTATTTAAACTCTGTACTGTAGTAAAATATGCATCATTTTAATCAATAAGGATTTGCTGGCAACAATCAGATTGACATTCAAACGTGGTGGCTGAAAGCTTTTATGTGCCTCTGACATACTGATCATTCCCCATGGAGGGGAAAGGGTCTCTGTGCTACTTTTGTACAGTACAATGAGCTATTGTATGAAAACAAAATCCCTCTGAATTTTCTCTTGTTGATACTGGTCTGGTCTACTTACGCTACCTTTTGGGAAGTGGAAGGGGAGTGGGATAAATATGTCTTTAAAAATGAAGCAGCTGTAACCACAAAAATGAAACCAATACTAATACAAATCTACAGCATCTGATATTTACCAACACCCTAGCTTTGCTCATTTGCTGCTGTCAGATCTGGGGAGGTGAGGCAATGCTGAACGGTGCTGAAGGCGACCAGCTTTCACCTTCCTCTGTACCCCACTCCCAGATCCTCTTCCGACGGGGAATGGGGAGGATTAGGAGGATGAAGGTGAGAACTGGAGCAAGTGAAGGGGACAGCCATGGGGACAGCAAGCTGATGTGATGCCAAATCTGAATGCTGAAGCAGTTCATGAGTCCCAACTCACGTGGTCAGAGCTCTCCAGGGAGAGGCTCTTGGTCTTGTGAGGAGAAACTGGGCTGGGAGGGCTGCTGAGGTTGGAGCTGTTCGATGCTGTTGAGTGTCTTGGAGAGTCAGAGTCCTGCAGCCCAGAGACACACAAGAACACCAGTAAGTAACATGACAGCAAGTTTGAGAGTGTCTCAGCAACAGTGGCTGGATTCAAAGACCTCTGCAGATCTTGCTTGTGTCCAAAAATACTGAGGGATCTTTTTTGCTCACAATTTCCAAGGAGACCTGAGATTAAGTGGTCAGGTCACTCTGCTTTCAGCAGGCATAAGTGATACTGACATAAGGACACAGCACCAGTGGGATTCTGGAAGTCCATGTGTTGCCAAGGGCTGCTTGGCCAGCAGAGTGTGCAGCTTCAGGCTGCCTGTGAAGCTACAAAAGTTCCTGCCTTTTCACAGATTATGCTCTTGCACTAAAATGAGAAATCTTTGTGGCTTCATCACAGCTCCCTCTTGTATGTCAGCCCCAGGGTATCAGTTCAAACATCCTATTGAGTTACTTGGATCTTCCAAAGTACAGCAGACTGCAACTCTAAGCCTGAATTTGGGCTGACAGCTGCCTTTCAGCTTCAGCTGGAAGGACATATCCAGTACCATGAGAAGCCTGTGTGACCTCTCATTTTCATACTCCTTGGTAAGGAAATGAGTTGGGGAAGTTTTGCAGGCCAGCTTCAGGTTGAACCCTCCCATGTAAAACATTCTTGGCTGGAGGGACTGAGTTTAGCAGTAAGCAGGATTTCAGTCCTATCATAATGACAGTCCTGACTGCACAGAATAGAAATTATTAAATCCAGTTCCTGCTCTAAATGAAATTATAATTCTTAAATTACCTTGTTAATTTCTGAGTACAAAACACCTCCTTGAAATAGTTGCCGAGATAGCTTATGAATCTATATGAACCCCCAACCTTACCAGAGCTGAGTATCTGGGCAGCAAGTCACCAAAAATTGCAAAATTATAATCTCTTCCGCATATAAAGGCCAAAAGGAGTATCAGCACTTCAAGCTGTGATATGCCACTATCAAGCTGTTACTCTGCTGGGCCTGTATTTGGGGGAGCCTCGCTACCCACACATCTCCAGGTCAGGAATGCAGAGAGCTTTTTCTGCATCTTAAATACCAGGACCAGCGTTGACACTTTGATCAAAGTCTGTTCTAGGTTGAAGTACAGGAAATTCATCTCTCCACTGACATTGACTCCCAAAGTGGTAGCCAACCCCATGACAGGATTGAACTGCCTCACCTTTATCCACACCCCTAAGGCTTCTCCTCCTGCAGCCACTCACCTCTCGCTCGTAGTCCCTTGTGGGTGCATCGCTGCCTTGGTCCAGGCCCCCCGAGGACAGGGACCCGTCTGAGGGCGAGGCCATGGGCTGGCGCTTGGCTCCGTAGCTCCCTCCCGAGAATTCCCTGCGCAAAGCGCTGCCGTTCTGTGCAGATGATCCTGCAACAGAGGAACCAAACTGTGCTACAGACCCAACTCAACACACCAGGAACTTGTTCAGCTGTTTCTCTGGCTTATTCTGCTGTTCTGTAGTGTGTCCCAAGCTCATGGCTTGCAGACTGTGCGGGCTTTTATTTTGGCTGCTGCAGTAGTTCTTGCGGATTGTGCAGTCAGATTGTCCCTTGGCCATCTTACACCTGTCAGTGTAAGAACACTTTACCCAGTCACCGTGCTCCCAAAAAAGGTGGCAGCTGTAGAAACAGCTGTGGTGGCTGCCTAATTCCAGTGGCCTCTTTCAATGCAACGCCACTCTTCCATTCCAGCACCCAGTTCTCTACTGCTTCATCTTTGCAATAGTGGCAAGAGAGGCATCAAGAGCTACACACAGCTCAGCAACAAAATTAATAACCATGGAGCTTGCAAACAACTTGGCACTGATTTAAAACACTTGAGCTGGAGCAAAGCAGCCCCAAGGCTAAGAATGCAATTTGAATTCTAACATCAATTTTAAAAAAATGACGAATTACAAATGTGGGACTCTCAAAAGCACTACCTGCTTATTCACGTGCTCCTTTGAAAGCAAGACTGAAATGCTCTGCTGGCCCTTGGCAGCAACACCGTCAGCCATCAATTTGAAAAATCTGCATCCAGCATGGACAGAAGCAACTGCAGGCAGCCCTTTCCCTGAAACACTTGTGCCCAGCCCCCAAAGCAACAGAGCTCTGTTTGCTTACGTGCTGCTAACCCGCTGCTCGCGCTCATGGATCGTCCTGGCTCCGTGCGGGATTTGGTGATCGACGGGATGCTGACGGAGCCGCTGAACACCGTCCGGCTCTCCTGGGGCCGAAGGTTCTGAAATGCACACACACACACGACACGTTCACTTATCCACTGCTGGCTCAACCTTGCAATTCCGTGTTTTAAGGCCCCAAAACACATGAAACCCCCAACCTTACCAGAGCTGAGTATCTGGGCAGCAAGTCAGCAAAAATTGCAAAATAATATTCTGCAGTTTAGTGCAGAGACTGGCAGCACACGCAACGCGGCAGTGAAGTGCTGAATTACATGGACATATGCAGGCAACTGAAAGAATATATGGAATAATTCCAGAATTTCCCTCAAAGGATGGCTTCCAAGCCTAATTAAGCTGCTGTAGATATATTCAAGTTACACTGCATAACACCTTCTTTCTGAAGCTTCTACGGATCTCGTTACAATTTCTCTTTGATGCCATTGCTTGTGCTGTGATTGTATAAATTGATACAATATCCAGGTTAATCCCTAATGCTTGCAGAGTTATGAATAGATAGTGGATCAATCTGTATAGCAATTACTTATGGAATTCCAAAGGTGTTAACAGCATCCCTCCAAACCTATCCTAGTTGAGCCAAAGTGAGAAGCAGCCTCCTGTTCCCAGCCTGTACAAAAAGGAGGACCTGAGCACATGACAGTGTTTTTCTATATATTTTGATTATTGCTCCTGTTTTGAACCTTGAGAGTTACAGTGTGATTTTCTAAATTGATCAGTTACTGGACTGAAGTGGTCTTTTACTGAGGAGATAAACCACAACTTCCCTACTTGATATGGCAGTTCCTCAAACACAAGTTGTCTTTAAAAGAAGGTGAAAAGTACTCACTTTGAAGTGAGTTCTGGGAGATTTTATTTCTGCATCTGTTAACCTAGAACGGACCTTAGGGGAGAAGATTTCTCAGATTATTCAGCCCCTCTCTCTGTGTATGAACTGGCTTTCTAGCCCAGAGGGACTTGCCTATGTGTGTCATTTCAGCTCTGGCTAAATAGGAGACATCGTCCTGTTCATCAACAGAGTGTGATTTGCACTATTAAGCCAATACCATTAACTGGGATTAGGTTCAGGGAACCTTCATAGATGCACAATGTGAAAGAAATGCAGGTAGTTGAAGAATTACTTCCTTTACCCTCTACAGCTGCCCCTCTCAGCAATAATTGTTTGTTTCGTCCTATTTATGTTTAATTATTTCCCCATCCTCACAGTGAGAAGAAGTAGCCATATATAAAACAATAGTTGCAATTGCAGTGCTTCTTTAAACTAGGGTGTTAATGAAAATTTCAGACCAGGACAAAAATTCTACCCCCACAAGGATATTCTAAGAGAACCTTTGTACTACCCGTGTCTCTATCTGTATTTTAAAATGGGTAATTAAATTGAGGTTTTGTAAGAAACAGATTTTATACAGGTCAGACTTCATCAGATATATTTTACCAACCTGCTGCCAAATCTAGTCTTACAATGATCCTTGGAATCATTGCTCTGACAGGCCCCTTTGATCTTACAGGCAACCCTCGGCTTTTCATTCTCCCAGGGTGCCAGAAATGGCTGATTTTTAATGTGCAGCAAATAAGAATTAAAATCTCTCATCTGTTTTCAGATCTCTCACAAACACCAGCAAAAGAGAATCAGAGACCTTACCAATGAAAAAGCCCTTTTTACTTCTCCCTTCTTCCATTGCTGCACCATGAGGATTTATAACTAAAGGCTTGAAACAGTCTCTTAAATTATTTGTGGGATTATATTACTGTCTCTTGCTTAGCTTCCCCTTTTCTTTTTTTGTTTTTATATGTGAATAACCAACCTACTTTGTAGTACAAAATACTGAGCTCCTGCTTTCCCCCCATGCAATAAACTGAGCTGCAGAGTTTGAGCATCCTGGCTGTACCTAAACCATGGAGGCTCACTCTGCTGACAATACACAAAGCAGCTGAGGGGCTGAGGGATGAGTTACTGCTGTGTTTTGAGAAGGAAAGGAAAGCCAAGTGCAGCACTGGCTTTAGCACGTGTGCACTGGGGTTAGTACACTGGGGCTGCAAGGTTGCTATAAACCTACAGAGGTTCTTTTTGTAAAGAGAACAATTGTGTTTAATGATAAGGTGATTAACCTCCTTCACAGTGACTGAGCAGACAACATACAGGCATCAGGGGAAGGAGGGAATGGGTGGGTGCACAAAGGAGACTCATTTGTTTTAATAGTGTGCTCTAAAAATGATTATTTTTCATGACCTCAGTTCGCAACGTCCATGTAATTCCTTGTAGAAAGTCTCTCCACAAAGCAAATCTTTCATTGTTCTTTGTTCTAAAAATAAAATAAGCACATGCCAGGGATGCTGGCATTTTAGACCAAACCTCCTGGAAGTGCTGTGCACATGATGCAGGAAGGGGATTGAAAGGAAAATAAATGGCGGTTATTAGCAGTAGTTATAAAGCAGCACAACGCAGCAGGTTAAAAACACAGAAAACAAAAGGAAACCTGAGCTTGCTTTAGAGAGACAAAAACCCCTCATTTTGAGCAACAATTCAAATCCTGGTAGGAAAATTCATCCCCACTGCTGGACCAAATGGAGGAAGATGAAAGAAGTGGGGGCAAAAGCAGCAGCAGAGAAGCTGCTGCTGAGCAAAGTGAATCACTGGATGAGAAGCCCAGGTTAGTTCAGTGCATCCCATTCCAGCTGGAGAATGGAGCTCTGGGTGCAATCACTGCCAGTGTTACAGAGCCTCTGCTCCTGCTCCAGCTCCCTGGGCATCACTGGGATGAGGGACAGGGTCTGACTGGACAGGTACAGCACCCACAGGAACTACTCTGCTTCTGTTTCTCTGTCCATTGAACTGCTTTGTTCAAACTGGTCTTGTTTTGGGGTTTGTTTTTGCTTTAAAGTACTGCTCTGTTCACCACACTATAAAACTCAGCTTTCAACTCCTCCATGAAATAATATGACAGACTCTAAAAGCCTATTTTAACAAGTCCATTTTCAACTCCCCTATGGATTCCACACTGTCCCGGTTTAAATATCCAATCCTGCCTGGGACCATGTCACCCTTCTTACACTAAAATCTCCAGACACAAAGGGAGGAGGGACAGACATGAAACCAAACTCACAGCCTGGCTTTCCATACAGCTTCCAGCCCCTCTACCCTCAAGCCACAAAGCAGTTCCTCACACAAGACTAAACCTCTAGTGCTCTAAGCAGCTAACGGGGCAGGATCTCGACACTCCAGGTTGCTCATTTCAGTTTTTTCCCCTCCAGTTTATGCTAGGAGGCTGCAACATTAGGATGAAGGATGCTCCTAAAGAAAAATTGAGTTATTGTCTGAAGCACCAGGGGTCATCCCTTACTGATCCCAGGGAGACTACTCACATGAGAAAGGGAAGGTAGAGGGAGGGTCACAGTTTGGTGATACATCGCTGCATATTAAACAAAGACAATTTTATAGTACAGTTGGATTAAAATAACGCTGTTACAACCAGAACTGAAATACAGCTTCAGTGACCCTATAATGACCCTCTAGGAGAGAAACAGCTTTCAATTCAACTTAACAGCTTTTTTTTTTTTTCCATTTCATTGCATTTCAACAGAGCATTCCTCTCGTGTACGGATGGCTGTGACAACTGGGACCTCACAGCAGTGACACACAACCATGCATGTAACGAGTCAAAGCTCAGCTGTGCAGATTGGTTTTGGAGCCATAAGGAGAAAATTTGTTTTTCTCTTGCATTTTTAAATTCTGTCTAGTGCTGGATGCAGGTATGTTTCCAAAACCCTCCCAGTGACAGGGCTCCAGCTCAGCAGCCCAGAGGCACTCGAAGCAGCCTGGCAGTGAAGTTTTGCCAGAAACCAAAAGCAATGTTCCCATGACAGCAATGGGCATGGCCTGGACCCACGCAAATCCTGAGCAAACAGCATCACACACATCTTCCTAAAGGTTATTCCTGATTTATCTGTCCCAGGCAGAGCTGCAGGTCCCAGCATGGCACACAGCTGTGATGTACTGCAGGTACCTGTGTGCCTGCTTCACGTTGGTTTGTATTTCTACAGGACACATCAAACTCCGGGTAGGCAGATCTGGATGCACAATGCAACAAAAAAAGGGAAGACCACTTCCATCCTTCCAATCTACATTGCAACTGGGAGGATGCCTACAGGACAGCATCCTACCTCAGCCCCTGCCTGAAAGTACCAGGGTTAAAATGATCTACATCAGCAAGTTGTCATCATCTTAAATTTTTATCCTGTTTCTACATGTTCTAATTTCACTTATTTACTTTAACCTAGAAACTGCTTGAGACACTAGCTGTGTCTGTCTCCTTCCATCTGTGTACAGTACTGTGCACAAATTCTCACATTCCACATGAATTCATCATAAACAAACAGCTTGAAGTCTTGGTCCAACACAGATCCAGAACCTCTTCCTAATTCAACCTAGTACACAACACCCTGACTGCTGGAGGATGAACACTGTTGAACAGAGAACTTCTCATTCAAAATTCCCACATCCTTCCTGGTGATTAAAAAGCTTATTCTCACAGCAAAAGGTTCAGCCCAAACTCTTCTTTTTTTCTAATGCCACGAAGTGTCTGTTTCTTGGCATGTCAGAGCTGTGGGGAGACCCCATCTGGTAGCAAAAAGTAAATTTTCTGTGACAAAAGGAAGTGGAGCGGTGAAGGAACAGCTTACAAGGGGTTTTCTCCCACATTAATAGCCAGGCAAAAGGAAAACCACACAGTGTTAGTAGAGTGAGCACCTGACTCAGCCGTTCATACCCTCAGAGTGACAAAGTCTGGAGTACCGAGGACAGAGCGTGGAGGCGGGGAAAATGCAGGGTTTATGGAATCGTAAGAGAGGAATTTTTCAGCTGAATTAACAGTCATGTGGTAGATGTGCTCAAAGTTGCTCGGAGAGGAGATCAGACGGGAGTGATGATGAGGGAATTGATAAGGGGAACGCTGCTATCAAAGACAACAGAGAGAGAAAGCAATGAAGGATGGTTGTACAGGTTACACTGGCACCAGCAGTTCCACAAGAGCAGTGAAACACGGAGCAGGGACAGCAGACAGCAAACCCTGCTGGCTGTCAGCACACAGGGGCTGACACTGCCACCCCCAGTCCTCTGAGCACCTTCCTGACACAGAGTCTGATGGGCCTGCTGCCCTTGCTGTTGGCTAAAACATTAGAAACAAATAAAACTTTTAACTCATTGGGAATAGATTCTAATATTTATTATTTTTTGATATTTCAAAGAGCACCACAGTTGTAAAAGGTGCTTTACAGACAGTTGAGAAGCATCAGTTCCCTGCCTTGAGGAGCTTACAATCTAAAATAGACATAACACAAACAAAGGAAGGTGAACACAGGTGAGGTGGTGTGGGGAGAAGAAAAGATGAGCATACACAGCAGTTAGAGATCGGCAAGAGATTTCCTTCTGTTATTCATGCATTTTAGCGATTCCATTAAAATCATCACCCGTACAACAAACACAGAGTAATTCCAGCAGGAGGGAACAGTGTTTTGACAGGGTGGGGACACAGGCTGTGTGGGAAGGTGATGGGGTTAGTGTCAGACCACTGGGACAACCTAGGCCCATGTCCTGCTCCACCCTGGCTCAACCCCGACAGTGCCGAGGGGAGCCAGCGCTGCCATCCCTGCAGAGGATTAGGCCCTTCCTCAGCACATAAGGTGTGAAAGCACTGGGAAATTCAAATGCTTGTAACAGGTCAGCTGAGCAGGGTGCTGCCAAAGCCTGATGTGAAGGAGGAGAGGGGAGGAATAACCCTGCAAATTAAACAGGAATGGCTTCTAATTCATCTCTATGTAATGTGCTGACATGAGTGCTCATATAATTTAAAGTCATCTAAATCCAGATTTAATGGAAGAGATTTTCAAGGCTCGGTTTCCCTCCCTGTACCATCTGTACATGCTCAGTCAGCCTGCAGTGGGCTGGTTTCCTATGGACACCAGCAAACCAGAACACCTTTTCTCCTTTCTAACTTCTTAGTTTCTCTTCCCCTCGTCCAACTGATTTCATCTCCTTAAAACAGATATTTCTGAATTACATTAGAAATGTTAGGACTTAAAATATAAAATATGGTAAAAATATAGCTTACCCCTCCACTAAACCTAAGGCACTACTTTTTGTATATGGAACGTATTAAAGTCTGGAAGAACATTAAGTCACATCCCAATACATATTATATCAAACATTATTGTTACTGTTCTTTTCATTTCAGCTGGTAAAATCCAACTTTTTTTTTTTTTTTTTAAACACATGGTTATTATGAGGCTTTGCCTGTTAACCAAAACATCAATTACCACATTATGGCATATAAGACATAATATACATTAAATTGTTCTTAGTAACTTTAGCAGCATCTAAATATCAGTACAAGAAGCCACCATTCCAAAATGGCCCAGGACAGCCGACTTTGCTGACTTCTCTGCAGAGAACTGACAGCAAAGTCAGCTACATTCCTAAAAGCCAATAAGGGAGATATGGCAGTGTCTAAAACCACAAGCTAAAAAGCAGAGGGTAGGCCAGCTGCAGATCATGAAAATATTTAGCCAGCATTCATGAATGTGAGAAAGCCACGATATGGCAACATTTTAAAAATTATACTCCATGGAACTTTTTCCATAGACTCCACCATTAGATGCATGCATGGGGTTCCCATTTTCTTTAAAGAATACCAAATATAGATAAGTATTCATTTACTCTAGAAGTTTCTCAATTGAAACAAGCAAAGCTTCACACATCATCTAGAATGGAAGTAGAATGGCTCATGTATAATGAGGTCAAACTGAAGCATAATGTTCAAATATAATGGCAGTCAAGACCAGCTTTTGTATATAAAAATACTTAGGCATGCAGATTATGAAAGCAAAATCAATCCTGTACATCTGATGTACACAGAGAGGTGGTCTGTGCTGCAGTAAGTGCAGTTCCAGATTTCAGATCTTCACTACAAAGGAGGATCCACGATAAAGTGGCTTCAAGGGACAAGAGGACAGAAGGGAGGCCAGACTGTACGGCCAGGTTAATTGGTGACAGGCTGCTAGGGAAGAAAAACATGTAAACAAATAAGTTTGGGGATACACTAACAGGAACCATTCCAAATTGTACAAAACAAGACAATGACGCAGATCCACAGCAATAGAACACAAATATGTACTGATTACTGCTCTGCTAATAGGAAACAACATCATCTGGTTTCTGGTGTGTTGCAGCCCACAAATGTGTGTGCCAAAGGCAGACTGTGAGTGCTCACTGTGAAGAAAAGAAAGATGCAAATTTACAGTTGCCAGAACCCCTTAAATCTGATTTCTCTCTGAGCCTTGGGCATGGTTCTGCCCAAACACCAGGGCTCTACTGAAGTCAAGGGTGTCTGTTCATGGAGAGAACAATGTGGGACTGGGCCAATAGACTGCAACTTCCCACAAACACATCAGAGTGTCTGGTGCATACCAAGAAAACTGGAAAACAACACACAGAAAAAGCATCTCTCCCCCTCATGTGGCTGCACCAGCAAGGGCAAACAAACAGGTAGAAATGCTGTACACAAACTGGCACCTGATTCAACACATCAAATAATGCAAAAGGTTTTAAACACTCCCTTTATTCCAGCTACAACACAAATTAAACTCTCTATAGTTGGTCTTTTATAAGACATCACTAAAACAGTGGTGGGCAGAGAGCAAGCAGGCTCTGCACCCACCAGGCCAGGCTTAGGGCAGCACAAGTGCAGGTTCCCTACTGCCCACAGGCACAGCCCAGCCACCCATCAAGGGCCATCACTACCAATTCTAATTCTGCTTCTCTCAGTTCTTGGCATTTCCCCAAAAAAAGGCAGTGGAGCTGAAGAGGTTAGTTTTTTTCTGATTCACATTGCATCTATGAAGTGAATATGTGTATATTTATGAATAAATATAAATACATACATATACCTTAAATTGTCATTTGCTTTATAAAGTTCACCCATATGTGCTAGATAAAAGCTGGGCTGAGCTGGCTATTGAGCTTGTGACAATCTCATTCAACACAGAGACTAAAATATCTATTCTCTATTAAAAGCTATTTATACCTAAGGACCCTTTTGCACATACAACACTATACGGACTTGTGTGGAAGCTCAATGCTGGGTGAAACTTTTCTATTGGTAGATCCAGCCAAATCTGAAGGTACTCAAATAAACCAGAAGCAACTGCAAATGAAAAGTCCCACTCCACTCTTTTATGCACTTTCTGCATTGCAGTACTCCATAAAAAAAGAAGCTATACCACCTAAAATAGTTGGAGGAAGAGAATTGGAGAAGACTATTAGCCTTGCACTGCTTGCTACCCCCAGCCTCAGCCCCAAAAATGCATTTTACCATTCATTTCCACAAACAAGAACAGGCATTCCCAAAGTAAAGTGCTGCAATCTTTCCCAAAGTTTGTTAAAAATAAATACTTACTCTTCTGAACCACACTAATCTATTAAAAAAAAATACAAAGAAGATGTTCCAGCTGCAAAATCACGACACAATCTTAGCAGCACAGAAACCCCCCGATTTTTCACCTTTTGGGAATAAGGTATGAAACTGGTGAAATAATTCCATGTCCTGGAAAAGGAACCACCATACAGATGAACTGTACACAGGGTTGGATGATTATTCTTTACCTTGTGCACTGATTCTCCAGGAAACATTGTCTGTTTCCATGCCCTCTTCTGATTCTAAATTTCTTTCCAATAAAACATTAGAGTCTATACATAACCTCAAATGCCCACACAACTTCTTCTCTTCTGCTTTTGTGCCTGAGAAACAAAGTTCTTAGTCTGGAATGGATTAAATGGAAACTCAGTCCAGGCAAATACTTTACAGGAAGCTGCTGGAAAAGAAAAAGCTGCCTGGACTGAAGTTGCTCTTGACAGAACATTTATTTCCTAATTTCAAGTTACATTTTCAAATTCACACACTTTCAAGTCCCGTGTTTGATGCAGTTCTGCACCAATTAAGTCAAGCATACAAACACAACACGACATTGCAAGGAACCAATGGAAAAATACACAACAAATTTGCTTTGTCTTGCAGTGACATCTCCCAGTATTAAGATTGATACTTACTTGGAAAAAGGAGGTTTTAATAATAACTTTTAAAAAAGAAGCTGCAGCACTGGAACAAGTGCAGGAATCAATTGTATATTGTACACATTTTCTAATTCTTTTCAACATTTTAAAATGTGGAAAGTGACTCATTAATTTTTTTCAAAGCATCATACTAATTGGTAATAGCCAGTCCTATAATAATACCAGTCCTAACTTGAAACAGGACCTGTGAGCTAATACAAGGCAAGTGCAATTAGAATGGGTTCAAAGCTGAAAGCAATTGAGAGATGACATTGTTGAAGAAATGATAAAAAATCCCCTTCTATAGACAGAATCATTCTTTGGTTTACACTTGTCAGATGTGGGGCTTGATTAAGAGTCCTTGCTGCTTTTGAGTGCCATGAACTTTCAATTACTGATGGTGTGATACAGGTGTCATGGTGTGACTTCTGCTCTACCTACAGAGGTAGCAGATTACTTTCTCTGCTTGAGAAGAGCCACAAATATTTTAAAGAACTCACCAGAAATGGAGAAATGAAGAAAAACTCTGATCTACATCCTGCCCTGAAGGAAATGATCATTCTCTGTCTAACATTAGACACATGCGATCTTGTATCCAGGTAAGAGAAACCTATCTGCCAAGATCTCTTGGATTTGTCATGTGTTTTCTAGAAACAGTTCCTTCATTATGTGTTCATTTATAAAAATGATTATAATTTATAAAAATACACACATACAGTACTGATTTTTTCTCATTACAACAAATATATTTGTTATTAAGAAGCTTCTCAGAGTGTGTCTAATACGAGCTTTAAAATAAATCAAAGTGCAGACTTTACAGTCAAGTGCAACATAAAAGTACCATTTGTTTCAAAAGTGAGGTAAAATGAGTATCCAAAGACCAGAGATTAGACTCCTAAACTCCTGCAACTGCATGTTGAGCTTTATTTTCCAGTCTTATTTTTGTTTCCTTTGCACTTTTCAGCATCAGAAAATCCAAATTTCAGCATCTACTTCTGGCTTTCTGCATAAACTCCAAGTAGTAACAATGATCATTTTAGACAGCAGATCTGTGCTAAAGCCTGAGCATTATGCTGGAACAAATTTCATCTGTTTTTACCATAACAACTCATCTTTCTTGCAGTGCTAATTAGCTTCTTCTATGTGTCACCATGGATGTGCTTAGAAAACGATACAGAACACATAAACACACAAAAGATGCTCAAGGTAGCTTGAAGCAAGCAGTATGATACTTCTTTATGAGGAAAGTATCAATTAGTCTTTAGCTCATCACAGATTTCAGTACTTCCAAGTGATTACTTCTTACATGAGGTTTTATGGAAATGAACATGTGCTATTACACGTTTTCTTTTTCCATTTTTCAACTTAAAAGGTTAATTTTTATGCAAGAAGTTCTGTTTCACTGAGACTACTTAATTTGGAGAGAACAGGAAAAGTTGGCATGCATGTTTGGCATGGAAATAAATTTGAGCAGTAAACATTATTGAATTGCTACAGGAAAATAGGCTGTAAAGAAATAGGCCAAGTTGGTGCAAAAGATGGAAGGAGAAAAAGGAATTGAACTACAGTTCACCGAGAAAGCAATTTCTCTTTCCATACCCACAGAGCACCGGCTCAAATCATGTCAATTTTGCCCCTTCATATGGGTCATAAAAATTATCATCAGCACTGCAACCTGTCTTAAAACTCCAGAGGTATCAGGCACTCCTCCTCCTCCTCTACTCAATGCCTCTCATGCTCCTTGCTTAAATTTTATTACATACAGCAGAGCATTTTTAGCTCCAGTCCCCTCATTACACTGTTCCTGATACGAAATACATCACTGATTATACATTAAAATTGCAGTTGTTTTTCTCTCACTTATTTGCAGCCTCTGCAGCAGTCAGTCACTCTCACATGTCCTTTTGTACTTACCATTGGGAGGTCTTTGAGAATCTGTATGCCATCTCCTGGACCCATATGTGCTATGTGGTTAAAATTAGTTGGGTTAGAAATTAACTTATTTCTCATTTCTGGATCACGTAGCATCTCCCTGGAAGAGAAGATACTTTGTTTAGGTATTTCCTTCGAGGTGAGGATGGGCATTTATAAAACACTTACACCTTTGATTATCAGCTATTTTCAAATGGAAGCTAACCAGTCTTTTCCAACCTAAACAATTCCATGAGTCTATGACTCTATTTAACCATGCTAACAGTGATAAATTCCTGTTGTCAGTACTGGTGTGGAGAAGGTTCCAGCTTGAAGAGAGGGGCCAGGATAAAAGAATGCTGTTTGCAGCTTAACAGCCCATGCCCAGTAGTTACTAACATTCACAGAATGAACTGATAATAAGCTCTGTAAGATGAGTAAAAGCCAAACTTACTTGTGATATATTACAAAGTGGAGATGAAAATGAAGTACAAAATATGAAAATAGAATTAAAATAATACTGCAGTACCTTTCTCAGTCTGTGGTCAGAATTAAAAGCTCTTCAAAATGGCAAGGATGCATCTCAGAACTCAGAATAAATAAAGTTTTAAAGAGACTAAATGTCAATCAACTCAGAAAAGGCAAGAACAAGAAATGGAATTTTATCTCCATGGCACAGAATTGTTACTTTCCTTAGAGCCAAAAAGAAAGACAAACTGGGAGCCAACCGATGGTAAAAGATGCTGGAAATTACAAAAATTAAATACTCAGTTCTTGGAGTGTGGCTTAGCACAGTAGCAGGTCACTTCTAGTGAGTGACAGCAAATGGTCAATAACAACCCTCTGCGAACGCTGCCAGTAGTGCAGACCTGTTTTTGTTGCCATTTAGAAAAGTATTTGTAACCTGCTAAACACTCCCATTAGAAATACACCCTGAAGTCCTATGTCCCCTGAAGAGGTGAATTTTGCGAGCTTTATAGAAAATCTATGTAGTTAAATCTGTAAGTCAAAGAAAAAGATGTCCTGGAATACTACTGAGAGGAAAATCTCCTTCAGAAAGAAAAGCAGAACGAGAGTCTGAGAATAATTAATCCAAATTCATAGTTAGCAAAGTAATCTCCTTTTGCAAAGTGTTTATTGGAGAACTTTATATATACACAGTATGTGCATACCTATGCACCTGCATACATTATGTGGAGGCATGCATTCCAAATTACAGCTGTTTTACACAATTCATCTGAACTAATTGTGCACCAGTGCATATTCCACATCCAAACCAGTATTGACACAAGTTAAACACTGAGGATTAACAGGGTAGAGAAGAGACAGGAACCCCTGAATGGCCATTCCAGAAAGCCACACATGAAGCACGACCCTGGCATTAGTCAGTGTCCTTCAGGGCCTACAGGCATGGACAGAGGACAAGTACAGGTGGAATACCGACCTCCTCTGCTGCATCCTCTCCTCCTCGGGCACGCGGAAGGAGTAGCGCCGCTTGTTGTTGATGTTCCGAACCATCTGCTTCCGGCTGTTGTCTGACGTCTCAGGCACCACCAGCTCATCCCCCTCTGAAACCAGCACAAAGATGGGGATGCAGTGGGGCAGCTCCTTAGCTATTCATGGAATTAGTTTCAACACTCTACCTCTGCTCTGCTAGTGCAGGACACCACCTCTTTCCCATCAAACCTGAACAAACATTATTTGGATTATGGGTTTCCTTGGCTGCAATCTACTACTCTGTTATGTAGCAACAGACTTGAACCTTCTTCACACATGAGCTGCCACACCTGTGTTCTCAAACCACCACTGATGCATTCTTTGAAATAAACATTTGGTGGGCAGGAAGGGAATCTGAGTCTTGCCTCAAAATTCCCACTGAAAATCACTAGAACAATCTTGTTCTGCCCACTGTCTAGAAATGGAATGCAAGATTCTCTTTTATTCATTCCCTGCTCCAAAGAGAACACTGTTTTAGAAATGTTTGAATATTTATGTATTTTGATGCAACTGTGGGAAAAAGGAAGATTTTTTCCATGTGGCCATGGGATCTTTATTAAAGACATGAAAATCGTGATCATCACACAAAGCTGTGTGACTTTGAATGAACATTGCAACTGCTCTGTCTTCTTTTCTATATATGGAGACTAAAGTGACATGTAATAAGCTCACTGCTCACTGACAAAACAGTTTTTATGTGGAACTCAAATATCTTCTTTCCTTAAGATCTACTCTAATGTTCAGTCTTTATTAAGACTTGAGAATTCTCTATACATACTTCCAGCATATTTCTCCTCTCTACTGCTGCCATTCCTTTCATGCTAATTTGCTGGCAATTTAAATAAGCACTGAAACAATGCCAGCAGCAGTACATTTTTCTAGAGTGTTTATTCCCACTGTTTTCAGAAAGTTGTTAACAAAAATTTATAGGTTTTGGTTGTTGAAAAAGAGCATGTCCCCTCTCCACCTAAGAGGCTAAACAAAAGTTTAAGGAAATTCCTCAGGAGTATGCTTATGAAATGGGCTCTAAAAAGTTTAAAAAAAGTCAGAAAGATTTGTAACAAAAATAGATTTTTGAAGCTAAAATTGTGGCACACAGTCATAGCTGGCCCTAATAATAAGTTATAAATACACAGTATTACTTTAAAATGCTTAGGAAACATCTAGGTTAACATATTAGGTTAAATACAATATTAATCTAGTGCTGCCAAAATGACTATTTAAGCCTTTAATTGTGCAGGCTTTTTTAGGCAGCGTTCTGGCAGTTGATCCCACACTTGGAGGGAGTGTCCAGTCACTCTAGTTTCTAGTTTCAGTCTTCACTGAATATTCATAAGGGGGGAAAAAAAGTTCAGAGAAGAGACAACATTGCAAGAACTGTGGAACCCATAAGCTTTGGCTTTTTCCCAAGTTAACAAGCACACAGACATTTTAGAGATTCCTTTATGCAATGCACAGATGCAGATAAAGAAAAACACTTTCTAAACAAAAATATGCATTATGAAAATTGCCTTCTCTTTACTTACCTGCCATTTTGTTTTTGAAATATATTAATCTGACTGTCTCCAGGCCTAAAAGGTTTAGTGATCCTTCTGTATTCAAGGGTCGTACCTGAAACACAGAAAAACAGTCCTTGTAACGCTCTCAAGACTAACAATTCGAAGTCATTAAAGCCACAAAGAAGAGTTCAAAAGAATTTTAAACTCTTTTTTTGGAGAATAAGTACAGAGGGGGGTGCCTAAAATTCCACTTCAACACAGGCTTAACACCATTCCTCCCAGCATTTAAATGAATAGTTGTTTTAGAAGTCCACTTCACATATCAACTCAACTTTTTCTATTAGATGTAAAAAGCAATAAGCTGAGCTTTTACTTTGTGTTAGTACCATGTCACAATAATGCTCTGTAGCTTGATAAGAGCACACACAGATTGCTAAAACCTACCGGTATTTGTGATTTCCAACATAAAAACGAAAGAAGCATTCCACACTCTGTAAACTGTGTTAGAAACAGACTCTTCATAATAAATGACCATTTTTGAGACTCCGAAGTGTAGTAATTTTGTTTGCTGAAAGTAACTTCATCCATTAAAAGGGAAGTCTTGAGCCAAATATTATTCAAAGTACTAAATCACATCTACTGTGTAGGAGAAAAAATGCTCCAACTGCTTAATAACTGGAAGTTTGGACACCAGAAAGAACTTCCCCATAGAAGTCCAGATTGGCCTCTCTTCAAGATGGCTATTAGCTGAGCATCTTGATCTTTGTATTATGTATCCTCAAAGCACTGCCAGAATACCCTGGTCTGCATCTGGCACATGGGAAATTGATATGCAAAGACTGAATGACCAATACAAGACCACAGGGGCAATGTCCTGCAGCTCTGTGTCACTGGAATGCCAGTAAAGGAATTGTGCTGACCCTGATACAAAGCTGGAGTCAGTCTAAACCACAGGGAAAAAAATTGACTTTTCTCTTTTCTTTCTAAATACAGCTGAGCAAACACCTTTTAAATACCCAAGGAAGTGTCAGTTTTCAGAAACATCTTCCTTTTGATAAGAGATCCAAACTGACATCATCCTGTTTTTGGTGTTCCTACTGGTTGAAACAAAATGTTCTAACCCTGTCTGTCTACACTACGCAGCAGGAGATGGAGATAGATTTTTGAAGGCCCGTGTAATTATCTTAACATCCACATGCTCTGGTAATAATCACAATCAGTCCCAATGAAGCCATATGCAATTAATGTCAATTAATTCCTCTCATTATTGCAACAGTATCAGTAAATCTAACATAGCCATATGCTCCAGATTGACCATTCTTCTAAAACAGTGCAACCACATGAAAAACACATTTTCTATTTCAAAAAAAAATGCATGAGTTTCTTTGCAGTAGCTCTTCTTTTAATTTAATTATGTTTCCACAAGCAGTTTTAATGATGGCTTCTAAAGCAGTATTGGGTCTGGACATATTCCTTGGCCCATACTGAAATGGGAAGTTACCTTTTTGAGAGGAATAGTTTGAATCCACTCCATGGAGTTCACGTCGAATACATCAATTGCATTTTCACTGTACACAGAGAGGTATGGTGCATTGTAACCTGGGAGGGAATGATGAGGCATTGTGTCATGTGCTTTTGGACATGGTCCAAAACAGATAATTTCTTACAGTTTAACCATATTTATTTAAGAATACAAAACCAGTGCTCCACAATCCAACAACAAGCTTTGAAAAATGTGCTTTAACTCAAAAATTTATTCTGAAGGCAAACCAGCACCACCCCAAAACTTACAACTCTCCATGACTTTTCTTTTAACTTTGCTGAAAACCTAACTACTCTCTGAGTTGGAAGATATTAAAGTTTACTCTGCCAAATACTGATGTATTTAAAAGGTTTTTTCCTCCTAAAAGCCCCATTTTTAATAAGAGCTCACATATTGTAAATGATGTGGTAGGAAAAACTCTGCTCTATTTAATAACTGTCACTTGAATGAACTGAGCTCTGAGTCTTTGGACTATGCACTAAATGAGCATCACTTGGAGCTAAGCACCATGACACAGTCATAAAATTCATGTTTCCTTAACTTTAATTATCTCTTCTCATTTTCTGGATTGTAAAGAGAAATTTTCTGCTACTTATCTGGCAGATTTTCCCAGAATGAAATTTGTTTCACTGGGACCACTTCTAAAGGAGAATTCAGTTTTTCCATGTCGGCAACAAGACTGCCACAGTCTGCCAAGACTAACAACAGCATCCAAGTTGTGTTTAAATGTAACAGCTTTTGCTATAAAATACACCTCCATTCTGAGTTGGAGTCACATCAAATCACTTTATTTCAGGCAATCAAAAAACTGTCACAAATAACAATGGCAAGTATAGATGAACTATGTGTGAAAAATACACATTTTTCAATCTATCATATAACCTTCTGTTTTGATTCATTCATTGTCTGAGTCCACTGCAATAACCAATTGTGTAAAATCGCTTGAAATCCAGAAATGGCAAACACCCTGCACATGCTGCTCCCTCCGTACTCAGAAGGGCCTTCACTCAAGCAAGGTGAAGCACTCCTCCCCTTTCCAGTGTGAATGGACTGCTACCAGAGTGAGGTAAGAAGGCAGACTATTCTAAGAATCAACACAGAATTGGGCTGATTCACTATTCTGAGTGCAGATTAGGCTAATACTTATCTGCATTCAAAAACACTTTAAAAAGAAGATAGACATTCAGGTTTGGTTTTTTTTCCCCTTGAAACTGTCACAGAGATAAAGCCCCAGCTATGAAATAAGGTGCAATAAATGTTTAACAGACCGTGGTGGAAATGAAACTCTTGAAAAATTACAGTATTTTTCCTTAAGGTTATGAAATATATTTTTTATATTGCTTCCTATGCCTTGTATTTTGGAAGGGGAGAGAGGGACAGGAGGGAAACTTAGTCACTTTTTGAAAAAAGAGAGAGGAGATGAAAAAGAAGGTTGTTGTTTCTTCCTGCTGAGGAAGAAAGCATGAACAAATAAAGAAAGAAAAGACAAAACAGACTAGTAAGTAGGAACAAATACCATTAGAGAAAAGCAAGTCAGACTACCAGATCCTAATGACTCTCAGCATGAAGAAAGCTGGAAGCACAATGCAGAGCCAAAGTACAATCACATTCCAAGACTTTAAATAATAGCAGCCCAGCATTGGTGGTAGCAAATACCTAAAGTTAGCCTGTGTTGAACCTGAAGCTTTTGGCTGTTTCAGAGTTAGAAATCCCAACTCATGATTCCTCTTTGTGTTCCAGCAAGTACAGGTCAGTGCCAGAGTTGTTGAAACTAGCATGAATGAGGACTAAAGCCTCTGGCTAGATTAGAAATGGTGACAGGGGCTGAGAGCATTCATTAACCTGTCAGGTAATTAGCCCTGAACTCCACCTCCTGAGGATATCAACACAAGCAGAGATCGCTTCTGTGGACAGCACCAAAGACACAGACACACACACACACACAGAGAGCCCAACTCACAGCAAGAAGATGGAGTTGCGGGCCACATCAACTCTTGCTGCCTGGATCTTCGGCCCTGGCAGTCAACGTAAACCCCGACGCTGCTAAAACACAGCAGGTATTCTTTATTTGAGATCTCGACTGCGCAGATGGCATCGGTTGGCTGCTGTGAGATAAACGAGAGCGTGTGGTCGTCCGGATGGAGCAGGCTGTACGGGCTGCCCTCTCCATGGAGGGGGTATTTTAGGAAACCTGACTGGTAGCCCACACAGAGACGGTCACTGAAGATGGACATCCACTGGACGTTCCCCTGCACCTGGATCTCCTTGATCTTTTTGTGGCGCGTCTTGCTCTGATTTAGTTCGTAACAGAGCACCTGCCTTTTCATGGCTACACACAGGCAGGTGAGGGCTCCGTGGCGCACGTGTCCTGAAACGATTGCCTGGCAGCCTTTGGTCTCTGCCAGTTTATAGAAGTCAGTCTCCCTTCCATCCAGGGCGGCCATGGGGAAGAGCCGCACGTGGCGGTTCCGTCCTGAGATTACAGCAATGAGTTGCTCGCTCGGGATAAGCTCGATCTGATGAACCTTCTTATTGTCACCAACACGGATAATCTCTGCAACAAAAATCAAAACATCCCCCCCACACAAATTCAAGTGAGTAATGGTGAAGTGTGAATTGATTATAATATGTATTTGTAAAGATGAACTAGGAAAGAAATCCAAGAAATCCCCTTTATTGTTTCCCTGCAATATTAAAGAGTACAGAATCAAAACTAGTATTTTAATAACACCAAATGTGACAATTCTGGATAAACCTTTAGCTTTTCCTCCTCAGAAATGGGAGGAGCAGATCTGATGCAGTAACAACAACTGTATTATTTCAGTATTAATTTCAAAACCAGTTTATAGCAAAAAACTACTGAATAAAGGCAAAGCCTCAGAGCTGAAATATACAATTAAACATGTCATTTGTTGAATTAACTTGGGCAATCTGTTAGTACATCTTTCAGAACTGCACAGACGTTTTCATTTCCAGTACCAAAGAGGAGGTTGCACAAAGTATTAAGCCATGATTCTTGCTGAGGTGCACAGCAGGAAATTCAGATGAGGGAGGTTCCTGCTGAATATACAAAGGAAGTGTTTCACTGTGAGAGTAAATTGCAACATGCAGTCCAGAAAGATCATGGAACCTGTGTCCTTGGGGATTTTCAACACCCAACTGGGTAAAGCCCTGAGCAACCTGGTCTGAAATCAGTATTGAACCAGTTTGGGGCAAAAAACTTCAACTGCATTCCAAAAGCTGTATTTTTGTTATTGGAAAGGATACCCAAACCCGAAAGCACACAGAACACCTTCTGGTCTTTCATGGAGCTGTCCAGCTGATAATATAGTTAATAATGAAAAAACCATGAAAACAGAAGACTGAATAAGAAAAAGATGACTTGGTACTAGGGAAATTATTAGCAGTTCCTAGTTTCTTACCATCTTTGGTGACATGCACAACAAACAACCCTTCTTCATTCCCCAGAGCTATTCTTTCATGGTCTACAACATTAAAGAAAAAAATTAGTTATTTGTCTTTGGAAGTACTTTATGAATCACATAAACAATAGCAGTAATTCTCATTAACAGAGACAATTTTTATAATATATTGAAATAATTGTATATAAAGGCAAACCTAATATAACCATGTATTTTAAAAAATTGGCAATCTCCCAATCTTTCAAATTTCTGAAAAAATAAGTATTTTCCCGTTTCTTCTGTTAGTTAAAGTAACAGCTAAAAACAATTTTTAACAAACTGTTCATACAACTTAGGTCTAGTACCAACTTTTAACTAACTATATTATTGTATTGAAATAATTTACATAATCAGACTTTAACATATTTTGTGCAGTAGTATTTCAAATAACTAAATTCAGCCTCTGATCTTACATTTTCTCTCTGGTCCTACCAGCAGATTTTAAAGTGAGTGATTTGCACCTACTCTCTAGTGCTAATTGTGCCCAGTTAGGGAATTATGTTTACAGAGTAACAAAAGATGAATGTCCAATTCTTAGTCAAAATTATTCATAATTATTCAAAATTAGCCATAATTATGAATCTTGGTGAATATATATTAATATGGGTGAATTATTTGTGATTATGAATATGGGCGAAAAGAGGGAATACCCATAAAAGACCTGGCAAAAGTGCTGGGTACAAACTTGCACTTTTCTCTTAGGCCCATACACATTTCCATATGGGATAAAACCACTGCCTATTACTCTCTGTTCAATAGATAACCATCTAACACTTTTCTTTCCCCTAAGAAAATAATCCTTTTAGCATATCCATTTTTCTTAGAGCTTTCTTCTTAATAACTTCATACCTATGATTGCTGCTGACTGTGTTGTTTTGATGAGGGGCAAGGTGCTGTCATAAGCTTCTTTGGGAACATAGACCGAGCGGTCTTTGAGTTTGTTCTTCTTCAAGATCCTATGCAACTCGTTCAGCACGCCCACCCACTTGCTTTTTTCATTCTCACCGTCTGCTAGAATCAGGATTGAACACTTGTTACTGGATGCAGAGAGCTGGGAGGCTGTAACCTGCAAAAAAATCCAAACATAGTTTTAAGTCATAAGTGATAAATAATTTCCTCATGAGTGTTTTTACAAAGGAATCAGGTGCCTCCAAGTGCCCTTTCAATTTGCTGTCTGAATTAAGAAGTAAAAATTTCTCTTCAGTTGATAGAAAACACTCTTATCTTAATCAAGAACCCACAGCAGAAAAACAGGTGTGAATACAGAGTTGGCGTTATTTTAAATGCATTTGTATATATTTTATAATTCAGGAATGTCTGCTCTGAACAAGGTAGTCAATTGTTTCTCATAGCAATTTTATAACAAAAAGCATTTTTTGTAAAGCTTTGTGTATTTTTAAGAGCTATAGATTTCATTAATAATTTAATGCAATAGAAATGGTTTTTATTGAAAGAATGTTCTGTGATCCTTTTCTTGCATTTGACAGAGCTATTATAAATAAAATGGAAAGCCCCTTTTGTACGTTTTATCTCCTCTCATCCCACTGAGTGATGAATAGTCTAAAAACTGGAAAAACAAGGACTGAAATACAAAGGCACTGTAAAGAAATTATAGAGGAATTGATAAGACATCAAGGAGATTTCACTGAGGTCAAAGCTTTAACAGAATATCTAACAAAAATAAGGATATTAGAATAAGCCAACGATGGCAAAATCCTGATACCAGATACTAGACATAAACTTTGATGAGCATTTTGCACTAAATTTCTACACTGACTATCTGATGAATGGGAGTTTTCAGATATCCAATGAATACGTAAAAAAAGAAAAAAAAATTAAGACTTCATCAACAACCCAATCAGTTAAATTGAGAAGCAGAGGGCAACTTGAGGAAATGAAAATGTACAAGGTCATGATGAAGAATTTCAAATGACTAAGAGGAAGTAGAGGAAAATACATCTTATTGTGAAGATTAAAAAATACAACCCACATGGAGATGAATGCTTGTCTAGATGTACCAGTGCTATTTTTATCACAACAATGCTGTATGTACAGATGCCTATGCACTGCTGCTATGGATTCCCAGGGGCAGAACTTGCCAAGGAAATAAAATACTGGCAAGCTGTCACACCACAGATCACCCTGTGAAACTCTGCACGTCTGGGTTAGTAGGGTCAGGATGTAATACTCACCCTAAAGATACAGGGGATATCTTTCCGATTTGCATGGATGACATCTGAGGCCAAGACAGAACTCACTGAGAATTCTTCATCCCTTGTGGAGACCATAAACATAATTGGAAAAGAGTTAATGAGCAAAATCTGTATAATCTGTATGTTTGGATTTTATTTTTCCAATAGCCTTGCTTAGTGAAGGACATAACAAGTCAGCACCGAAATCTGGTTTTTAAAATTATCCTTCCATCTGTATCTGAAGATAAAACTCATAAATGCAATGTTGAATAACTAATTCCTGGTAAATGCTGATGGAGATAAATCTATTCAGATATTCTGTAACTGCTTTTACTCTGCATACATTAAAACCTTTAAAAAAAAGTCCAATTTAAAAAGTAAGTGGAACAAAGAACACCTCTCCAACTCTCATAACAATCCAAACTCACCTAGAAGCTATAACCTACAGCAGTTCGGGGCTTCCTGGATGAACTAACTTAGATCAGAGATGAGCTTTACTTAGTTGCTATATTAAATATTCTCAGCCTTCAGTGAGGCTTTACTACTTCAGTAGTACTGAAGACACTGGGAACAAACTATTCAGCCCTTCTGAAGCAAAAACTGTAATATATTTACCCTATAACAGAGTTTTATGTCCTTCAAAACTCTACTCAACCCCAAAATGGTATTATTTTTAATTCTTTATTCATTCCAGATCTTCTGCACAGCTGAACAGATGCTCTTTGCACATGATGTAGTAATGGAAGTTTAAATATCCATATAGAAACAAACAAGTGCAGTTCAGGCTAACTCCAAATAACTGCTAACTGCTGTTTTATTTTTTTTTATCCCAGAAAATTAGTGCCTTTCAACATGGATTACAGGGTTTCATAAAAGTTCTGGAGCTTGCTTAGTGATTTGACAAAAAGGAAAAGCAGAACAAAACCTCCCAGTGCCTCTGCAAAGCTCCCACCAGCAGCAAACCTCTTACCTCATGTCTATGACCTGACTCACTACCACGCTGGGCTGAGATGCTTTTCCTTCTGCTACATCATACAGGAAGAGTTTAAAATCACAGATCACTGCCAGCGCTCTCTGCCAGCCTTTCTTTACTCCAGCTGGCTTTGGGACCTTTAGAAAAATAAATTCTGATCACCTCTCTGTAAGTTTAGATGCAATCAAACAGCACAAAAATCAGTTTGCTCATCTGGGCTGGAAAGTTTTAATTCAGTGATGATGTTAAGCAACATAAGCAAGAGCCCAGGAGCAGTAAGACCAACAATCACAGAGAGACAGACAGGCAATATACTACTTAATAAATTAATAGCATCACAGATTCTCTTTTCTCATATCACAAACTCATTCAGAGCTGTATTAACAAACATGAAGGAAAAAAAAACCTCATCTCTAGTTGGCCACAGAATTATGGCCAAAACTTTGTTAAATAAATCTTTTAATATTTCTGTGCAAATATCCACACCAGTGACCATAGACAGTACTAGCAGAAAGACTCAAAAAACTCACAGGGCCTGGAAGATGATCTGATCTCCAGAGATGGAACTATTCAAGACCAACCAAAAGCACACTGACCAACAGAGACGGAGGGAGGACCACTGCTGACAATGCTAAGAGTTGCTGTGTGAAAATTTAGATCTTAGTTTCCAAACTGCTACCCTAAGATGTAATTGAATCTATCCCTCCTGTATTCAAAGTAATACCAGCTCTGGAAAACAATGAATTCAATGTAAGTGCCCCAAATGCAGCTACCTCCTACTTACTCGGACATGTCCTTCATAAGCTGTTCCTATGCCTTTCTGTGGATCTATTCCCAGAGGTCCCTTAGTCTGCTCAGGGGGGATTGGACAAACTGCTGGAGCCTTGTCTGCACAGGTCACGTGGCAAGAGAATCCACACACTTGTGAGGACGAGAAGAAACAAAAAGATTTGATGGTTATTTCTTGTGCAATGAAAAAGTTGTGACAATTTACAAAGAAATCCCCTTTCCTTTTTTGACCAGCATCTGAATAATCTCACTGAACTTTGCTACAGACAAAAATATAAGTCTGCACACAACAGAAGTTCATGTTTTTATCTGCTCTAAATCCTGCATTTCTCTTTTTCAGATAGTTTATGAATACACCTGCTTTCATCCCGATAAGAAAGAGCCTAAGATAATCTCTATGATGTCCTCTAGGCCCAACTCTACTAGTAAACAAAAAACTGGAACATCCTTTAAACAATAAGCATCATTCTGCATGCATACAAACAAGAATAATTGCCATTCAGTACCAATTCTAGTACTGGCATATTCTTTCTGGAATAAGCCACAATAGATGGCTTAAATTTTGTCATGCAGCATAAAGCAAAGCTGGTGTCAATATACCTGACCACTCAAGGGGCCACCTGTGGCCCCTTATTGCTATTTTGAGTACATTGAACTAAGCTCTTCTACCGCCAACTGGAATAAGAGTGTCCCCAGATAACTGGGCAATCTCTTATGTATGTTCAAAGTGCTTGGCTTCTACTGTTAAAGACTGAAGCATGAGAATATACTGTTATTCAAAATATAAGCAGAAGACTCCTGCATCACCACACTACACCTCCTGTGCCACTTGCATCTGTAAGAACTTCAGTTCACACTTGTTTGTGCTCTCCCGAGTGCTTACCTTCACAAGTACAGCCCTGTCGTATCAGACCAACCATCAGGGATGTGCACTGATTGCATTTTGTTGGTGTGTTAAAGGATTTCACTACAAATTGGTGAGCTTTAGGCTGTGAAATGAGCAGAGGAGGATGTTACCACCTGTAACGCTTCTCGAGTACAGTTATTTCTTTCACAGACCAGAGTGCATAAGTGCATGTCATAAGGCAGCTTGTTTGTGTTTGCTGAAATGAGATCTAGGCCAAAAAAAATTCCTTGTAACTCTGCCCACTGTTGATAATTTAAAGCATCCTCTGTAAACAAGGCCATGGAAACTGGACCCTGTGTCAGAACATGAGTTTGCTTCCAGTGCAGATAGAAAAGCTGCCCAAGTGATTCTGTTACACTTTAGAAATTGAGTATGTATAATCATGTGCTCCGTGGGCACCTGACTGTCACCAGGTCAACCCATAACAGCATTTTCTAACCTGCAAATTCAGTGCTCCTCTGTCAGGAGTACTGCCTTAGTTAAAAGAGCAGACTTCTTCAAAATTTTAAATTTAATGCCAGAAAGCCTTGACAGAGTCCCCTTTTATGGTGTTTAGCAAGGGCAATTCAGAACACCCAATATAAAGGCAAGAGCTGAAGTTGATAGATGAAGTTGATTTTGAAAAGGTTTCTATTTTTTTATTATTCCTTGGGAACACAGAGTAAGTGGTTTCATTCTCTCCCTCTCCTCAAGGATGGCCGTGCTGATGCTGCTATATAAAGGCTAAATGCCTATGTAATGTGGCAGGAGGACTCACAGATGGCCGTATATAAAATCCAGGAAGCTGCTTTGCTTTCCTATAAAAACTCCCCGTGAATAACTACTGGGGAGAAAGGCCAGATCATAGGGTCAATGCAAAGACTGTCCAAAAAAACCTCATCATGTACATGATCTCAAACAAGACAACTTTGCAGACTACTTTGGAGAGTAGGTATGTGAAAATTTTACTCACTTCCCTGCTTTTCAGAGCATAAGATATCACAGCTAAGGGCTCAAACTTATCCATATTTAATGACAGCTTTACTGTCACAATAGCAGCATTCTGTTTCGAGACTTGCAGGGAAATAACACTCAACTTTAAACACTGATGCAATCAAAAACTAAGAAGGTTCTTTAGGGGACATAATAAATTATAAAGCAAATCATTACCTACTGAGCAAAATGTTTGCAAAAATTAAATAATGTAGAGAGCAAAGTCAGTTTCACATAATTCCAAGTGCACTTCAAGTATTTTTTTAATTGATCTACTAAGATGCTGCCAACAGAACACTGTCTGCTCAACATTTCTAGCTCTCCTTTATATAAATGAATCTTCTGCTACTTTGCAATTTATCAAAGTAGAGAAACAGATCTATTTAAAAGGCTTACTTCATTATTAGTTGCAGGAAAAACTGTCATTTTTAAATATACAGAAGATCCCTAAACCTTGAGTCATTTTCCAGACTTTCACAACATTTTTTTTCCTTTAAAGCTTGCATTTATTCTTCATTTGCTTGAATAGGCATAATCCACTGGGAATTAGCATACACTGGCTCATTCGGCAGCAGCAAAATGATTTCAACAACTGACGGAAAATCAGTATTTATGCAGGTAAAATCCAAAAGACAGGAAAATTGGAAATCTCTTTCTGTAGTGTTCACTCTGCACTGCTTAAAAACAGGCAAATCTGTGGTTTCATTTTTAGGGATACTATTTGACTTTTCTCAAGAATAAGCATCTAGTTAGCACAGACATGCTAATCTGAGATTTTCTTGTATGCCAAGAGTAGAAAGGTATGTTGGTCAGACATATGTCAGCAAACACTCTCTTGTAGAATGGCACTTTCCTTTCTTCACATTCTAATTCATTTACCTCTTTCTGATGTCCATACTACTGTTTTTCCTACAATCAAATGCCTGTGGAATTCCTAGTGCAGCTTGTCACACCCCATAATGTAAGAACCAAGGCTTTTAAATTTTAGAGGGCAACCAGCTTGCACATCAACACCCCTTCTAGGCAGCTCTGCTAAGATCAGCGTGATAACCAGGTCCCCTGAAGCTGTAGCCCAGGAGTGACACGCTGCCCTTGCTACACAGGAAGTGTGAATGCTTGGCAGGGTACCTTTGGTGCAGAGAGTCCCGAGCCAATATACGCTGTCCTCATGGTTGGTGTGTGCATTGAGCGGGGAGGATGATCTGCAACCTGAACAGAGCCCCAAAGGACCAATCAGACATCAAGAACACACTACCAAAGAAAGCCTGGATAAAGGAAGAAGAGTATATTTTCCCACCCACCCCATCCCCCAGTATCCAAACCATGAAACCAAACTGATTAATGCAGGACTCAGAAAAACAAATCTTATTTCTCAGCAAGATTCATCTCCTAAATGTCAAAACCAACTTCACATTATCTGAAACATTTGACTGGATATTTCCTAATATAAAATAACCCCAACATTTTTTTTTTTTTAACAGGGAAAGGAGATAAATTATTATATAAATGTATGATTATAGTTTCAGAGTCTGGCTAACATTTTATAATAACAACACTTTCAGCAGGGCTTTAAAGTGTATTTTCACAAACTACATTATCACATAATCTTTGTGCCAACATTTCTTAAATTTTCATAACTGAAGATATGTTATGAAGAGAGACCATAACTAATAATTGAATCATAGTTCCCATCCCTCTTCAAGCAACCATATGTGAAAATAAATAAAACATTCCCCAAAACCCAGTTCACCACTAGTGCAGAAGGCTATTACAAAGTCCTAAACAGTCTTGCTGCAGAAGAACAAGCTTTACCCTAAACAAAAGATTTGCAGTAGTCATTTTTATACAAGTGAAACTGTTACTCCTTAAAAAAAAACAAGAAAGACAAAAAAAGGACAAATATCTTTCAACACTAAAGTACCTCAATTGGTTCAATCTCACTAGCTGTAGAGGGAGACCTTGATCTTGAATGGAGGTGAGACTTGCTATCTTCATCCCGTGATGGAGTATTAGACAAAGTAAAATTCTCAACTGAATCAATCTAGGAGAACAAGTCAAGAGAGGAAAAAAAAAAAAAAAAAAGAGAAAAAAAAATCAAAGAAATAAATCGAAGACATCATTAAAAAAGAATTCTCAACTCTTACCAAAATAAGATATGGGAGCAGTAGAATTCCTAAGAGAGAACTGAGAGGATAAAAATTCAGTTTTAAGCAACTTCCTAATTAAAAGCAACAAAATGGAATGAAAATTGTTGCATGTAAACACGCCAAGGCTTCTGCTGAGAGGTGAGCACATGCATAAGAGCTGCTAGTTCAAGGCCCTGATAACCACTTGAAGACACTTGGAATTCAGCATTTTTCAAGGGTGAATATTTTCTAAATGCTACTGCGTTTTGTCCACTGGTAGCAGGCATTTCTTAGAAGTGAATTTCCACATAGCCCATGTAAATTCCTGCAAACATATTCAGGAGAAAACAAGGAGAAAAGGCAGAGCAGTGTATATCCTGATAAATATATTCACAGAGAACTGAGGGGGTTTGGCACCCCATGTGAACTACAGAAACATCCTTACCAGGAACACAGATTCTTCAGGGAAATGTTTTCCTAGTCCTTGATACATAGAATGAAACTAAACCCAACACAGAGCTACACTGAACAAGGCACATAAGCACAAAAAGGCATCTTCGGTAACAAGTCATCTTTTGTTAGTAAGCTGAAAAAATCAGAGAAGGCAGGATTCTTCCATGAAAACAAGACATCTGTGCAAAGTTTCCTATGTAAAATTATGTTAGGAAAAAAAAAAAAAAAAGTGAAAATGCTTTTTTTCACTAATAATAAAAGTAAAAGCTGCAGGCCTCCAGAAGGCTGCATGGCATGCCTTGATTTTCTGGAGCAATGCTATCATCAGTTCTCCATTGCCAAGGATTTGCCTAGCTTGCAGACAAACTAAAATATGCAGCCATGTTTACAGAAAGCATTTGAACATTTCAGTGTTTCTCATCTCATTTGCCACTAACAATACCAAGAATTCCATAAGCTTTACTGCTTTTTGGGAATCAATTATATTGCCAAGCCAATTTTATACATGCACATACAGTCTTGTTCTTCAGGAGCTCAGTCATGGTAGCAAACAGGTGCAGTTGCTAGTAATATATATATAATTTTTTTTTTTAATTTAAATAGTGAGTTAAGTTTGGTGGCTTCTAATTTTACCATACTCTTCCAAAAAAATTATCTGGTGGAGAATGCTCATCAATTTGATCAGCTTAGGCATATTAACATGCCTGCAAGCATTTCTGAAATGAAAATGGAAAATTCACACACTGGGATACACCTGTTAACTACACACAGATCATGTGTTTCCAGCATTAAGGCAAAAAAGTAGCAGTAAAGCAAACATTTTGTGCTCAGATTTATCAGACGCAAATAATAATTGAAAGCTTTATCCAGTATTAGAAACACTGATGCCTTAAGTAGTAAATCCTCAAATCCAACCTGTTTCAATTATTTTGAACTTTTTAATCCAGTCTAAACATGTGAAAACTTGGAGTCCACACAAAGACTGTTTAACCTTCAACAATTCTACCTCCTCCTTAAAAATGTTACTAAAAAATAAGCCCAGTGAGTAACTACGGGCAATTTTTTTCATAGCAAGAAACAGACACTCCTTTTTTTCTACAAGTTAAACTCAGAGATCTAATCTATCATTTCATAAATATTTCCAGACACTCCAAGGGCTTTCCCTTTCAAAGCAGCATCTGAATACCAAAGAATATTCATGGTGTCTATGAAAAAATGCAGTACAAGCCTGATATCAGTGATTGAACCTTCCTGGAATGTGCTACAAAGCCTTTGTGGTTGAAGACAACTGCTGAAACAGTAACAAATGCATTTTCACTTTACTTACAAACATAAAAACCCCACAAAACACACAGAACCTGATCCACCACTGCAGAAGGGAATTTAATCACCACCTTCAGTGCAGAAACAAGGGCCTTAAGCTGTACTTGCTGCAGTGATCTTGGGGTCCCAGCTTTAATGAGAAGAACCAAGTACAAAAGCAACCTGACTCAACTATGGTCAACAGTTTAGCAAGACCATGTTAACACTTTTCAAACTGGTTTTAAAATAATCCACTGGATCACCCAAAGCACTACGAAACTGCAAGAGCTTTGCTGTCTTCCACAGGACTCTGCATGTCTGAGCCAAAGCTGGCCAGTGTATAACACATCTGGAGGAGAGAGAACTTCTGAACTGGAGCCACCACAAACAAAAACAACCAGTTACTGTAAGCTTGCCTGAGAGACTCAGCAGTGTGCTTTGAACTGCATGGGTAAGGACATTATTAGAGCTCTTGGGCAATTAGAGCATTAGAACTCTTACTGCTTCTTTATTGAGCATTCAACAGAAATGCTGTGTATGTTTACTTATCCCTTCCATCATATCTGTATAAAAGAAACAGAAGTGGCAGTATGAGATTAAAATGGACATAGCATAACTGGTAGGAATTCATCCTCACTGAGTCTGTTTTGATAACACATGTAAACAAATGCTTAAAAACCCACCTTGATTTTTGAAACACCATAGACCTTTCCAGCTTAACCAGCTACAACACAACCATCTCTGTTTAATTTGTATTAATTTTTCCTATCCTCCTTGATGCTCCATTTACTCAATTCCCCACTTCATGTTTATTTATCTTGGTACTGTGATATTTTCTATCATTTGCTGTGATGTTCCTCCCAGATGCCAAACTGCCTTTCTATGGGCAATTCCCATGACTTAACACATGCCCTCTGCTAAGGGCAAGGAAACAAACAGACCCTCATTTGATGTTTGCTCATCTTCCCAACCTGCATCTGCCTGATCAGTGTCCACATAGAACTTTCACATTAAAAACAGAAAGCACCCAAAGCACCTTCTCCAGTTTCAGAGATATTCTACTCATGGGTTCACTGAAAGGAGAAAGCACCCAAAACATCTTCTCCAGTTACTGTGAAATTTTGCTCATAGGATTGCCAAATGAAATAATCCAAAAAGCTTTGAGCCCACGGCTGTAAAACAACAAAA
The DNA here is from genome assembly GCF_048771995.1 of Taeniopygia guttata. NCBI lineage: Eukaryota > Metazoa > Chordata > Aves > Passeriformes > Estrildidae > Taeniopygia > Taeniopygia guttata. The sequence continues at coordinate 97,129,221 of NC_133027.1, read as the reverse complement.
AGCACAGCAGCAGCAGCAGCAAACAGCAGCAGCAGCACAAGACATGCAGTGAGGTAAATACACAATCCATACATTAAACATAGGCATGGACACAACAGGCAAAAAATAAAGGGCCACATAGAGTAAGACAGCCTCTTACACGTCTGCCTTTGTTAGCTGGAATACAGGAAGGAGAGCGCTTTAACAAAGAAAGGAGGAGAATATGTTACAAAACCAAACAGTGACACATACATCACCTCAGAATTGCTCACTCTATCTCCAAAAGTAGTGCTTAGACACACACAAGCGTGTTCACTGTTACAAGTATTTTAAAAACAAGCTATTCTGGGCCAACAAGAAGGAAGAAACATTAAAAAAAAAAAGGAACAGCTATTCCAAGTCAACAGTCTTACACCGGACTATAGCAGTAGAACTGCAGACTACAATGCACCATTAATTTGCAGTTGGCATCTCTCTGGTTGAACAAGATGAATAAAGTCATCTATTGGAGGCACACTATGTCCAATTTAAAGTATCATTATTAACCAGATTTGCTCAACTTAATTATGAATGTGCAGGTAAGGTCAAGGCTCTCACGACACACCACTATGACTTATTCAGTTCAATAGTAAGAATTCAGAACATCATTTATTATTCTGTGGATACTTGCAGAGTTCAGATTTGTTTAGTCTAGCCAAAGCCCATGGGGACTGCATGTGAGGACAGACTGCAGAAGGACTTAAGAATTCTATTTCTAATTCCTAATGTGTTAGCAACAGGACAAAAAATAGTATTGTTCAGCATGTGGGAAAAATAATTTTGTCAAGGGAAAATGGGATTCCATTTTATTGCTGTGAAATAATCACAAATTCACTCTTAAAGGAAACGAGTTGACTGCTTCTCACAGCTACTGAGATACATAAAGATCCACCTGGCAAAGAAACAAAACCCAACATTTCCATTGTCAGACACTTCTGGTGAACACAGGAGACTTAACACCTAGACAGTGTTACTGAAACAGCCTGCAACACACAGGAGAAACAGCAGCAGGGTTTAATCTCTTACAGTCACTGGGGGTCACCTCCCTCTGCACCAAGACTGGAATTCAGGGACTGCAAGCACACTCCTACTGCCCTGTGTGCAGAAGACATCCCAGGATTGTTTCTGAATGTGTGGGCTGACACAGCTATGAGGATTTAGGCACTAGTTCTGCCAACCTGACCCAGCATCTTTTTAAGGCAGGAACCAACAGCGAGTGCTGCTCATCTGAGTAGTGAGCTACCACTTTCTCCTCAGCATCTGCAGGCTACAGAAGCAGCAAGACATCTATTTTTATTTCTCACCAGCAGAAATTGCAAAATTACTGTTTTCCTCATTGGAAAAATTAGAATTAACTCCAGTCATTCAGAGAGTGCTATAAATAGCTATGTTATTTGGATGGCAGACACACAAGACATATCCACCCTAGGAAACCCAGTGCAGTGTGCACATCTGTGTGCTGAACAGACTTCAGAGATCCTGCAAGGAATGCCCTGCCACTGCATCTGCACATTATTTTACACACACTCTGTCCTTCCTTAATGAGGCACAGAGTCTGAAGAAACAATCCAGGCCAACAGAAATATTTACTTGGGGTTCTTGGTTACAAGAGAGGCTTTCCTGAACCCCATGCAATATTGCAGCACTGCATGACCCCGACCTGAGGACTTCTAATCCTTCCTTGGTCTTAACACAAAGACCCTAATGAACCCTCACATCTCTCAGGTTTGACTGAGAAGTTAATTCTTCTGGAGATGCTGCAAGAAACACTGCCCTTCAAGGTAACCACTACCATTAAGAGTAATTGGGAAGGGAATGGAGGTCACATCCAGTGGGCAGGGAGATTTAATAGCCTTATTTTAATTTAAGTCCATCTAATGTATTGATACTAAACCAACTCAATGAGCTAAATCATAAATAACCATGCATTTAGATAATTCAGACTATGAATTATGATATGAATGAATCAAGTGATTGTCCCATAAATCAAAGATGCAGAACTGGCTTTCACAGCACAACTGATGACATTACTTTTCATCTACTAACACAGATAACAGCTTTCTCTCTTTCAAAGAAAGACAGAATGTCTTGTATTTCTCTGCAACGGTGCTCTTCCCATCTTTGAGCAGACAACTCTTCTTTTTCTGCAGTTTTGTCAGATGAGACAGAATTCTGCCTTGGTGTTAGAGACATGAGCCCCTGGCCAGTCCAGCCCAGAGATGATCTTTGCCCAGTGCAACTGAGAAAAAACCACTCCTGTTGGACTCAAATTGAAGATGGAACAGAGAAAGTTTGACTCCATGTGCAGGAAGCTAAACACAGTACAGGCAAACAATATAAATATTAATACCTGAACCTTTACCCAAGACTACAAGGTCTACAAAGATCTGATCTGGGTGGACCAATCAAGAAGAATTGCTATGAAAGGATGTATGCCAGCAGTTGAAAATTACTCACTTGCATAAAGAAAAAAAAAAATAGTGAAAATGCTTGTGGAAAAAAAAATGCTGCCTTCTCAAAAAAAAAAAAACAAAAACAAAAAAAAACAAACAAACAAAAAACCCCCCAAACAAACAAACAAACAAAAAAAAACCGCACAAAACCAAAAAAACCAAAAAACCCAAAAAATAACCAACAATAAATATGGAATAAAGTACTGAAGTCCTTCAGAAGTAACTAGAGAGCAACGAGGAAAATATCCATATCCTAAGCCTCTCCTTGCAAAATAGAACATTATCAGCAACTGCCACATATGTTCTTTATTTCTCTTTTAATAGGTTTCAGGGGAGTGTTTTAGATACTTTTATAGATAAATTTCTGTTCAGGAACCTGCTGATACAAAAGAAGTGTTCCTAATATGCAGGTAACACAGAATATGTTTTCTTTAATCCAGATAAAGAAAATAAAAGTATTATTTGTTTTTTGTGCATTTACAGGACAGGAAACTGTACCTTTTTTTTGCTCTTTGTGTGTTTGTGTGTAAGAAAATTCCAACACTATCAGGAAGCCAGAAGCTTTCTGTATGCTATATAAAAAAGCATGGAAGTGCCTTCTACTATGACATCACAGATGAACCTTCACATTTTGTCTGGGGTATAAACCTGATTTACAAAGAAAAAGCATCCAGAAGAAAAGCATTTTTTCAGAGTATGTAAAAGGAGATGAAAGCAGCAGAAAAGGCTCATATACCTCATCCTCTTTGCTACACCCTTCACAGCAGACATTTCTCAAGCAATATTAACTTTATCTAATTTCAATGCCAATAGGATTACACTGTGTTAAACACATGTATAAATATGTGTGAATGTATGAATGTATAATATGTATAAACACATCTACGAGCACAGACACACACATACACAATTATTCCTACAGAACTGTAATGGATGGGGCTCTATACACCTGGATTTCAAAAATTTTATTAATAATTACTTTTATGGGCCTACTACTTCAGTTTGGAAGAAATATAATGCAGTCAATTTTCAGCTTTTAACTCAATTCCCTAAGTATGCAATTAGTAAATGGGAATATTTAAATAGTTTAAATATTTAAATATTTAGAAGTCCTGACAGAAAACCTGCATTTCAAATGGCAGTAAAATGTAGTAAGTTCACTTCAGTCATAATGAAAATGACTTATCACAATGCAGACTAAAAAAGAGAAAATATTTTATTGGAGCACACAGAAATTAACTGTATGGAAGGGAAACTTTTTAAGAGACGTGATTAGAAAATTTATGGAAACAACTCATGATAAAGGACTAATATGAAGGAAAGGAATTAAATACTGATGTGCTGATGATTTTGGAACTGTTTTTCACAGGCCATATTATTAGAAAAGGCCTAAAAGCAGCTTTTCCCCATCAGAAAAACTGTTTCCAATTAGGAATTCTTCGCCTGCACCTAAAGAAAAGCATTTCTTTCAAAACAAAACACCTACCTATATAAATAGGTGTAAGAGTGCTATTACAGAAATACTTTGTTCTCCACTGCACTTGCAGATTTTTTAAAGTTGACTGCATTAATGTTTGAATATTCCAAATCAATCAACTGATCTGTTATTGAGGGATTTACTGGGTTGAAAGTCAGACTTACGTCATCCATAAAATCAATCAATGAGGATGAAGAGGAGGAAAAGGAATCCTATTTTAATGAACACAGCAGTAAAAAAAAGAGAGAGAGAGAAAGAAAAGGATGAAGAAAACTGTTCAATATAAATAAAAGTGCAAAAATAAAGACCTGTAAATAACCAGTGGCAGTAATAGTTACCTCAGTAAGTTTTTATTAATTGCCTTTCATAGACAATTAATTAATGTACTATCTGTAAAGAAACCAGTACTTTTTCAGTGTTTACTCAATAAAGCATTATTGCTATACTCTCAACAAGATCCTTATACTGAAATTAATTTATAAGATAAATCATTAAAAAGGAAATTTAAAAACCATGTTAATTGTGAGGACTCCAAGAGAGAACAATGAATTAGTGAACACATAATGAAAAGAAAGAGAATTTTGGGACATCAGTAACAGCAGGGATTATGCTCTTTCATAGCTAAATGTGATGATGCTGTATTTGCATCAGGAAAAAACAGGCAAACTTTAGATTAATGGCTAACTGTAAAGGTGGTGCCTTGTATCCTCTGAATTCAGTTTGACCAATATTTCACCTCAGCTGTTCTTTTAAAAGAAAGACAATGCTTTGCTTACTGTTGATTAGAAAAGAAGACAATAAATCTATAGTATTGTTTCAATTTTTTCCTGCCAGGCTTTCTACCTATTCTGGTCTTTTGTCTAGAAGTGACAAAGGTATTAAACAGAATCATTTTTTTAAAAAAAGGATCTGTGGAGAGGAAATGAATAGCAATTATCTGAATTTTACAGATCTGTGTAAAATGAACAGATGATGAAAACAACCTGATAAACAGCACTAATGACTTCATGGGATACAATCAAGGATGATTTAGTATTTTCTTGTTTTTACCAAACCACTGCCTTCATTACTTACATTACTACATTGTATTTTTCTGAATACAAAGAAAAGCCATTGAACAACTATGCTTTTCATGATCATTGCAAAATCAGGCAAATTTCTGAATTCAAGGTTTGAGACAGAATTCACTGTGATTATAAGCATACAAGAGAAGACAGCCAGCACTGTAAACAATAAATAATTATTATACACAAATATTATTGGTGCAATACAATTAAAATGCAGGAGCAAACCCTCAGCAAAAATGCACAGAATCTGCACACAACAGCAGTTCCACTGACTAACAGAGTTAGAATAGCTGTGCACTTACTTCAAATTGATCCAGAGCAGAGGTAGGCGCATTCAAAAATGCCAAGAAAGAATTCTGTGAGTCTTGGTGCTTTACACCTAGAAAACAGCAGCAAGTTTATAAGCTACAGAAAATACGACCTTCTCATGGAGGACCTTTGCCTTGCTGAATCAGAATTTTGAGTGTCCACCTGAAACACCTACACATTTTGAAATAAGCTGCACATATGGTTTATTTTCCAGAGTAAATGATTGTCTATTGGACAAGCACATATTTAATCAACCTTTCCCAAGCTAGGATGTGTGTGGTGTGAGCTCCATGTGGAAACATGCTCTGTGTCCATGTCTGTTATGCAGAGGGCACTGGTTTCTAAGGTGCCTGTGTCCATTTGCACCACACACTAATGCAGCAGGTGCCACCCCTGCCGTGTTGACATGTGGGATGTCCCAGTGTGGCAGGACAGCTGGAGCCAACAAAAACACAACATTTCCAAATAAGATGTGTTCCTTGAGCCATGCTCTGTGCCTGCCTGCCACCTCTCCCTGCTGAGTGCCCAGCAGTTGCACATTCCTGGGTGCAGCTTCAGATATTTCTGTCACACCACACATCGAAGCGATGCTTGGCCAGCGAGTGGGAACACTGCGTCCCCTGGAGCTGCAGGGACTGCCACACTTCAGCTCCTACTTTAACTTGCTCCAACTGGCATTTTTTATTTCTTCTTCTTTTCTAATTTAAGTTGCTGTGTACAAACTCTATTCTTCTCAATGCTACAAACACATTGTATGCACATACATGTATTGTATTTATTATGACCAGAGCCTGCAGGACTGTGTGCATCTAAAGACAATGACGCTATCAAAAGTTACCTATTTCTTTTTAAAAATGTCAGTGTCTTGCTCTAATTAGCCATATCACCCTAAATGTTTTAAATATAACCCACAGTGAATAAAGTTACAAAGAACACTTTCCACTTTAAAATATAAATACACTGAAATCACAGTAAAATCCTAAAACCAATTTTCAAACTACCACCACCTTTATGGAATACTCTCAGCAATCTTTCCCCCACCTGTCTAAATTTCTCGAATATATTTATAAACAGGAAAGGATTAGGCGCTAATCCAAATAATCCCTTCCTAGAAATCAATTTCCACACACTGCAAGTTACTCTACCACTGTACCTTGACTACATTTGAATCTTCTATACAGTTCATAATTCAAACAGCAATATATTTCTTCTTTTAAGAGAAAACCAAATCAAAGGTGGTAACGATTTAGGTTAAGGTATATTTCTATCAGACTATCTGAATAATTGCAGTAGAATATTACCAATATAATTCTGTCAAGAAACATGACTAATGTTTCCCTGAACAGTACTTTTTTTGCTTGCTTGTTTTCAGCAAGGAGTAAGTGTTTATTTCACCAGAACAATAAAGTTTTAAACACTGGAAAAATATGAATTATAAACTCATAGCATTATTTAACACAAAGGAGGATTTCAGAAGTCAAGAAACCATGTATAATATTTAAGGAAGTTCAAGAACATATAAATGAAACCTAAACACGACTAAGTATTTTTGTCTCCAGGGAGATGCTATCAAGAGCTTCTCTCCAAGCACTTGGAGGAAGCATAATCCTGGTATCAGTGCTAAGCATCTAGATGAGTGATCTAAGTCTTATTGCTAATTGCACCATTTTTTTAATGTTCTGTATAGGTTTGAATTATTTTTACCAGTCAGTCAACACTGGGAAGCCTATATATAAGAGATGAAGTTAAACTCCAATACTTTATTGACCAACCAGCCATTAAGTTGGAAAAGCTGAACAATATTTGACATCCCAATGCAGCAATTGTTGCCAGGGTATTTAAATTCTGGAATTCACAGAACTACAGAAAATTAGGTAATTCCATTTGGCCTGAAAAATACTTCTTCCCATGTGGCTCATAAGATACAAATATTAGAGCTACTACAGAAACTGCAAAGAATCAGCCAAATCATTATTCAACTCTGAATGATTTTTTTTTCAATGCAGAATTACCAAAAAAGTCTCTTCTCCCAGGAACAATGCAAAATAGTGTTGGACAGATACAACAGTAACCCCAGAACATCCTCTTAATACCACAGCAAAGCACTCATGATGCGGCTGCAAAGCCTATCAATGGAGCTATCCCAGAAACAAAGAAATTCTATGAATTCCTCTGCAGTTGTTTATTCTCTGTGTAGACAGGCCCAAAACACTCAGAGATGAATAACACTATGATCAGTATTGATGTCTAAATACCTTCACCCATCATAAAGGAGAAAAGGTTAGAAATGTATCTATATTCTAACAGTTTTCTGGCAGTAAATCACCATACACAGGCCAAATAAAAACAATGCAGTATCAACTCAAATAATGCCTTACTGGTTCAAAGGTACCAACAAAACTGAGGCATGTTACAAGTCTCAGAAGTGCAAATGCAACTCCTGTAGGTACATCTTGACACACAAGTGTGCTCATATGTTGGTATCAGATTTTAGTTTCAAGGTGACACTTGATTGATAAGATACACCCACCAATGTGATACACTATTTACTTGGATATCAGTTGCCATACCCTTTTCTGATCTAAGCTCTTCTGTCTCCTTTTTCAGCCTTTCGATGTCTGCCAAAAGCTCCATGTTCTTCTTCTCAGATTCTTGCAATTTACTTCAAAAGAACACAAAAAATGTATGTAAATATTGAGAACCCAAGATACAAGTCACTCTTGTTCCTGATGTTCTCAAATACCAGAATAAATCTACTGGGACCTGTTTAGTTTACAGAAAAAAAGCCATTTATCTATTAAATAGGTTCTAATTTCTAAGTAATTGTGTGACCTTGTATTCTGTGAATGAGAAAAAAAGACTGTATGTATTTTTATGTTTGAAAAAGCCCTGTTTTTCATTAAAAATTATTTGCTAATTAAGTACCTGTGATAGTAATAGATTCAGTTGAACTATTTTTTTCTGTTCCTTTACAGTTAGTTGTTCCAGTGCTTTCTGACTCACAGCTGAGAAGTAACTCTACTCTGCAATTTCAGCACATTTCTCATTCTTGCCTGTCAAAGCAAACACTGGTTCTCCTGTTCTTATAGAATTTCCAATGCTGCCTGTCATTACATTACCTGTCCTGAAAAACATCCAAGGTAGGTGAACCAGATGTTCCCATTTTACAGGTAACACACTTGAATCTCAGCTCTGTCCTACTGCTTTCCTAAAGCTGCACGCAGTGCTCTGAGCTGAAGCTGGACACCTAGAAATGGAATGACTCCCTACCAACCCCTGTTTCAGGCATTACACAACTCCATTGTGGGGATGGTGAGGTAGAAGTGAGAGGTCTGAGGAAGGAATAAAAGAATTCATAATAGTCCATTAACCATTGTTACTTCTTACTGTGCAAATAGATATGCAGTAATTAACTTTAGTCAGCTAAGCCAGTGCAGCAGTCAGCAGAATGGAAAAGAATATATTCTAAGACACGAACCCAAACAATGGATTTGGATATGTTATCACAACTAAGAGAAATCATGTTATTAAAGAGAACGTGTTCCCTCTGAAAGTCTTCAAGATCTCAACTTTTCCCAGTAAGTGCTCAGCTGTTCAAACAATAAAGAGAGATGTTGCGTTTCTTTCTCATCTGGGTGTAGGAAATTGGCATATCATTAAATGATCAAATTTCCACAGACAAGACAGATAAAATAATGATTTGATGACATTTCCTGGGAGGTATCAAAGTAAATTTGCATGAGAACAATTCAGTCTTACCACTCCGTAGAGATACAGGAAGCTTTGACTTTGTTCAGCTCATCTTGAATAGCCTGTTTGGCCCGGATTTCAGCATCAAGAGCAGACTGAAGCTCCAGCCTTGCAGACATATCCAGCTTTGCAAAGCGCCGCATCTTCCAGGGCATGTCCTAGGAAAGAATCAACAAATTAGATTAGAAAAAGTAGGAGGCAAGGAAGTTGTTGAGGAATGTAACTACCTTCAATAATTACATTTCCCAGTCTATTATGTCTTTAATGTATGAGTTCATTAATTCCAAAATAATCTAAAATAAAGAGCAAAATAATCTAAAATTAAGTAGTAGTTCTCTTGAACTCAAGTAACAAATTTTATGTTTTATGCCAATCTCTAAAGCAAAGAGATTTTGTGAAATCTGGTTTTGATGTGTCTCAATTCAGATGACAACTATGAAGGACATCCACACTTCACAAGTGAAAGACTTGACAAGGTTTTCATGAACGAAAGCATGATTTTCTTCAATGAATTAATATCTGATTACAAAGTAGCTACTTCAACTATAACATAGATAAAATCACATTATAAAGATATTGGTGTTTAATGAATTGATAAACAATACATTTGTTATGTGGTTATTCAGAAGCTCTAGGAAAGCTTAAGCTTAATTGAAAATTAACATAGACTCTACAGAGGGATTATTGCTGCAGCTGAAACTATCAAATCAGTGTTTTTTTCAAACAAAAAACCTTCTGACATATGGAAGTAAAATCTTACTGTAGCTCTTGCACCCAAACTGGAGTTCCTCAGGGCTTCCAGCTCTTCTGTCATTTTAGAGGCCAAAGCTTGAAGATAACCTCGAGCATCTTTTTCATCACTTACCCTAAACAATTATACAAGAAAACATCAGGCTTTTTAACCAAAGAAAAAACAGAAGTCATTTCAACAAACCAACAACCAGAAACAGATAAATACAGAATACAAAAAAAAAGTCATAAAACATCAGGATAAAAACAACAACAAAAGCCCAAACAGAAAACCACACAGAACTAATTTTTGCTGCTTTGTGGAGTTCCATTAAACAATATGCATCATTAAGATGAAGACTGAAAACTGAAGTACTACCTATCAGCTACCAGAAATTGAGACTGTGACAGAAATCTTTCAAATTATTTTCAGGGAGTAAATTAAGACAAAATTCACAACCAGTAATTAGCAATTAAATTGTCCAGATAACATTGGAACTCGTGGTTAACTTTACTGTAGCAAGTGACTATGAGAACTAGTAGTTAAACAGTGATGTTACTTCAAGAAGTGCTAATTAAACAGGGAGAGTCTACTTTTAATGTTATTAAACAGCATAAGCCAGAAGAGGCTGTCTCATCCACCGAGCTTGTTTTCGATCCAGACATGTTTTCTGAATGTAAAGACAACAAGGAGGAGACATGCCTGTTTTTCAGATTCTTTGATCATCAGTTACAAAGAAAGAACAACAACTTTCTGTGATTAATCACAACAGAAGGTTCTTTCTTCATTTTGCCTCAGGTGTTGACATAGAAAAGAAAGTTGCTAAAAAAATTAACTCACTGAAACTAAGTAACTTATGAAAAACCTAAAACAAACAAAACAGAAAAAAAACCCAACACCATTCCTCCCACCTCATTTCCTTACATGCCTGGCTCTAAACATGTTCATTTTGCCCACAGAAGAGCAATCCCTGTTCTGCAACACCACGTCTTATGCAAGTTCCTGAGCTGCCTCAGAGACCAGCAACACCACAGCTTGATCACAGTTCAGTCTTATCAACACCAAACACTGAAATGTTTAGGATTTCCTCAAAGTACTGAGACTCAGACAGCTTTAAATAAAATGTAGGAAAGTGGGAACATATTTTTTTTTCTATTTCATGAGAATTAACTTATCATTGCTTCCTGATATTTAAAAGTAACTCTAACTCTAAGTCTGTTGGACTGGAGATGAGAGTTCTCCGATAGTCAATTTTGTTTTGCAGTGACCTTCCAGGAGGAAGTGATTCCCCCGAGGCAATGTAAGTTTTTCTGGTTAATACTACAGGGTTCATACACACACAGAACATGGAAATGGTGCTGCTTCCATGTTTACCATTAATTATTAAAGTTTCAACACAGATTTATAGATAGCTGCCAGGAGGCAAGGAAGACGGGGAGCACATACTCTGAACTGTCATGGGCAAGGGAGGAACTGAAGAGCTTTCCCACAGTGGCTTTAGGGCAAGATCACATCATGATAGCCATGGGCTAAATATCTGCAGGTTGTGGTGACTTTCAGGTGTGCAGTTTAAGGTTTATTTAAGGAAGACAGACTACTGTAATATGGAGGAGCCAATAGCAAAATTAGCAACCATTTCCCACAAATCTTTTCTCACACCCAACATGAAAACACAAGTATTTATTGGGCTTTCTCTTCTTTGTCTCCTGCTTATAATTTAATTCAAGAGGTGGGGAGAAATCTAGGAAAACCCTACATGTCCTGACTATTAGTTAGTGAGAGCTTTTATACTAATAAGTCCCTGTTTTTCCCAAGTACATCAGAATTCAATGGAAGCAGCATACCAACTTCTTTTCCCATAACATTCTGGATGACACATTTTGACAACCAGATAAATATAATCTGAGCCTACACAAACCACTTAGGCTGTAACAGTGGGCAAAGGATGTGAGAAGTAGCTAAAGATGCTTTTTGGAGGTAGTGGGTGCATAATTAAATACACTGTAAAGAGAAAAAAGCTTAAGCAGGAATAAAAAGAATGTGAGGCTCTCAAGGTAAGAGTAAGTTTTCCTGATGTATGAGGAGAGAAAGAGATTTATGAATCAGCATTTAGTTTTCTCTATTTTTAGAGACACATAAAATCTTTGCAGAAAAGAAAGGGTCCAATTTCTATGTCTAATTTTAGGATGTCACAGAGATTCTTCCTGATGGAAGGTGAGGAAACACTTCCATTATTTAGTTTATGGTGCACAGAACCCTCAGGCTCCAAATGCTGAAAAGCTGCACATGCAAAAACCTCAAAAAGATGTTCCACAGACAAGCAGAAGTCCAGAAAATGAAAACATAAAGAAATTTCTTACAAATATCTGTACTGAGTTCAAGGGAACTCCTCAAGCTCTGGAAGAAGCAAATAAAAGCAGTACAATTTAGAACTCAGGTGGTTTTGTTGTCCACTAGATGGCAAAATTCTTTCAATAATTACATATGTTATTAAACATTATGTGGACCCTAGAGCTCTTGGAGATTTTTATTTGTTACTGTTTTGCTAGTGTTGTTCCATTTGGTAGGCTTTAAAAGACTAAAATAAAAAAAGAGCAAGAATGGCAAATTAAGTCTTACTAATGCTGCTCTCCTTGTCCTCATTTTGACAGAGGTGTGACAAGCACAGCAAGAGAGCTAAGAAGAGAAGTTCTTCAGGTTCCACCCAGTCACTTCACTGAAAATTTGGATTAACTGTTCTGTTTTCAATATAATTGCCCTTGCAAGTTTAGTTCCTTAATGCAAAGAAGAGCAATATGGTAGAAATTCCTGTAAAATTAAGTTTAACTTTTTGGCTGGAGCCAGCATCATGACAACCTTCACATAACCACTGGTTGCTAGCTGTATGGTGTTTGTCAGGATGCTCGGGAAGTCAAAATCCCTGGGTCTCCTGCTGGGATACTTTACAACACAAAATGGACCCAGAGGATTAAAGAATTTTGCTCAACAGAAGTGGTCCTAAAGCCCTAGTGTCTTACACCAAAGCTCTGTTTAACCTGATTTAAAAACCCCAAGGAAATCTGAAAGTCATGACTCCTCTAGTCTCTCAATAGTTTTAAATTTTTGTTGTCGTATCAGTATGCTCAAGGTCTCCAACTTGATTTTTAATTTTTCCCCTGGTGTCTCCAATAAAATCTGTATTTTATTTTTTAAAAATACTTCTCTAAAAATTTTTAACACTTCCCTCTGCTCCCAAGCCCTGAAATTTCATCCTGCCCTCCAGAATTTCTATTTTGGAGATAATGAACTTCTGACTATTCTTACCTCAAACATAGCACATCTCAGAATTTTTCATGCTTTGAGTTTTTTAACAGGTGAAGATGCATAGAATTTTTTCTGTATTTTGTTCACAATTTGTGTGTGAGTTTTTTTTTCCTGAGAGCAAACAGATTTTAAAACAACCCAAAAAAACCCAACCCAAATTTTGGGGCATTTTTAGGTTTGATTTAGTTTAGAAGTGTTGGGAGGGGGTAGTTGGTACTTTATGTTTTTTTCCTTCTGGTGGTGGTTTTGTGTTGGGGATTTTTCAATGAGATCAATTAAGATAAAACTAACAATAGTACAAAAAATCTGGCTGATAAGGAAAATATTAACTAAATATTGTTGTAAACAACTGACAGCTTTTGGGCAGCTGAATCTAAGCCTAACATCCACTCTATAGGTAAAACTGGAAGGATTCAGCTCATCCACATAAACATACTCAAAAACACAATTAATTATCTATCTGATATGAGTTTTGTAGGTTTGCTTTTCAACCTGTGGTGAGAAAACCAGACTTCTAGAGTACTAGTCACAGGATTTATTGAGTTGTCTATCTTAGGATTTTTACAGCTAGGTTAGATTAATCCCTCCCAAGTCAAGATTCCTGCCAACTACATTGGGAATCACTACTGAGGTTCCCAGCGACCTCCTTTCTGCACAGCACAGAAATACGGTACCACGGCTATTTAAAAGATTCCTTTTTCAAGTGACTGCATTAACCTCCAGTGCAATTAATCTCCTTCCCATCTCCCACAGGAAAATTTATAGCCCACTATAAAAGCCTCAATATTTCTTACTCTTGTCAAGGAATGATGAGTGATTTGGCTAATATAAACTCGTCAATATAATAGCTCCATTAAGGCTGAATGATCCGTGAGGGTCTGTTGAGTCCACAATAGAATTTGCAGTCAAAGTCTGATATAAGTGTTTATATTAAAATATTGCCTTGTTTGTGGTATCTTGAGATAGCAACAGCAAGATTAAAAGGTTTTCATACATTATTCCTAAAGATGCAATAAAGCACAGTAAGAAAGCAAGGAAAGGCTAAAGGGAATGTGATAAGCCATCAAAATTACTCACAAGTTATAAAATCTGTGAGAAACAGCACTTTAGAAGGGCCACAGGAATCATGAAGAAAATGACAAATTTAACCATCCAAAGTGTGAATTCAATGTAGTTTCTTTAGAAGTATCCTTTAGATGGCAAAGTATTTAAAAGAATTTAGGAACTACTTGGGCTTGTGTTACTCCAAACTAAAACAAGTTCAAGGGCTAAAACAAGTCCCTTGAACTACTACAGGCTCTGAGCAAACTGTTTACAAACCCAGTAAGTAATTCTATTACTGCATCCTGTCATTCCTGGATCATGGTACAAAAAGAACATGGCAGATTTTAGGAGGTAGAAATAATGCACCCAAAATATATATTTTAATATGTATTTTGAGATCTATTAAGTTTTGAAAAAGGAGAGAAATACGCCAAGTTTTGAAGAGAGAGCCCACAAATTCTCCCTTACTTTGCTAGCTCCAAGGCATTCCATTGTCACACTGAAGATGTGGACAGGTACAGAATTGTATGTTCTTCTGAGGGAAACACAAGCTTGTGACTGATTAAATAAGACTAGTTTTCTCCAAAATTAGGTGTGGGTTTTTTCTTTTAAAATATTTATCGTTATAATAGATGCTTACATACTTCATATAGCAGCCATGTTCCCCAGAGAAGGGCCTAGTGCTGAATTCTAAGAACAGCAGATGGACATGACCAGATTATCTGGGTAACACATGGAAAAATCTAAACATAACATGGAAAAAATGTGACCTAAGATAAGGCCTCACATAGCTGAAAAAAATTTAACATAAGCAGAGAAAAGTATGGAGGGAAAATTGAGATGTGTTTAGTGATGAAAAACTGGAACCAATCCAGACTTTTAAAATTCCCTTAATGTTTGCCCTCAGTACTTCTATTTTTTCCTTTTCACATAATTCTTTAATTTTTAGTTCTGTACCATTCAGAAGACACTATGTTATCATAAGGGATCAGCAAAATGATGCTTGTCATTCAGAAAGTTAAGTCTTGCATGTTCCTGTTCTTTTTCACCAAGTATCTTCAGAGCTAATAAAAAACTGAAGCCCAAACTCTTTTACCCTTTACAGTGACATCCCTAACATGAAAAATGCTTTATCATTTGCCTGAACCACATCAGTAATACATCTTAAACTATTAAACACTCTCATAAAGTAAAGGAGAAGTTACGTTCTTAATGGCTGTTGGTATACTTTTACATTGTATTAAGTGGAACAATCCACAATGAATTCTGATTTGTCTTTTCCTATAACTGCCAAGTTATATGAGTGTTTTCACATGTAAATCTGAAAAATTGTATTTGATTACCTAGGTGCAATATGACAGATAAGCACTATCATAAAGCAATAAAGAATGTGAAATTATAGACTTGTCTCACTTGTTACCTTGATTTTTTTTTTTTCTGAATAAACATTTCCAGTTGGCCAGAAATTAAAAGTTGTTTAAAAAACCAATTACATTTAAAAAAAAAATAAATTTGTGACTCAGGTTGTCCACTACTATCAGTGTTATGAGTGACAAAATTTAAAAGGAACACACACAAAGTAGGCCCTTTACATTTTTAAGCTTCTGCTACAAATACAGTACCTTGGGACAAACTGGACTTCATAGCACAGATCAGCATTACATACTTTTAATGCAACAAACATTGTTTACAACACAGTGGAAATCCAGAGGATGGCCCTTATGCCTTGTTATATAGTCACATGGAACTACTGAAAAGCCAAACTTCCCTATATCTGGACAACAAAATTAAACTAACTGGACAACAATACCAAACTAGGTTTCTCTAAAGCAATGTTTCCCATTTTTGACTGGACATAACAAATTAGATTTTTTTCACTAACACAAGACAGGAAAAACAGAGGGAGGGAATAATCAACCAGTAACAGAAAACACTAGTATATCATGAAGCATATCTTCCCAGAAGTGGATGATCTGTAAAATAAAATGTCTGAATGCAAACTGGTTTTGTAGATGTGAAACACTGCAATGGACCATTAAAAGTGAGGGAAGATAAACAGGTATGAAGAGGAAAAATAAAGACAGATTAAAAACTCAGAATACACAATCTTTTTCTCCTAGTAGTTTCAATCTTTTTTTTCTTCTCTTTAATTTAATAGAATTGGACAGAAGACTCTAAAAAGAGAACATCATTATTTAGCAAAAGTACCATTACAAACATCACTTGACTGGATTAGGGATATAGTCTCAAATACTCTCCTTGTGAAAAAATCACATAAAAGTGGCACTGTATTTGTTTCATTCTGCCACATGCCAAGGACACTCAGCCACTACTTTTCCCAGGCTTGCTCCCTCTCAGAGGCGTGAGCTCAGCACGATTCCTTTCAGCATTCTTCCACAGCCACAAGCCACACCCAATGGCCATGATTCTTCTGCTCTTTGAAAAGCTCTATTTGGTGAGACACTTTCACTCTTAAGGAGGAGCACAATTTTCTGGATATGTATATTATTAAAATCTCAGCCAAAACCCCAGCAGAATCCCAGACAGGCGTGAGGTTTCACCTCAGAACTTCCAAGTGCCATGTGCAAAGACAAAAACTCAGCACCAGCCCCACCACACACTGAGGGGTTTCTGTCATGCCATGAGAGCAGAGCACTCACCACTGGATGATCTCAGTGATTTGGGCCTCCCAGTGAGCCACGGACTCCTTCTTATCAGCCAGGTCTCTCATCTCTTCCTCCAGCTGCCGATTATTCATACTCAGCCTCTCAAACATAGTGGTGAGCTGAAGGACAATTTAAACAACTCGTTAAACTGCTGTGACTACATCTCTGTGCAGACTCAAAACCACATGTTTCCCTCTCCCACACCTTGCATTTGCTTTAGAAATTGGTACTGGTCACCACAATAAACACCATGTAATGATAAAAGCCAGAATCTCTTCTAATATAACCTTATATAAGAATCTCTCCTTGTATAACCTTAGCCGTACTGAAAAGCCACTTTTAAGGACTTGAACAACATTTTTACTCTGTCAATTTAATGAGTTTTCTGAGAAGTAGTCTCCAAATACCTCTAAAACTCTTAGGTTTCTGCTTTGCACCATATAGGTGTGGGATGTTCTGTATAGAAAAATCTACACTAGAAGAGAAAAGTAAAGGCATAAAAATAGTTATGGCTCAGATAAGATTGTTGAACCTCTCCCTTGTTTAGTAACCATGGAGAGAGAGACTGAACAGATACAGGCATGAGACAGTTCTGAGATTCTCCAGGTGTCTCACATTCCCTTATTTTTCATTTGACTTACTTGCAGACAGGGAAATTGAAATTAAATGCACATCTCTACGTACAATATGTTATACCTAGCAATTAACCTCTCTCATTCAAATTGCTGCCATTCATACAGACACATTCTGCAAGACAAAAGCCACAGCTTACCCAAGCTCCTATTGGGAACTAAACCTTCATTATGTTAAGTAATTATTCAGAAAGTCAAATTGGAATCAGAGACCAGATAGATTTTATAGGGAGGCCTGCTTAGGAGAATGAAATCTCAGGTGAAAGTACTTCTTTTAGTACTGAAATATATTAACAATTCAAAATTATAAAAGAATGGCCAATTTAAAATCTATTTTGCTTTTTACTCCAAATATGAATAAGTCCACACCCTTTTTATCATTTAAATGGGTGTATAATTTAAATATGCCTACTTATTATATGTCATTTGACAAGAAAAATACAAAGGTAATGGGGAAGAGAGAGAGCAGAAAAACTATCAAAGTGACTAGGCTCTTTCTTAGTTTTCTTGGCCTAAGCCTACCTATACGCATATATAATGTCTGTCCTATACTGGTATGAAAATATACTATAATTTAAGCACAGACATGCAAACATGCTTACTTTGAAGAACATTGTACTTTCATCATATTTTTAGAAAATTTAATGCATTACAAAAGGAATAGACAAGTTTAACAAGACTTGAATAATGCACAATGAACTTGAATAACCTGTCAAAATGAACAATAAAGAGACAATCCAAATGCACAAATCATAATCATTTCTTGCTCAGTACACTTCAGTTAATATAATTTGTATTTTTTAAGTATCTCAAAGTAACACTTAATCTCAAAGGGTAGGAGGGGCCCTGGTATTTCAAACGATTGACATGCAAATATATTCTAAGTAATCACATAATTAACTATGTATTTTTATATTTGGGTGATACAATGAAATAATCCTTTTTTGTTGGCTTACAGTGCTGTCTAGAATTAATCTTACCAAAATGTAAGACCATCTAATTCCATTCCCACATATTAATACTCATATATGCATATATATATATATATGCACATGCCTTCACAAGTTCAGATGCATACAGATATTCCATTCAAATCTAATATTAATCACTAATTTTGTGTAAAATCAATTTCCGCTTTCAGTTAAGAGTTAGTAATAACCAATGCAGCTCCATATTGTCCAATCTGCACATAGCATACAATAGTTGTAAATTCAGGGCTCAACTAATCAGCACTTACCTTATCAAGTTCATTTGTAAGTTTTTTGTTTTCCTCTGTCAGCAGAATCTTTTCTCGTTCATACTTTTGTTTGAACTCTGTTTCAAATTCCTCTCTTTCACTTTGGCTAAGAAATAAAGTGAAGCAGAATTAGAGAGTTTTCTATTCTAACTCACCCCATTATTCATTTAAACACAATGAGATCAATGCACACACATTGGGACAGGGAAATACAAGGGAAGTACTACATTGATAATAGCACAGGCTATTAAAATTAAGCAGTTTAATATATCACCATTTTAGGATTGCAAGCCAGCCTGTTAAATTTTAGATTTAGTACAGAATCCCTCAGTACAGAATTAACAAAGCTCCACCAAGCCAACGCTTATCAATCCACTTACACAAATTTTATTCTACAGATGTATCCTTCACACAATGAGCAGACCAAAGTATGTGTCGACATTGTAAAATGCTCAGGGCACATTCTCAGCTCACATGATCATTATTGTAACACATACATTTCTAGAATTCCAAGTTTCACACAGAATGACAGGCAAAAATGACCACACATGAAACCAGAGCACATAGAAGCTAAATGAGAGCACTTGGGGTTGGGTCTCTGATGAGAAAAACATATATGGGCTAGTCTTTGGGCAATTTAGAACAGCTCAGAAGTTATATGTGAACTGTTAATTCAGGTATCATATACTCATCACGAGCAAAAAGTGGACGGATACCTTACACATTCCTAATATCACCAGATTGTACAGCAAGTTTGGACCATTCTTTATGAGAAGGTCTCACGGTAGCTGTTTCACCCCAAACCTTCCCTTCTCCCATGGATGTCATCCAGTGGAGGAGAACCCCTGGCTAATTCTGCTTAATATCAACTTTGATCTTGCACAATGAATGTGAGAACCTGAAAACAAATGAAGCTGCAGGCACCCTGTTTTCTAAAAACCCATGGAATTTCCTTTAAGTAGTGCACAGCAATGTTTTAGACATGTAACTCCCACCTTGTATCTACTGTTTCTACTGTTTTCAGATTCACTAGCCTTGCATCTTGTATCACATTTTTACCAACTATTCAGGTCACTGGCACAAAGTTCCTCAGTAGGTTGATAAAGCTATACTATAAATGCCCTAGATACAGAAAATATCCACTCAGCAAATACGACTGTCCAGTCTGAAAGATTTGGAAAAGTGCTCAGTATTAAAGGTTAACTCTGTAAAATTAAAATCCAGGGGAAACCTTGTCTTGAGCACTGTAATTTTTTTTCTAGATAATGATCAGAATTTTACACAATGCAAACATAAATAACATTCTTGTTTCTTCTCCTGAGATGCAAAAGTACTACAGCTTTGCCTAATTGAGAAAACACTCTCCAAAGAAGAGAAATATCAGTGGTTACAGTGAATTCAGCTAAGAGCAGTGCTGCTTTGAATTTCCTACTCTTAATTTGAAATTCATTTAGTGCTTCAACCACTCTTTGAAATCTAGTACAACATGTCAGACTTATGGTGAAATTCTACATTGCCAGGCGTCCTTTGAAACATAACACTTCATCCTAGTAAAGTTACATACTATCTCACTGTTTAAATGCCAAGTTTGAAATTCACCACCACTCCTTTTCTATATCAACAGATTCCATGCATATGATGAGCAGTGTAGGGAAAAGACAGGAAGAGATTAAAGCATTGGCTGTCACAGGAATTAATAACAGCTCCTGCTCCTGTTTTCAAGGCGTAGATTCAAAGCTAATTTTGCAGACAGAAGACCAAACTAACTTTTAATTAATTTCTTTTACACAGCTTTCATGGGTTTGTTTAGGAATTTTTTTCAGTATTTGTCTTAAATTTATTCTTTTAAGGCTTTAGGGCTCAAAGCAGCCATAAATGGCCGTGGATTAAGGATACTATGGATTAGTGAAAGAGCCCAACGTGTTTGTAATTTTCTATATTTTACATTCTTAATTCAGCTGGTGACTGTGATTACCCCAGTAAGTCAGGTTGCTACAGTGCAATACAGAAATGAAGATAAATTTGAAATAGAGAAGAATGTGGGTATAATCCACCGCACCCGAACAGCAACTCGGCAAACAACAGACCTGTGACAGACTCCATAGGTGTACCTTGGACAGGCAGCAAGATCAAAATAATGCTTTTGCTTTGAAGCCTGGCATGTTCCTCTCCCTTCAAACTTCTCTCATCTAACATTTAGCTATGTGTCTCCTCTACAAGTTAAGAAAATATACACAACCTAGCTTTCTTTTTATCAGTAAAACTGCAGCAAACCACATGCAAGCAATGTGAAATACTGTTTTATGGTATCACTTTGTCACTCCAGCTCTTTATTGCATCTGAACAAAGAGGCCAAATATTTTATCTTACTGCTTTGAAACCAAGAAAAATAGACCTGAAACAAACACCAGCCCCCCAGGCTTCTTTATATCACACAATTTAAAACTAGCAAATGGTGTTCTTAAAGCTCTCTGCTTTATAAATCCATCATGAAATGACAGGCCTAAAAGAAGTTTCTACAAATGTGATTTATTTTACACAGTTTCTGCATCTTCTTCTGAAATACTTCCTAATGAGAATTCTAAGAAATGGAATTTAG
The DNA here is from genome assembly GCF_048771995.1 of Taeniopygia guttata. NCBI lineage: Eukaryota > Metazoa > Chordata > Aves > Passeriformes > Estrildidae > Taeniopygia > Taeniopygia guttata. The sequence goes on along the minus strand of NC_133027.1, from coordinate 97,107,936 downwards.
CGCTACACAGATCACTGGCCTGATACTGTGCTCCTCTGCTTCCAACTTTAATAGCATGCAGTTTATGAGACTTCAAAAAACACAATCATTTTGTACAGGAAGGTAATCTCCTTTGACGACTTGTGCTTTGGAAATAGCAGAAGTTAGAAAGCTTAAAATGGAAGGAAACAAAGAAAAATATGTATTTTAAAAATGCAAACCAGAAACCACCAACATGCAAGTTACACAAAATAGACATGCAGATTTTGTCAAAGCTCTTACTGATCCTTGCTTAGAATAACCTATGTAATTCACTCATCTTACACAGTAATACAACCACATCCTCTTACCAAGATCTTTTTTAATATGCACTGAAAATTATTTTTAGACTACTTAAATATTTTTGCCAAACTGTATAAGCACACTTCAACTCCACGCCCACCCCAAGCCTATTGTTGAAATAATTCCACTTATTTCAGCACAAAGCCTCCAGGTGCTTCCTTTTCAGTGCTTGCATTCAACACTTCTCTATTGGAAGACTCACAAAAAGCTTTTCATGCCAGACTACAAAACCTAAAACCAATATGGATAAGCAGAAACAGCAAATCTACGTTCTTTTAAGGAAAACTACCAAATATAGATTAGCAACAGCAATTCCTACATTCCTTAAGCTTCCCTTCTAAATTGCAGAACTCAAACCATAGCATAACTTGAACAGTGGACTTCTGCCTTTCTGTGGAGTCCTGATGCTTGCATGAAATATTGCAGATTGTTTAACAAAAGACAGATAGGATCAGGCCATCCCCAAGCACTGATCATGTGCTTGGACACCTGACGGAACATGGTGCTGCAGCCCTTGCTCCGAGGAGCCAAGTGTTGGATATCGGTTATGTGACACTTTTCTGCTCACACTTTAAAACCTCCTCTTACACAAACACTTGAAACACACACAGAAACACATGGCTACGACAGCACCCACTGTAGATCTGTACCTAGTTCTTTTTTTATTTATAGAGAGAGAGACCAGACTGAAAGAGAGTTCCTGAACTAGCTAGAATGGACATCTCATTAGAATGCCTGCAGCTGTACAACATCAGAATTGGGAAAGAAGGAGTTTTTTGTTTGGTCATTGCTTGGAGGTATGATCCTTACAAACAGTTTAACCTGCAGAAACAATTCATGACTCTTTATTTAACAGTCCTACTTCTGAGACACTGCTGCACTTTAAAGAGTGCATACAATCACTTTTATATGTTTCAAGACAGAATAGCCTTTAGTGCATTTGTAACTCATTGTTCAGCAAGACCATGAAGCTGTGTCACAATGAAAACACGCTGTTGAGGCAAGTTTCACCTCTCCACCCAGAACACAGCAGCAAACTCCTGAGCTGTTAGTAGGTCCAGCCCATCGAATAGCTGCATGCTAGGAAGAAACAGCTTGTGCACTGCACTCTAAGCCGTATGATCTGTGATCCCTGCTGAATACAATTTACCAGACATACAGTGTTTCCACCTCTATTTGTATAAACGTTTTGAAAAAAATTGTATTTAATTTACCACTTATATTTAAAAGTCTTGCTATAGTTTGGCTAAGCTCTCAGCAGGGACTTCTCCATGGTTTGACTCATCTGCCATCTTGCTACAGCAGCAAAAAAACTCATCTATATTAGCGTCTATGAAGCATTCCAAATTTTTTATGAATGAACATGAGCATGTTCAATTTATAACTTATTCCCACTACTACACTATCCAACAGAAAAACTGGCTTTTATTGATGAATGCCTCAAGGAACAATCTCAAGGCCAGTTATAAGCTCTACCATGTCGAAGAGAAAAAAGCAGGTCTGACAAATTACCATGTCAGGAGAGATAAAGCAGCTTACGCCCACAGTAGTCTGCTGACTGATGTTAACACTGGTTGGAACCCAGCATGGATTAGCCTCAGCTCACATTAAATGACTGTTCCTGTGCTGGCAGAAATGTAAACAATACTTGATCTCTAACAAATTGGTTTTGCATCAAAAGATGAAAATACCAAATACAAGAAAAATATTGAGAAACTGTTTTAAAGTGCGACATAAGTTTCAGGGGTCAACTCACCCCAAGTTGCAAGTCTGTAATTCAAGTTACATACCTTGGAATGGTCAGCCAATAAAACAGTTCTGGGGCAAAATTAACTGTTTCAGTACAAGGATGTGGAGTTTTTTGTTCTGTTCTGTTTTTAAAGGTGACTGGTTTTAACCCTGGTATCAACTCAGCCAAAATGCAACAGCCTGCATTACACTTAAGGAAGTGACACTGTGTTTGGAACAATACTAGGAGACTTCAAAGGTTAAGAAAAGGTAAATTTCATAGAATACTCACTTTTCTCTTCTGGTTTTCTCTAACTTGTCTTTCAAAACCATGATCTCCTTCTTGAGGGCAAGCTGCTGGCTCTCTGCATCCCGCAGTTCTTTCTTCAGACTTTTTATTTCATTAGCATGCATCATTTCACGTTTAGATAGTTCCTCTTCATAGAAAACACTCTTCTTTTCCAGGTCTGCCTTTAATTTAGTGATCTCTTGCTGGTGTTCTGTACTGCTTACCCCAGGTGAGCGACCAACCTGTTTTTGCTAAAATAAACAGCCCCAAATTAACACTCAAGAATGCTGAAAATTATGCTTAATAACAACTCAATATTCCAAAGTCGTTGTTTAAAAATATCCCATTAGAGCCTTGAGTTAAACACATCTACCTCAATTTATTTCAAAATTTGTTAAGAGCATAAATTGGAATGACACTCTATTATTTTGTTATTTAAGTGCAGTAGTAGTTTTCAAGCCACTGAAAATTTGATCATTAAATGCCTCTGGTCACGTTCTGACTCCCCTTAAATGCAGTCAGAAAGTGACCACAGAATTAAAGACTTTGATGCTTCCTCTGACACAGCTGACAGCACCAAGCTGAAGTGACTTTCAGAAATGCAGAATATGGACAAGGATATACAGTTAATATATTCTGAAGGACAAATGATTTCTGGAAAAGCCATACTAAGACAAGCAGAGGTTTAACTGAAAGCTAAAATCTAGCTACAGAAACACTCTATGAATTGTATCAGCCAGGAAGGAAACCTGACCTATTTTACTTAAACTGACCGCCTCTATCATAGTGGATTAATAGGAAAAACAAGCTTTAAACAAAAAGAGTAATTACTTCACTTTTCACAGTTTCATAGCTCTCTTAGTGAGGTCTTCTGGGATTTCAATAGTCTTTACATACTGCTTAAGGATACATACACATTTGCACCAAATGCTGCACACACTAAACTCAATGTCCTGCCATAATATAGAGGAGGAGCAAGATCAGGTTCAAAATGAGATAGTGTCATGACATGCACTGAAATCCAAGTATGGAAATAACTTCTTAATGTTGACATATGGACAATTTGGTTTGGAGTTTCTTGTGGTTTTTAAAATATGTAATTAAAGGTATTCTAAGGAAATGAAATTAATAAAAACACTGTTTTGAGAAAGTGCAGGTGACTGGATAACCTACTTCCTCACAGTGACTGTGTCATACCTTCCAGAGGATTGATGGTATTTTGTTAATTATACCTCCATTCTTAGCATGAGATGTTACAAACTTCTCAGTCACCCTTCTTTTGGCATGGCTCTGGGTAATTTTCTTTTCCTGATCTATGAACAGGCTTTAAGAGCTAAATGTAATTGTAGAACATTCTGATGAGCTGAATTTGTACCATGACAAATTCTGTGAGAAAGCTGGGCCTTGCTGTTTGTGTCAGCAAAAAACTGCAAACCCCCCTACATGTACGAGCCAGAGATGTGCTGCTACTGCACTGTTTTCTCTAACTCATCAAAACAACCATCTGGTTTGATCTAAGAGTAAAATCCTGCCCTTAGGATGCAGAACAATAAACTGGAGAAGGAAGATGCCATCCTAATAGGAGATGCTTTGGAGAAAGGTTTTTTTTTTTAAAGCAGCATAGGAATTTTCTTTCGTGCACAGGCACTATGAAACTTGTTTGTTACTGCCCAACATCCTAAATTGTTCACACATACAGGGCAATGGAGAACAGAAAAAATATAGGCTTTGCAACATCCTCTAGCAGGTACATAAAATGTTTTAGTGGAATTGCACATTTTTTATTACAATGAAAAATGAAAAGATACTATTGCAACCATAAGAGATGGAGCAGTAGAGGAGAAAGCCCAATGGTATTGAACAATGGCTTAGAGAACTAGAGAGATATATTAAACAGAGAATACTTTTTAATGGATGTTTTTAATAGATGTTTTCATACATGACTATTTGAAATGGACAAATGGTGCAACTGAGACATAATGCACCTCCTGGCACATTGACAGCTGTTGTTTAATGCACCCCTCTTGGCTAACCGGGCACACTGCTGACTAATATTGAGTCTGATTTTACTGAAAATCTGAATACATGACATCCACAGGATCCCCTCTGTCCACACACTTGACTGACAAGTTTGCAGAGCCCCAGCAGGTCAGTGCTGCAGCACTTGGCTGGACAGAAGGCACACTGCCTTCTTCCCAACAGGCTCTGTCTGCTTCTTCCATGAACTCTGGCATTATCCTTTACCACAGGCTCTGCTCCCTTCCTGAGGAAGCTGCACCCAGCCCTCTGCACCTCCCCAGACCATCTGAATGAGAGCTACAGTGGCACAGTAGGCTGCCTGTAATAAGCAGGGGTAATAAGGGAGTTCACATTGGCCAACAGCTCTCTTCTCATTTAAGTTCTTCAGAACTCCCTCAGGTGACTGCATGTCTGACTCACCTGCCAGCTCTCCTGCTCCCTGCAATCATCCCAGACACATCCAGCTCAACTGCCCAGCCTGCTGCAAAGAACCCACTGTGGGGCAATCTCCCCTCCTTCAGCAATGAAGTCTGACATGCCAAGGACTTGTGGAGCATTTTATGCCACAGCTCTGTTAGTTCAGAGATTGCCTTTTCCATCCCTAAGCAGCCCCATGAGTTTCCTGAGGCTTTTCTGCTTTGGATTTAGAGAACTCGCCACAATCACTCTGAGCATCCTCTGCAAAATACTTCCTAAATTCTCTTTATTTAGCTTTCAACATCCTCTTTACACTTAACCTTCCATCATTTATAGTCTTTTCTATTCTCCTCATCTGGGGAAACCTTCCTTTCTTATTTAAATACTTTTGTGTAAGAGAGCTCCCTAAATTTAACTAAGGAGCCATGCAGAGCTTTTACTGAATGGACAGTGCAGTATCACAACAACCACTCATGATCCAAAGTGTGCTTACTGAATTGCAAAATATTACCAAGAAGGCTAAAATTCCCTTTTCCTCTTCTGACAAACTTGCCCTGCTGTTATAAATCAGTGTATCATTTATTCTCAACAGATCTCCCCATAAATTCTTCTTGCCTCTTAAACTGTCATACAAACTCTTTGCTGATGGGGAAGATTCATGGGAGCTGAAGAAAACACATGTTAATTTGGATTAATGAAGTTTTTACTGCTGTGAATTCAGATTGTTGTCTGAATTCAAAGCAGTAAAAATTTATTAATCCAAACTTCATATTGAATAAAATTCCTTATTTTCTTTTAGCAAAGGAAGCCCAAATAGAAGAATGTTTGCAAAAAACCATCAAATTTTCTGTGCCATAACTTAACGTCGATGAATGTCCCAGAGAATTCTAATGAAACAAGATTTGGTTGCTCATTTCAATTAAAATCAGACTAGGACTAATCTCACATTTAGCCCAAAAAGTTTGGAATTACCCTACTGCATGAAACATTTGGAACAGGATTTTGCTGTGAATGAACAGCAATCCGCTTAAGTAAATTTAAAACTTTCTATTCAATTTTTGAGAAAGCCTATCTTCTCTAGAACACTGCATGAAAAACTAAATCACAGAATAAGATAACAATTAACATTCTTGGCTGCCTTAAATTTCTTCTTTTAAAATCACATGCACATGTGAGCAATCTCATCAGTATAAACAAAGACTTCATCCTCAATGCTGCTCTTGGGCAAAAATGCCTCATCCTCTGGCTAAGAAGCAGAATGTACTAAAACTGTTCCTGTATGGTTACATCAGTTGACATCTATTGTGGAGGAAACATGAGGAACAACACAGCAGACAGAACACCTACACAGAAACCTGCCTAGATTGCAGTTTTATCTTCAAATATTCAACCATCCTATGCTAAAATAAAAAGGCTTTTAACAGGTAAAGTTAAGCAAAGTATTAATGGAAGCAATGTGGTAAGACAAAGTTGATTATTAAGAAATAGCATATCAGGCAAATGTTAATTTTTCTGGGCAATAATGCAATGCATGCCTGCATTAACATTCAGCACCAACTGAAATGACAGACTGACAAAACCCTTCTGTCCTACATCTGAAAGCAATCAAACAGATCCAAGTCCTACTTGACTAGTAAGTTTGCAGGTGTTAATATCAAAACAGACTAACCTTTAGCCCTTCTACTTCACTTTCCAACTGTTTAGAGTACTGTTCACTCCTCTCTCGCAATTTCCTGTCTTTGGATGCCTCAGCAGCTGCAGCTTCAGCTTGGACTTCCAGCTACAAAAGTACATAAGTTTTTAATAGATAGGATTCTGCATTTTTTTTCCAAAATCTATTGATGGTTTTCAATATAAGAGAGAAATCTTCAGCACCAAACTGAACACTTCAAAGTCTTAGAAAACAAAACTGGTACTGTTTGAAACAACAGACAAAAGGTTAAAGATTTACAAATTAAAAAAAATACTCAGAAATCCTTACATATAACTTATTTCATAAGTCTAAACAGTCTTCTCACCACTTACTTCTTTTTTAAGTCTCTCTGTTCTGCGTAACTCTTGCCTTAAACTTTCTACTTTTTGCATCACCACTTCCATTTCTTCCTCCTTATCTCGGAGCTGGCGGGCAAGCTTTTGTTTTTGAGAGTGCAAGTCTGTCAGCCGCTCGTTCATCTCTGAGAATTCCTGCATTGCCAATTTCCGCTGGCTGTGTGCATCTTTCAGCTCTTTGGCTTGGGATTTTAATCTGTCACTAGACTCTGCCAGTTCCTACAGTTTAAAAAAAGAATTAAGTAATAAACCTAGAAAGCTACAAGGCCAATTATGTCTTTGGATGAGCATCTAACACTTTCTCCAGAGTGAATAGAAACTACATATTCATTTTTATTTCATGAATGCATCTACAATATAGATTGCATGCCTCTATAAATAAGGAAAGAGGCATGTTTTACACTACTAGAGTTAGTAAAACTCCATAAATGTAAACCAAGTAGGAATTGACTCCATTATTACAGGTAAACACAATGGTTTTCATGCACTTGCATTACCATATAAAAACACCTCGCTTTCTTAATGCAAATGTCATTAGCATTGGTTTTTAATAATTACTTAAATAAATTACAAGAATCTCAAGTGCTAAATGGTTAAAATTGAAGGGGAAACTCTGCTCTATGAAAATTGTTACTCAAAAAGCTTTAGAAAACTGGCCTGCAATGGCAGATATGATTTCCATACACTGTACCTTAAAATCAAATATCAGAGAAAGTTTCAGGCAATAAAACACTGCAATGAATAAAAGCAATATATGATAACTGTTCTTTTCAAAGAATCAGCATGAAATAACACTGATAGAGCAGTGATAACTCCACATCATAATACCTCACAAAACTTGCTGTGCCCTAGATTTGTGTCAGCACACTACCAACGAGGAACCACAACAGTTTAAATAGTTCCATAATGTTCAGTCAAACCAGAGCAGAAAAAAGAGGCAAGGAAAAGCAAATTTCAGGATTAAAAAAAAAAACAAAACACCAACTGGAAGAATTAATACTTGGCTGCTGATATTATATTATATTATATTATATTATATTATATTATATTATATTATATTATATTATATTATATTATATTATATTATATTATATTATATTATATTATATTATATTATATTATATTATATTATATCATATCATATCATATCATATCATATCATATCATATCATATCATATCATATCATATCATATATCATATCATATTATATTATATTATATTATATTATATTATAATATTAATACTGCTGACATCCATATAAATCTAAACATGTTTCTAAGGATCTGAAAAAGACATCCTAATCACTAAGAGTTGGTTTAGAAGAGAGATGGTCTTTCTGGGACAAACTGGGAGCTTTCAAAATTTTAAGAGCCTTAAGGGTCAGAAAAAACAGTGTTAAACACAGCTGGCACATCAACTTCAGTGTGGACTCTAAAATACTGGGCCAATATGATCACAATGAAAAACAGGTTTTATGTATTTCACACCTGATTACAGGTTGATTTAATAATGAATACAAAAAAGAGCCATGAAAGACAGTATGATACACATTAAGAAAATGAGGGATCAGAGAAGAAGAAACAAAATCCAGTATTCTTTAGCTGTAGTTATTTCAAATTACTTTTCCATTTTCATACTTGGGCAATTTTTCACATCTCTCTCTGGAAACACTTCGGTGACACAGCCTTAATACCATATTCTTCACATTAATTTCACTGTTAATGTCTCACCCATACTTCAGATTAAATTGTCTGGAATAGTTCTTCTCTAATCTGTCTTCTAACCCCCATCATTATCACCTTAATGTGAAGCTGTAAAATGTTTTTTGCAGCCACCATGCAATTTGGATTATGGAGTTGTTCACCCTCTGGAAGCAATCACTTAGGGAGCACCCAGCAGTCATACAGACGTGTTAAATAATGTCCTTTTCGTCAACAAAAAAAAAGGCAGAAAGCTAAGTAGGTCATGCTACACACTTGTTATCTGCTCATTAGTTTTACACTTGAAAGTTATTACAAGCAAAATGAAGAAAAAACTGTCTTAAGGGTTTAGAACAGTTGCTGACAAAATGATTTTACCTTATTAAGATCTTCTCTCTCTTGCTTCAGCGTTCTGACTTGCTTCTCAAAAGCCTTTATTTGTCTGGAAGCATCATCCAATTCCCGCCTTGCAGTGCTGGCCTCCTCAAGCTGCTGCTCTAGCTGACCAGATTCTAGAAAAAGCAGCAGAACTCTTAATATTCTAAGGGAAAAAAAATAATATTCCTAGAACAGCATGGCTTAGCTGCTTGAAGCCCCTTTGATATTTTTTCTGGTTTCCATTTGATCACAAAATAAGGTGATTCTTATCAGGTTTAGAAAAGGGAGTAGGTTGTTTCAGCTGCCATTATCTGCTTTTAAGAGAACACAATGAAAGGTCCCAGCTTGCTGGAATACAACACAAAAATGATAATAACTTGTCTTCTCATATTATAACGACCATGCTCTATATATAATTCTGTAATGTATGCTTTAACACAACTTATACATTTGACTTTTATGTGCTGTGATGTAATATATAATACAGCTTTTATTACACTGTAATTATAAACAGTCTCCCTCCTCCTCCCAATTTCCCCCAAAAAGAAACAGTAAAAATAATGGGTCACTCAAGAGCTGAGAAGTGTTCTCCTGTCAGTACTCTTAAAATTAACTTCAGCTGATTTTACTTATTTCTAGTGTGAAAACCACTTGTTTTTATGTGATCTGCTTTATTACTACTATAAATAAGGGAGAACTATTGCAGCCAGTTTCTTACCAACAGTCAGTTATATAGTGACAGTATATTTCTATGGCACAGTTAAATAACGTCATATAAATACCCTCAAATTCTACAAGAAAACCTGAAACTCGTAAAATATGGCAACTGAAATTTTCTAGCTAGTGAGTAGGGGTTTTTTTTTGCCTCATAGCCTTTATTTAAAAAACAAAATTTTAAAGCAATATATATAGGAAGGTAAGTTAATTCCAAGTTCTATGAAATCACTGGACATGTTTTCTTTTATTTCAGTTGTGGGCAGGTCTTCAGACCACTTGTATTTACCCAAAGAACAGGAACCCATCTATATTCTTAATAACAGCCTTTAACTACATTTTTATAAATGTAACCCTAAGAGACTGGTTCTTGGAGAAATCAAATATAAAAACACATACATTTTTAAGAGGGCTAATTTCTGAAACACAAGAATTTTATAAGCAAATTAATACCATTAGCTTATATCTAGAAAAATATTCACTATTGTTTTAATTCACTGACTCTGGTTTAAAAACTTAAAAGAATGCACTTAAATAAGAGATGCAGCTCAAAGCCAGAAATTATTAACTGCCTTCCTTATGTAGTCTACTCTGAAGTCACCAGTGAAAAGAAAGTTTATATATGGCTCTGCTGAGCCAAGATAAATCTCTCTTCTGTGCATGAACTACTTTGTTCCACAGCTCTGTTTTCTTCTTGCATTGCTGCCCTTTACATATTTGGCAATATTAAAGATTCCTCAAAGTTTTCTCCTATGTAACTTAGCGAACAAAAATTATAACTTTGACCTCAAAAATTGAAAGCATATGCTAGCTTGTCATTTCCTGGAAAACCAGATAGACAAGAAAAATGTATTTTTCTAAGCCCTCCCAGTGACACTCCTGAATTTGACACAATTTTGAGTTCATTCTTTATTACCTTTTTAAGCAGGTGTTTACTCTTACAGCTTCAGAACAGGCAGCAAAACAGGTTAAAAAATGTAACAAAAAGCTAGGTGTGACATATGTGCTGTAAGCGGTAATTTTCCATTTAATCACCCCAGCTGTAACTAACATTTTTGATAATATATGCAAACACTCACTGTAATATATTATTACATTACATTTAGTAACTCAAGAGATGAGTCCAAAGCATAAAAAGTTCATCTCTGCACCTGAACCTTCTTAAAGTTCATGAGATCTAGTAGAAAAATTAGATCTTTTAAAGGCTATCCAGAAAACCTGGAACTAGCTCCCTTATATTTGGAAGCATTCAACCAGGGCTATCACTTGGTTTGTTTCTCTGTTCTGTCATTATTATAGTTCTAAAATCTATCTCAAAACCCCCACAAAAATCAAGTAAAACAGAAATTTCCCTTTTTATTTTAACAGATTTTCTTGTATTAGTTACAGCTTAAGGCACGAATGAGTCTTTTCTAACAAATAGCTGGATCAGACAAAGCATTCAAGTATACACTGGCAAAGTTGTGTGGTGCTTAGGAAGCTTTACACCTTCCTCGCTTGATCCTATTATTCACTTCCAAACCAAACTGCAAAAGTACACATTCTTGTCTAGGAAAAAATACACAAATATGTATGTAGTGTGAAGCAGAAAATTACTTTAGGAAACTTCTCAGTATTGACCAACTTCACCAGACTTTGACTTCTTTTCAATTTCAAAAAGGATAGCAGATGTGTTGGGGAATATTTCCACACCTTTACTTTTTTTTTTCATTACCAAAGGAAGTAAGTGATATTTTCAGCAGTGAACTAAGTTTCAGCACAATAATAAAGAACAAAATACAATTTAAAGCTGCTTCTGATGTTTTTCTGTGAATGACTGGTCTCATTCACAAACTATTCTTGTATAAGTTGCTTTTCAGTAGTCTCAAAAACTCAAAACCTGAAGTAAGGATTGTTGCAGAGAAGGGGATTCTGATCATGTTGCCTTTATCCTCATTACAGCAGCAAGAGTAGGGACATTTGGCTGGAGCAAAATTTCACAAAACCCTTTGTCCTGATATAGTGCCAACATGGCATCACTCAAACCAGAGTGATCCTCCCTGAGCTAGTTAAGCCACGTTCCTATCCAAAAATAATGCCTATGGTACAATACAAAACTGCTGCATCACGCCAGAGCAGCTGTCCAACTGTGTATCTGTAACAGGCTTTTTTCAGACTACACAATTTTAACAGGCTGTAATCTATGTGCTGCACTCTGCAGTTCACACATAGCTCCTCCTGCCCCACAAGGCAGCTGCAGAGTCCAAACACATCCACTCCAGGGTCTGCAAGTTAAGTTCAAGTAACTCTTTCTGTGGGTGTCACTGCTGGCATTCCTGACACTTTCAGGAATTGAATGAAGTCTTGTCACAAATACAAACCAGAACAAATGTTTTTTGTAGCTTCCTCCAATCTTTCTGGCTGTTTGTTTTTCTCTTGCCTCAGGCAAGATATGGACACATAATAGAGATGTATCTACCACTACTTGTGATTATTTTTCACACAAAACGCACACATTTTCCTATTTCTATAAGATTAATTGGGTTTCTTTTCCCCTGTTTCTTTGGTTCCAGACCTGATACCTAACAGTGTATTGTTAACTTTCCTAAATAAAAAAAATCTTGCTGTGCTTCCTTTCTTCTTTTTTTTTTTTTTTTTTTTTGAGATGTCTCTGCTCTCAAGTTCCTATTTTAAAGACAGCATTATGGAGACAGATAGCAGGAGTCCTGTGCTATGAACCACTGTGAGAGAAAATCCCCTTCACCTTAATTCAGAATAGCAAATCAAGAATACTGAATACCAGCCTTTAAAGCAGGGTAACAATGTATTATCTAAACAGCAAATTAACTAGACAGCAAATTGATTCACTCATAGGTATATTCAAAATAGTGGTACAATGTAAGCCCTCCCCCTCAAAGTTATGAAAACATGAATTGCCTAGAATCTGGGAAAGTAAGGCTGGAAAAAGATGGATCTTTCCCTGAACATCTCCAGTTGCCTCTGTAAAACACACATACTGGGCTAAGCAGATCTTTGCTTTTTGACTGGTATGACAGTCCTGATGAAAGGCAGCATAACATTAATTTTAAAAATCAATCTTTTTAGCTGCACAGATTTCAAAAACACTTTTCCAACTTAAAGTGCTGAGGTACTTGACAGCCAAAACTTTAAGTTTTCGTAAAATGTTCAAGAACTCTCAGAAGCAAAGAAATAACTGCTCGGTTTTGAAAGGAATGACAGTTCATTGACAGCAGAGCTGAAAGGTGGCTCTCCCTCTCATCTCCCTTTCCTCATGTGCTTCTATTGCCCACCTTGTGCTGATTTATCTGATCAGAAGTTGATTAAATTCTCTCTGTCTAACAGTATTTTCCTTGTTTTATTGAGTTAATTAAAATCATGAGAGAGTGCAGGGAATGCACAGATTGAGAAGGGGCCATGCAGCTGTAGGCAGGAATTATTTTGGTGGCAGTTTTTTTTGGTCAGTTCTGCGGCTGGAAGTGCAGCCCCATGGCCCATTGTATCCTCTCTCGTGCACTACTCCTTGCCACTTGGAAAACTCGAATTTGTAGAAAATGCTTAGGTACAGTGGGAGAGTAAGGGGTAAAATGAGAAGTAAAAATAGACTGGAAAACTTTCATAAAGCCAAGGAAAACTAACATTACGACTGGAGAGAAAAAAACAAACTTGACAAAATACAGTTTCTTGTTACAGCTTTTACATTAATATTTATAACATACCTGTTACCTGTTTCTTCAACTTTTCAATTTCTTCTTTCAAACTTTTAATTTCTAAATCTTTGCTTGCTGTTATTGGACCATCCACTGTTGAATACTGCAGGGCCTGCACTGTCTGGGTGGACTCTAGAAAAAGATATAAGAGAGAGGGATGACTAACATGTCTGACATCTGAGGAGATCAAAGAGGTACTACTGATGAATTAAGGCATGCCAAAATATCCTGCACTGGGCATTCTACAGTTTGTAATTTCTAGCTATTAAGTGCCAATTTTTCAGTAGTTGTCAGCTGGACCAACTAAGTTCTTAAAAGTTTTAAGAATGGAATGTTTATGCCATAGTGACCAAGGTACAGTGAGAACAAAGTTAGCATAAGAAGTTGCATACATGGTGTATTTCAGTCATAAAGAGTAACAGAAATTTAATTTATCAACAGAAATAATACAGAGGATTATCTTCTACTAGAAAGCATTCCAGGAGGTATATTTAATTTTTTTTTCCACAGTATAAGCAGTGCCTTACAAAACTGCAGGTTTAAAGTTTAAAAAGTGATGGAATGATTTTTTTTAATGACTATACCTTGCAGTTTTCTGCTAAGTTCAAGCTTTTCCTGTTCTAGACGTCTTATTCTCCTCTCATAAGCTTCTGTTGCTAAACTATCCTCCAAAGTTCTTTGAATGCTGGCATCAAGATCCATGGAGGGTGGTCCAGCTGTCAGTCTTAGACAGCTGCGGTCTGAAAGCACACTGAGGGAAAAAATAAATAGTATTGGATTTTACAACTGCCTGGTTAAAAATACTGCTATAAAAACATCAACCAATAAACAGTTTGTTTAAGTTGTTAATTACTATTCCATTTATTATAACATCAAAGAATATCTTGTTTGTATGTGCACACTGGAAACTGAAATAATTTTTACTTAGCATGCCTGATTTCCTCAGTGCATTTTTTGTTACACAGAAGTGGATGAACTCCTGATTAAAAATCATTATGGACACTCTGTGTTAGTCAGAAAACAAAAAGCAAAAGCCTAGACAGTAAAACTACAATAATAGTTCACTTGAGAATAGTTAATCAAGTATCACAAATACTTTAAAGACAGTGATCACTAAAAATGGTGTGAAATTATCCCATAACAACTAGGGCACAGACACGTCAGAAATGCTGTGGCTACTCATGTACACATGCTACTACTTATGCAAATAATTCTTTTGAAGTCTAGGACATTCTAGGACATGGTCACATTCACATCAGAAACATAGGCCTGGTTTTTCAATGGTTGTAAGCATTCTTTATTTATTTCATAAACAAAGAGTATACAAAGGACTTCTCTGTTTAGTTTAGCAATGGAAATGAGTGAAATAAATTCTACATTAATAGCAGATATCAAATAAGGTAATTTTTACAAAATTTCTATTCAGACTTACAGAAGTGTCAAAGGGCTAGAAATAAAACTGGTTTTAATGTCTAACAAACTAAGTTCTGCCGTGGTCCACACATCTAGTCTTAACTGTGTTATGTACAGTTAATTTTATATATTCTCTAATAACAACCTTTCTCATCAAAACTGCCCCCCTGAGCACAGGTGCTGACCTTTACATGGATGTGAATTTTACCTGCAGAGAGGTCATTCTTTTGAACAGACAGCATATTAGTTTATGGTAATTTCCTCAATAAACCACATTCTTTGATATCTGTTCAATATATTTCTAAGACAGAAAGTTAGAACACTGTGTAACTAGCCTACAGACAATTTTGGAACTCTTAACTTACCAGCTACTTGTATATGTGAAACCCACAAATGGTAAATGATGGCCAGAAAATGCAGTGTGGGATGGTGGAGGCATTGTTTCCTAGAAAAATAATAAGACAGTTGAGTAAACAATATCCTACTGGACTTAAAAGAAACAGATTTTCCAGTTTAACCATATGAGATGTGTTAGTGATAGTATCATATGAACTATATTCACTGTCATCCTTGTCTACAGGCCAAATATAAAACAGCATCAACTAAATCTATTTATAATCGCATTTAACACATACAAAAACAGAACATGCTGACTAAAAATGCTTTTCTATATTGGAGGAAAGCAGAATATTACACATAGGAGATGCCAATTTATTCCTTTTTTCCAAGAAGCACTTAGCACAAAGAGCAACACCTTTTATTCCCTGCTATGCTCCTCTGCGCTATTCAGTCAACAGGGCTTCCTGCCTATAGAATTACCAGCCCACTTCTGAGTGGGCCATCTCTATTTGGAGAGAACAATCAGCAGGCATTTACTAGAAAGAAATAATACCACAGAGTGTTCTAATCCCATTAGTGCTTTGACCATTCCTTCATTCTTTGCTCCTCTTTCTTTCCAGACAAAGAACTACAAACCAAGACTAATTTTTGAGTTTCTCTTCAGGCTAAAATAACCCCTTTGTAATTTTACTTGGATTATTTCAAGTTCTAATATTCTTAAATGTTCTGTTAAAATCTTCCTATTTAACCCCAAGATGCAAGGTTTATGTTGCTCTACTGGAGATGGCCACAACCGTCACCAAAAGAAAACCCCCAAAAAGGTATTATTTTACTGGAAGTGACAAAATATTCCAAATTGTCAAAAAAGCTATATAACAATTCCTTTATAAACCCCCCCCAAAAAAAATGAAGAAAGGAAGTTGTAAATTTCTTTTATATAAAACCCAGCGGGAAAGGACAAGGAGTAAGACTGCATTCAAAAGAAATCTGAAATTACCTTTCCAGTAGTGGTGTCAGCTGTATTACATCACAACCTTGTCCTCTTAGCTGACAAAAACCTTCATGTTATAAAACAGTTCCCCAAAAACAGTAATGATATTGCTAGATTGTGTATATTCATGATAAAAATATAAATTATTACATATTACTATGATTAGAAATAGTAAAATTCCTCTTCTTCTTTACATTTTGTTTTCACCTTTCATAGATTCAAATTTCAAAACTATCTTCAGAGATAACTTTAAAAATATCAAATGCTTAATTGCATGATTTTAACAGCCCACATGACAATTCTCAGGTACCACATAGATTACTGTTCTAAAATATCGTATCTATTGATCATAAGGTAAGGTTCTGCAAAAAAATTTGTTTTGCAGAGATCAGGATATGTATCTCTTGCTGCTTGTGTGAACTTAGCTGTACAACCACGCTGAGAAAATTATGACTGAATTTCTCAAAGCAAATGGGAGATGCCTAAACCAAACAGTTAAAAGCCAAAACCCAACACAGCTTAGGCTGCCTGAACAGCACAGCTTTGCCCTTTATGCTTGTCTGTAAGCACAACATACTTTTTAGATGTCATTATTATGTATATAATTTTTCCATGGGACTATAGTCTCATTCAAAGTTCAGGAAGAGTAACAATCATGCCTTTTCAACATTGTCTTTTATCTTCAGTACTGGGTTTTCCTCATTTGCTCTATGCAATTCAAATCTTGCCAAGAATTTTTGGGAAAAAAAAAAAAAAAAGGCCTCATGTGCTTATCTGTGGTGCTGACTTCTATAACAGCAGTGTAAGTATGTGGAACTTCCTCAAAAGATATGTATGAAATATGGAGGAAAAAATACCTCCAAGTTATATATAAGGAATTTGAGGCAAAGCAATATGAAATACAATGTCCACTGGTCAAAGCAAAAATGTAAAATATTCTCAGTCATGCAGTGCCTTTAGGCTAGGTTTTTTCAGCAGTTCTGAGATACTAGGTGTGAAAAGAAATGGCAAGAAAATAACATCCTTATATTAAAACAGAACAAAACCTTCAGATGTTTCAAATTAGGAAACTGAAAAAGAAGCTCTAGAAACTAGTATTTTCTCTACTAGTTCAGGGGCATTGCTTTTCACCCCCAAATGTCTAAGGCAAATTAAGAATTGGACTCAGTTTTCTCAGTTGAGAGTCCAGTAACTCAGCAGAGGAGCATTCTTTCTTCACCTGCAGGTTCTTGTTTCTTCACAATGGTAAAGCATTCACACTGCACAGGCAGAGTTTGAAAACCTCAGGTGGGAGACTGGGGTCTAAAAAGGAGGAGTGGAATGGACAACACTAAAATGTGTGAATGACCTCCAAAAGATATTGCAGCTTCACAAACAATGACCTGCTACATACAGCATCCACTCCAGCCACTCCATCCTCATAGCTGTTGCTAGACAAAATAATGTGCCAACAGGTATCTCAAGACTGTATCAACAAGTTTTAAGATAAAAATACTTCTGTTGTGAAGGGAGCTGGAAACAGCAGATAAAAGTGAGGAAACAAAATGAAAAAAATGCAACTCATCCTATGCAGCTACACTGATTTGCTTAATTTGCCCCTAAGGAAAAGGGGTCTGAGATTTAACCAAAGATCACAGAATCACTTAAATTAGAAAAGACCAATAAGTCCAGTCATTAACTATAAAGTCCATCACTAAATGACTTTCCTAAGGACCACGTGTTTTAACAACCTCCAGTGATAGTTGACTCCACCACTTTCCTGGGTAGCCCTTCTGGTAATGAAATTTTTCCTAATATCCAAACTAAACCTCCCCTGGCTCAACTTGAGGCCATTTCCTCTTGTCCTGTGGTTTATTACTTGGGAAAAGACACTAACACCCACAAAGTCTTTCAGTCAAAGTGTTTTCCTCTTTTTAATGTGCAGCTGGAGAAAAGGGAATGCAAATAATGATCATCTTGTCTGCATCAATTCATGTTGCCACTTATCTGCAGGCCCAGAAAACTGAGATGCAAATACAGTTCAGAAAACAAAAGCAAAAGTGCAGAAAATGCTTTACTTCACATATAAACAGCAGGTTTCTGCATCTTTCAACAGACACACACACACAAACACACCCAAAAATATCTCCAAGCAGAGAGCACAAAGCATTTCTCCAATGCTAAGACATCAATCATCTGTCAAAGCTCCTTTTCAAAAGCATAGAAACTGAAAGTCTGGTAAAATCAATAGCTGCAGAGCATTTTAAGCAAAGGTAAAAATCTTTTCTCATTCCTTAAGAAATGGCTGTAATATTTCTCCTACATTTCCCAAAAATCAAGTTGGAGAAAAGGCTGGAAAAAGTTTAGTGGAAATGAACTGAATGAAATCCAACACTGACATGAGCAATTAGAGTAAAGCAATAAAATACAATAAAATGCAATATGCAAACTTAATACTAACTCTTAGCAATGCTCTGCTAGAAATAGTTTTGCAGACTATCTGTATGTTAATGTATTATTCTTTATAAGACATGGACATGAAACTTGTTACTAAAACACATGCATATTATCTAAAGACATGTAAAGCTACAATGAATTTACACAAGTTATCCTTACACAAGTATGATTTTAGGACCAGGCTACGCACTATGAAAGTATTCCCCTCTCAGTTCCTCAAAGCAGCACCTAACTGTTATTTATGCAGAACACAGTGAAAAAAGCTGCCTTTTCCATACATTTTATTACAAAGTATACTACAAAGGCTGATTCATCAAAATGTTAATTGTGTACTTACAGAGTTTTTTAAGCAATCATCATCCACATCAAAGTTTGATGTATCAGTAGGGCTGCTGACTTCTGGGATGTAAGGTGCCTCACAGTTCCTAATGTTGTCCCAATCAATTCCAGTAAAAAATGGATGGTTCTTAAAGTCTTCTATTCCATTTTGTCCAAGTCGATGCTCTCTGCTACAAATGAGCCTTCGGATGAGGTCCTTTGCACTTTCAGAGACATCTGTCACTTGAGCAGGAAACTGAAACCTCTCCTTAAAAATTAAAATAACAGAAAACAGTTTATTACCAAGAAAAAGCTGGAAAAATTACCTTCTTAGAGAAAATCATTATCTAGAAAAAGAAATGTTTAAATACTCCAGCTCTGAAATATATATAGTAAGGTTTCAAAGAAAAGACTTCTGCTAAGGATAGAAACTATGAAGATTTTTTGTCTTCTGGTTTTTCCTCTGTTTTCTAAATTTCTCTTACACTACAGCTGTTGAATTCTACAGCTAGCTTCATGTGGAAGAACATTTTAGAATCTTCTGCATAAGCCAAGGAATGGGTTTACCAGAAGAAAGAAACACAACAGGATTAATGCCATGTAGCCAAGACAGACTCCAGAGTGAATTAACATCCATGTTTCCAAACCCAGATTTCAAGTTTTATCCTTATCCCAAAGCAAAGCCATCTGCAATTGATAACCATTAACTTGTTACATGGAAACATATTTTTTGTTGTACATTTATGAACACTTAACATAATCAGTACATAAAAACTTATTTTTAAATACATGTTCAAGTTACCCCATTATTAAAAATTAGCTTAGAGACAGACAGAAAGTGCACTAACTTTGTGGTTCATTATTTTCCCATAGGTCTCCACCAAGGACTCAGCATAAAAGGGCGTTTCTCCATAAAGCATTTCATACATGCAAACGCCCAGGGACCACCAGTCACACTCGGGCCCATACTTCCCTTTTCCATCTTCCATGGCCTGCAAGATTTCTGGAGAGATGTAATCTGGTGTTCCAACTGCCACTGAAGATTGGACCTGCAGAAATTGCATTTTCAGGATTAAAATCAATTTTCATCATTACAAACAGTGTGGTACTGTACCCATGTATATATAAATTTAGCCCAGCATTTTTGTCATAACAAAAACAACTAAATACAAGCAAAAGCTTCTGAATTCATAAAAAAATATTTAATCATCCAAGCCACTGCATTAATAGGCATCCCAATAATATACTTTTGCTAAACTATTATCAATATTTAAAAATAGATAAAGGACAAAACTGTCAATTGTCACAACTACAGCCAGTAAGCAATTACAGATTTGGTAATCACATGTATTTGGTCAAATACTTTGTAATCCCCTGGTACATGATTAAACATACTGGAATTACATTCTAGTCACACTTAATGTGTAAATGTAAATGTACTAGAAGTACATCATCACATTTCAGTATCTCATCCTGCTCATACTGCAGCTCACATTTTCAATAAAGATTAGAGCTCAGAGCTTAAAACTGAGAGATTCATAGTTCATAAACACCTACTTGGCATTGACAGCACAGCTTCCCTTTATTTATTTATGAGCTGACTTTATGCTAAAAAATGTTTAATATACTGCAAATCCAAGCAGTCTGCAGTTGAATTTTCAAGTAAGTCAGTTATATACCAATACCATTTACAGTTCCATTTCATTTGCTATAAGCCACCTTTTCCCTGTATTAGCACACGCTTTGTGGCTATCAATGGACTGAAGAAAAAATATTTAGAAATGTATCATTCTTTCTAATTTACCGTTCCATCTTCCATCAGTTTCAGACAAGAACCAAAATCTGCTAATCGAATATGTCCATTCATATCCATCAAGATGTTATCTGGTTTTATGTCCCTGCAATTAAACAAATTCCAGGATTAGTACAAAATGTATTGCATAAGATGTATTCCAAGCATTAATTCTACAAGTCTTTTCATTCAAAACCTGCAACCTGTCAGTACACAGAAGACAGTCACTCATGATATGGTGAGATTTGCACTAGAGACATTTCATTACAGGGGCTGTAGATGAGTCAAATCTTACAATGCTTCTTAATTTTAATAAGAATTGTGTATTTAAATTCCTCTCATGTCTCAAGGGTAGACAGGATAATCTTACTTGCTCTGAGCTTTTGTATAGAAAATTTTAAAATCATCTGAAGAATTTTAGTGAAATGCTCTCAAGTGGAAGATGCATGCTCATACTGGAGCTGGAAAACAACCCCTAGATTTTACAACAGAGCAAAGGCCAATGAAATCCCGAAATAGTTACCAAGCTTTTAGATTTACTGTCTTTCATTGACATTCTTCTCTCACATGCATCTCAGTTGACCATGTACATCTGTCATGCTTCTGCTGACATGACCACTGTACACACCACTGCAGCTCTGCCTGGCCACACTCTGCCTGCCTCATTCGGGTCATGATGCAGATGGAACTACCCTTCTAAGCAGGCAGCATAATAAACACTCTTCATTTTGTAAACTTGACCTTTTTTATGTCTCAGGCTTTTCCTAAGTGTATTGAAACACAGGTAGAGTGTACGTTCCCAGTGTGCAGCTGAGTAGGACAAAAGCCCTCAGTTACCAGAAGAAAATTGTTGTACAACTGGTAAACTAGGTTCAAATGTTGAAATTTCTTTTCAGTTAAGTATAGATATTAGAAACACACATAAAGATACATTTTAAAAATATCTGACATTATTAGATTCTAGTACCATCCTTTTCTATTATATTCAAAACATAAGTTATGACTGTATGAAAACAGGTCTACAAATATTTTCTCAGGGAATGTTTTTAAGATATAAGAACAAACTCCCTGCAAAAAAATTAAGTCTTCACTTTGCTTCATTCCCCAAACAACTTATAAAATGAATGCCCTTGATTGCTTGGCAGACAAATCTCAACATATTCATAAGTTAAAATGTTCACATTGCACCTGAGAGCAAATTTTTTTGTTTGGATTTTGATAGTTTGTTTTATGTTGTTGTTTTTCTTTCCCCCCTACTAAAAGTCGAATTATAGACAAGCTTTGCTGATAATTTACAATAGGAAGAAACAAATTAGAACTACACCGTGAGCAACATTATAGAAGCTATGACATAAAGGTGTCACAGTGTCACACACTCAGTGACAATTAATACAGTAACAATTTTCTGTTTGGAAGAAAAGAACTTCCTGAATTTGTGTTACTCAAAGACAAGCAGGCAGCAGCGCATGCTGAAAACAAACTTTAGACACCTTTCGAATGCTCAGAAATATTTACAAAGTAGAAAGAAAACACTGCAAGAAATCACACTTTCACAACTTTCAACTGAGCATAAAGATTCTTTACAAAGTAAATGAGAAAAAATAAGCAAGTTGATTCTCATAAGACGATTCTCCCACTTGATTTTTGCTGACATTGCATACACCAAAGAATTGCAGCATCCAGATAGATGTGTTTGTTTTGCATTCACCCACCAAAAACATTCCTTAAGCATGCTTCTAAATAAAAACAAACACATGCCATTGAGACTGCTGGAATTATAACTTCAGTTTAAAACACTTTGCAAAAACATGCACCTAAAATCCAGTTCCTCCTAGAAGCTGGACTTAGTTCAAGCTAAACAAAAACATGTGTCACCCTTGAGGCTCCATTTATCCATGTTCTATCATTTAATATATTCCCAAGAGAAATAATAATTACATTAATAACCATCATCATCATCGCAACCGCTCCCATTCAATCTCACAAAACAGCAAGAAAACATAAAAAAATCTCATTGTGTTGTCAACACTGTGCAAAACCAAACCTTCAAACAACACTGAATACACTTGAAGGAACAATGATTTCTTGCAGAGTGGCATTTGTAATGCTCAGTAATAACTTCATAAGAACAATTTTTACAGTTAAGGAAAAAAGAAAAGACCCACTTAATAAATACAAATTCTTTTCAGCTCTTGTAACAGAAGCTATGGACTATGAACAATTGTTCTGAATTCTGAGCTACATTAATAGAAGACAGTTTGAAAGACAAGAATTGCTGGTACCTGCAGAGCAGAGTAGGCTATAAGCAAAGGGAAAGAAAATTATGAGCCCCAGAGGGGAACAAGGAACAGGAGTAATTATTGCCAGTGTAACTGAAGAGTGTGAAGGTGGTGATTATGGGAAAAAATAATGTCTTAAACCCTGCATCCCCACCGAGCCTGCAGCAGTTAGATTGCATTAGAATGATTAGTTTTATTCCAGGTTTTGTTTTGAATGACATTTGTTTACTCTCTTTAGTGATCAGAATTGATCTATCTCCTGTTCTAAAGAGAATATGGTATTCTCCCTTCTCATTCGCTCCACCTTCCCCAGCTTATCCCAGTTTCACCACTGTATGGACTGATTCTTTCTACTTCCATCTCAACTGCATTTTTATTCCTATCTCTCCTTAACTCATTTCAAAAGCTGAGATGTCCAATCTTCCACAGCCTACAAACCCCAAATTTCCTCCCCTTCTATTTCCTTCTTTCTCTCTCACCTTCTTCACTCCAAGTCCTCATCTCCCTGCTTGTTCAAAATTAACTAATTGGTTTTTTTATCCTGTTTCCGTTCTCAGCAGTCACTATTTACTCACAGTCCTGTTCCCACTGGCTTCCTATTCCTGGCATGCTGGACAACTATCCTCGTTCCTTATGTCCAGTTTCTGTCCAATTTGCACAGCAATCTTCTTTGGTACCAAAAGGAAGCGAATTACCAGTAATAGAGACACTCCACACTGTCTCTAGTGTCTATTTATCTGCATCTCCCCAAATTCCTTCAATATTACAGCTCTGAAGCAGAGCAAAGCTACAGCAAAAGACGACTGCAAAGTATTTAGGGATCAAACTCCGCACACAGTTGTTTGGAACTCGTAACAACTGGAATATTGAGGGAAAAATTATAACCAGAAAACATCTAGGTGGAGGGCAGAGGAATAAAAATATATCCATGACTCATGGAGGATTCTCTCCTGAATTTCAAGTCTCCACATCCTACAGCAGATTTTCTCACTGGTTTTGTAATAATTATTTTATTAATTGAATATTT
Source organism: Taeniopygia guttata (assembly GCF_048771995.1). NCBI lineage: Eukaryota > Metazoa > Chordata > Aves > Passeriformes > Estrildidae > Taeniopygia > Taeniopygia guttata. Next base: position 97,084,018 of record NC_133027.1, on the reverse strand, counting down.
ATATAGGAAAAGCAGTCCATGATTCTTGATCTTGTTTCTGGAAAGAGGAACACTTATTGCTTTAGGCAAATACTAAGGAAGGAAAATTCCAGACAAAGTAGCTAAAATTTGGCAAAATTAATGAGTAAATAATGAAAAGTTATATGGCTCAGTGAATAGACCACTGGGCTGAATCTCTGTAGATAAGAGTTACCAGGTAATTGTGGGCAGACCATTTAAACATCACTCAACAAGAACCATGTTGCTCAGTCAAGCAATTAATATCATCTGACTAGAAGGCCGTGGAGCCCAAATACTCCACTAACTCTGTAATTAGTTCACTGCAATAAAAGAAATAGGTCAGCTCACTTAAAATATGAAATACTAATTCACTTTCAAGAAATACAAGCATTTGAAAGGTATTTAATGAGCCAGATTTATAGTGGGAACAAGTATTGAATCGGGACAATTGGCTGACACCACTGTGCTCTCTGGAGAGCCTGAGCCTGACCAAGTCCCAGACAGTTCAGCCCTACTCTGACAGCAGCTTCTGGGGGAAGGAAGCTCAATCTGCAAAGGGTGCAGGTTGTCAGAGCTGGACCTGGCATGAGCCAAGCAACTACAGATTCTTCAAATATGCTCCACACTAAATTAGGGGAACACAGGAACTCAACATACCCAAAGAAACTTCTTTAATATGAGTGATTTAACAGCACCAAAGGAACTAGAAATCTGGAGCAAATAAACTTCTCTAGAAACACATACATCCATTTAAACTTTGACTTCAACAGAGTGTCCAGGAGCAACTTCTGCTTTTCTGAGCTTTGTTGGCCTTGACTGTAGGAGAAAATCAGCACTGCACAGCAGCTTTGCTGCTGTTTTCTGGAGAATGCAGTAGGAATGAACAGTGTATAATACTGAACACTTCACTTGCACTGAAAATTGTGTGAAGGCTAATGAAAAAAAGAAATCTCTAATGAATCCTTCCTTATAATACTTCTTAGTTTAATTTGGGGAGCTGTTCTTCAGATTGGCATGTTTACCCAGATGACTTCACTCACCTCTCTTTAAAACCGTTTACTTTCTTAAGCTGTAATTAAAACCCAAACATTTTACATACTAACTGTGGTAATATAAACAACATTCTGAAATAGGACTACAGCAGATACCTGGATTATTGCCATTTATTTTGATTTCTCTGTTAATGAGCCAGAGTAGAATTTCATTTGTTCAGTAAGACTCAAGAAAAAGTATTCCCTCTGAGACATGCTAAATCCATAGCACATTCCAGCTGTAAAATAAACTAAAAAAGAATTTTTAATACACGTGAACATATTTTTTCCCCTGGATTCATTTCTTATACTAAAGAAAACTTAAGGAATCATGAGGTCTTGCACATTGAAATTTGGACTAGACAACTCCCTGAAGTTCCTTACAACTTGAATTATCAGATCACCTTATGGATTCTAAGCATACAGGTTCCTGAGGTTCATCTATATCATTCTTTGAATCACTGGATCAATGCAATTCTGTCATTTGCAAGACCACATGAAGTTACTCAGGTCTACAGAACAGGAAGCAGCAGATTTAGAAGAATCTTAATTTTGTTTCGAGGGCAGCTTCATGGAGGAGGGGACCAGACAAACAGAATGGAAGATGCATCAAAAATAGAGAGACAAATATTCCAGGAACTGTATCAGAATGACCGAGCAGCAGTCGTATCATACACTACCAAAGACTATGCCAGTGGGTCAACCCACAGGCTTATATCTTCTAAGTTTATGTAATAAAATCCCTAGTGGCATTAAATATTTTGTGACCAGCAGGGATCCCTCTTCTTTGTAGCTGTATAGTTATGATGGAGAACTTACTTGGTTTAGTTTTCATCTGTATTATCATTTTTTCTTTCAGAACATAAATGATCAGACAGAAATGGAGGAAAAAGCAAATCCTTCTCAAGATCAACAAAAGTGACCAAGTAGTGCAAGTGGAAACCTTTTAATATGTCCAACATATCCTCCTTGGAATAGATTTCAGATGCTGATGGACTGTCCTTGCATGCACAGCTGAGCTCTTAAAAAAACAGCAGAACTGAAATGAGAATAAAGGAACTCACACTGTTCTAAATGCACAATGTGAGCTGAGCCTGAATAAAAAAATGGACCTGTCTGAAATCAAAGGAGCAATCTGACAGCTGAGCTACTAGTTTATTTGAGCTCAGTAGATAAAAAAGAGATAATCTGGAGAACAAATTTTTATTTCTAATGCTAACATTAGAAAACCATGGAAATCAATTAATTTGCCTAAACAGATCACATGCCTCAAGACATGCTATTCTTGAATAGCAAGAAACAAAGTGGATAGCTTACATTAAATTATTTTTCTGTGAAAAAATTCACATAAGCAGTATTTTTTATGCTACCAATTCAAATTAAAACACCAGCATTCGAGAAAAATAAATTAGTTTCAGGTGCAACTGCTGGCACAGAGAAGATGATGCTGAAAGCTTATTACCAGTTAAAGATTTCACAGCACATTATTTGCTCATTGTACATGCAAGAGCATTCCCCAAATGTATAAATCAAAAGGTTAAAAGCAGACATCAGTCATTATAATTATTCACTCTTACAACAAGAAATGCCATCCTTTGCCAAGTTACCTACTTTAAGAAAAAACACAACCAAGACTTCCCTGCCAGAATGCCTGGAGTTTTTATCCAAAATTCCTTCAGAATACAGGATTATCCTTAGTCAGGACAGAAGTTTGGCAAACTGCTTACTTCACTCCCTTCTGTTGTTTCAGGCAGACTTTCCCTCCATATACCTCTCTCACAAAGAAATGCTACATCCATGATGAAAAACGAAGACATTTGGTTCTGGCAACACTCCAATGAAATGAGAAATTTTGGTGCCTGTGAAGTTTTTATTAAGGTATTCAGTGATGCTCTACTGACAGTTTGCTTCAGATACACAGAGTGAAACAACTGGTGAACGTCCTCAGGACTGCTGGTCAAATAATGCCTTTTTTCACAGTCAAATGTATGGACATTGATGTCCAGCAGGTCATTTCTATTCTCCATTACAGTGGGCTGGGTTATATCAAAGTCAGCATTGCCATATTCTGCCAACTCCAGTTTATCTGAATTCTGATGAACAGAAGTAGAAATAGGCTCCATCTGGCAGAAAGACCAATGTGCACTGAGCCAAATTAGATTTGGACAGTTGGCAGTTTTTCTTTAGCAATCCCAACAAGATAGCCTGCACAAGATAGCAGCATGAGAAAACTGGAATGTGTTGTACCTCATTAACCGTGCCTCTTATCAAGACTCTACTGTGCCTTCTCCTAAACAGACACTCCTTCATTTTTGGGTGAAATCCAAAAAGCCTGTATTTCGATCGAAACCAAAATAATTTAAATAACTTTGATCTTAGCCTTATTATTTATATAGCACCCAAACCACTGCAGCATGTTTGTATACTAAACAAAACCTGCTTCATATAAAGCTGACAAACTAAAGCTTACCAGCAAATAAGATACAGTAGCCCTGCATACAGTCCCAAAGTCAATAGGAAGAGACAAAGACTGAACACTTCAGAATTTAAACCTTAATAAGAAGAGCAACTACAAGGAGGAAATAAATGATATCATCAACCTTATTTTATAATTTTTTTTCTTAAACAGTCTCTTAACAGTGTAAAAGTCCCTTGTTTTCTCTTTAACTCTTGATAATAAATTATATTGTATGTGCTGTTCCAGGAACACCCAGTAATTCACCTCTGCTAAAAGCATCTCTCTACTCTAAGCAGCAGGAGATTCCTCTAAATCGCGTTACATTCAATGGACAGACTCTCATCAACTAGTTGGAAACAGCAACCCAACCATGACAATAAAGGCTCTAGATCTGTCATATAGTCATTATTTATTGATCAGTGTGGACAATTTTATATTCATACAGACATCCTAACCAAGTTTTATTCTCAGTAATATCACAAAACTAAATGAAAACCACTACAAAAGTCAAGGTTCCATGTACATTTAGTGCAGAACCTACAGAGTCAGATACTTCCAAACTTAGTTCCAGACCACACTTTGTGCCAAAGTGTATTTTCTTTAATCCCTAATCCAGACTGAGCAAGATAATTTCAGTTTTCACTAAAAATAAGATAATTACATTACATTCTTCTTTTACTATGAAGAATCTGCACCACAGACTTGAAGTATATAATGCAAAACAGATTAAATCAAATACTCAGCCACACTGAGTTTTTTGTGTGGTAACACAAGAAGTAATGAATTTAAGTACCAATGAAAGATACTCAGATGAAACATTAGGAAACACTTCCATAATAATGACAATAGGACACTAGAACAAATTGGTTCAGGAAATGTCACCATCTCCATCACTTTTCTTTTAAAACCAGTTAGACAAATGTCTGTCAAGACTTGTTTAGCTAAGTTCCAGCCTGCCTTGAAGCCCAAGGAAAGCACTAGCTGACCTCTCCAAGTCCTCTCCCAGTCCTTTGCTCTACCGTCTTTAATTTCTGCCACTCAGACAAGTATTCTGGACACAACACAGTGTTTACCTTATGGTATCCAATGTTCCTTATGAATTTCAAATGCTAATAAATGAAATAATAACAAGCAACAGGGAATGAGTACATCAGCCAACACATATATATCTTGAGTTTGTTCAGGCACTCATATTCATTCCTGAACACTTGAACAGAGTGTAGTTACTGGCTTATAAATATATGCTCCACCACATCATATTATAATATCCTAGAATTAATTTACCTCAGAAAAATCTCTCCCTTGGGCTTTGTGCATATGTATTTGTTTCCAAGTAATGGATATCTCAAACACAATAACAGTTGCAAACCAAGAATAATTATTTTTAAAAGCTGCTTATATCCATTTTCTTCCTTTTTAAAAAAAAAAAAATTAGTAAAAGTACTCCCCATAGCTACTCTGTCTTCATCTAAAATGCTAATCAGCTGACAGAAGCAGGTATCTATGGAAAAAACCCTCACATGCAGGTTAGGTCCCTCACACAGCATTTTAAAGAGATGTCAGGGAAAAGTCACTTTTGAGTGCCTAGGGATTATTTCTATTGTCTTGACAGCTTTACAGACTAAAACCAGGAACACACTGTGCTGTTTGAAAAGCATTGTAAATTTGGTACCTTACAAGGCTAATTCACGGATTGATTTAAAATGCCAGTGAAATAAAAGAGTGGTAGGCATTATCAGAAAGACAAGTCTTTATGTCAAACAGTCAAGCATGTAAAAGAAAGTCCAATGTCTTCTGAAACCTGTGAAAATTCAAATTAAAAACAGAAGTTAATTGAAAGAGAATGACACAGGAACTGTCAAAAACAAATTGAAAAACCCAGACCCAGGCCTCTCAAAGTGGGTCAAGAATACAGAAGTTTCTAACTTTCCTCAGGATTGACTTGTAGCAGATTTAATGATATTAGACAAAGAAAACTTGCAGGGACCCAAATATAAAATTGAGCACAGAAAGTATTGAACATTTGAATGTTTAATAATGCACTGTTCTTGAACAGAATAGCATTATTGAGTAAAATTTAATGCATGAAAATATGAAAGCCTTGTACCTAATTTCTTTTTGGGCAATTTTAGTAGCTTGTAATAGCTATTCATAATGGCCTCTCCTGCTGCAAAAGATTGAGGTACAAGCAGAGAAGTTTTGAAAGAGGAGGAAACATAAGATGGGAGAAACAAAACAGGAATGTTTTTAACTATTTATTTTTCAGAAACAAAAACTGATTTGGAAAACAAATACTTGGTTTGAAAAGTACAAAATTCAACACAGGAAATAAGTAAAAATTGCTGCTAACTGAATGTAATTTGTAAAAATGAAGGAATAAACACTTGAGAAATGAGGTAAATATTCTTACATGAAACAGGTTGTAAGATAACCACAGCACAATACTGTAAAGCTCTGGGGTTCTGTGCCATTCAGTGACCAAATCAAATCCAGAATTGGTTAATTTGAAAGGACTACTCAAAAAATCCAATGGGAAATAGGTATTGGGAATCTGCTCTGAGTGACCTTGTTCTAAGCAGGAGGGTTAGATCAGCTGAACTAAGGAGGTCAACCTCACCCATCCTGTGATTCTGAAATTATGACTAAAGCTGCCTACTAAATTTTATTACACTAACAACTTTCTGGTTATGTTGTACCAAAGCTCCTCAAACCTAATTCTGAAATGCAGTAACACCAAAGTACTACAGGTTCTAGCAGGCTGAGTATAGGTTGTAGCAGCCTATATACTTCTGACTTCTTGTGGCTCAAGACAGAAAGTATCTTTAGCCTTTTAGCATTAAGAATATGTCTGGTTTTGCACTGGAAACTGCAGTTCATAAAACAAAGAATGGCAAAGTCCCTCACTCTCTCTGCAGGGCTATGACAGGTAAAACCACAAAATTGTCTTGACTGTACCTTGAAATTTAATAACAGGCTTACAAAATTTGTTAAAATTAAAAGTTTCCTTTCCTTGATCTGAAGTCTAACAGAAAGCCCCTATTTATCCTAAAATGCCCAGCAATCAAGGTTAGTCTCTGACATTGCTTACACCGTTAAGATAATCAGTGCTGACAAGATTGGCCTGAAGCCATCAGACACCACTCCATGAGCAGCCCTCCACACCACTGCTCTGTCACACAAGTTTTCTCTGTGTAAAAAGTGTTGGCTATCAGAGAAGACTCATAAAAATGGCTACAGTAGATACATATGTGTGCACATATATATTTAAAACAGCCAGGATCAAAGCAAGGTTTATAGGAAGACTCTTGAGTGGCAAAATATATAAGAAATTTACTGAAGATGCAAACCAGGCACTATCCTGCCTGGACTACTTATTCCAGTGCATGGATTACTTTTCTCACCATGCTTTCATGAGCTAAATTGTTTTGTAAATTTGCAGTAAATATAGGTATGCATTTTTATTATTATGAAAGACTATTCTCAGGAATACACATTCCCTAGAACCGAACACTTCAACACAGGCAGAAGAAAATTATGTATATTAGGGCTGTTTGCTTACAGAGAATTTTTCAGAACCCAACTACTTGAAGGCAGAAAGATTCAAAAGAGGTGTTTCAATTATAGCCTTATGTGACTAGCTAACTGTGCCTACACTGAAAATACTGAAGCAACCTGAAATGAAGGAGCCCGTGGGAAAAACAGGATGGCAGGGAGTAGATTGCTCACAGAGCAAGGGGGGCCCTAAAGTAAAAGAACACAATTAAAAATAGGACATGAACCAGAAGTTGTGCCATGGCAGGCTATGCACTATTCCTGAAGGAAGAGTTGGGTACCTTGAATTTACACAGCACTTAGAAAACAAAACAAAATGTTTCTATCTCCATCTGGTGTTCTTCTACTTTTCTAATAAGCTACAAATACACGCAGCAGAGGACCTGGCTGAGGGCACTCACTATTTTTGCCTCTCTAACCTGCCCAGCTGTCACAATGCTTTTTTTGGACCTGATCACTCTGCTTGTACTTTCACATTCCTCAACAGAAACTCCACACCAACAACATTCATCAAGAAAAACTGCCATTTGAGTCAACATTGGAAAGAATAATGGCCTTCAAGCCCGAAGTTGCATGAATATTGAGAAACAAGTACTTGACAATCAAATAACTATCACAGAAGTGCATTCAAATGTCTTGAGCAGAGTTTGCTCTTTTTTTGAGGCACCCTATTAGATGATACTTTGAAATACTAAAAACCAGACTAGTTTTAGCTGATGGTGGTAGAAGCATGCTCCATTGAGCAGTATTAGGTTTATTTACTTCATATTTCAAAGTAGTTACAATGGAATGCCAAGCAAATTGCTTGAACTCTGTGAACTTCAGTTGACAGAGCTGTTCCTGGGTTGTCAAACTGTATTCTCTTGTATCATTCTGTTTTTTCCCTCCAGAAGATAAGAATAAAAATATTATCGTGACAATTCAAAAAGCAATAAAATAACAGTATATTTGCCATATTTTGCCATGTCAACTTTATTTGAATTCCATTTTGGCTTCTAAGAACTTAAGTAAACAGATTAAGAACTCCACAAGCACTACTACCCTGTAGCATATTCTAAAGATTAAAAAATTAAAGTCTGCTAAGTAAGGCTAATTCATGTCAAAGCTTTTAGATTTCTAATAGTATCATGAGTTACTGGTGGGTAAGGGAGTAGAAAGAGTAAGCTCCTTAAGAATGTTATGCCCATCTGTGAGTGCCATCTGTCAAAGAAATCCTGAAAGAAGAGGCTAACAAGGAATCCAGAATATGCCCAGCTGTTGCACTGTAAATTACTACCTATGCTAAAAAACCTTAGCATGTATTTCTAGGCAGATAAATGTTTTCTTTCCTTTTGATTCTCATTTTAGATATGCAGTCTCTGCTCTTTGCTTTTCAGTACAACCACACACAGTCCCTGAAACAGCTCAGGGCATTGAAAAATTCTGAGAGTAAACCAGACAACATAAACGGAGGACTTGCACTGGTTTTGACAAGAACAGTCAAAAAATATTTTACATATTTTTTTTTTTTTTTTAGATCCACTGCTGATACAAAGAAGGCAATTCACAGAAGAGTGTTCACTCAGAAGGTGTCTGGACAATCTTAAAAAAACTGAATACATATTCTTATATATGTCTTTGTATGTATATCTGTATAAGGCACACCTACATGTATTTTAATCATCAGGGATAACTGTAAATGCCCTGAGCTTAAACAAGCTATTAGTTGCAAACCACTAGAAAATTTCTGGGACTGATCAAGAAACAAACTAACCTGCTGGGTCCATACTGCACCCCACAGCAACTCTTCCTTAGTCTCTTTCTGTCTTCCTCCAGGAATAAATACACAGATATAAATACACTGAGAATTATGGGAGGTGAGGGAAAAGGAGGTCTGTGCAGAAATAAGTTCTGAGGTCACTTAATGCTTTTAATTTTTCCAAAAGAAGGATATACAGTCTTAATATGAGGTTGATCTTATCTCTCGCCCATACATTTATCTGATCAACAATAAAAAACTATTAAAAATGTAGTAAAGGGAGGGGGAGAAACAGAAAAAAGTAGAACATACTTTAAGGACACATAAAATATTCAGGAATAGGGAGCATATTACAAAAATTTAAATGAATTGTTTGTTGTTCCTGAGTTATGTGGCAAACAGAACAAAGATAAGATGCAAACCTGCAAGTAAACCCTGGAGACTAAAAAAAATTAGTTTACAGGAGAAGAAAACCAATGCCACTCCAAGTGAACAAATATCTACATCAAATACTTGCCATAGCTCTTGAAATATGTGAGGAAACACTGCTATATCCTGTATGTTTTACAAGTTTTACTACTCTTCTCCCAGCCTAGTAGGGCTTTAGATTTCATATATTTTTTGAAAGACTGCCGAGCAGAAGAAGTATGTTTCTGAAAACAACACTACTACACAGTCATTTTAATGTGCTGCATGGAACCTTTGCTTTCTTTGTCCTTCTCCCAGTAAAGGTTTATTCAGCAGTTACACAGATACTTGGGATTCTTCTTTTTTTTTTAATGGAAGGCAGTGTTGTCAGACTATCTACCCCTCTCCAAGAAAAAAATGGGAGGTGGGGGAAAAGAACAAAAACAGAAAAAAGTATAGCCTTTCCATATGGGTTTTCTACTTAACTGTGCCCTAAATTAACAGTATAGAGGTTAAGTGCTAATAGGAAAGAAGATTCCTTCCTAATGAGTAAGTAAAAAGTAGAACAGTGAGAAGCAAAGAACCTACTATTCCTGAAATAATAAAACTAAATTTAGGATAATCTCTCTTGCTTCCCTTCAGCTTGAACATGTTCTTCACTATATTGCAACTACACCATCATATTTATTACCTCTTGGTTATAAAACAAAACAAAACCAAAAAAAACCCAACCAAACAAAAAAAACCCACAAACCCAAAAAACAAAACTGTGTTGAAGGAATTCTATTCACAGTTGTTAAATACAGCAGAAGATACTGCTATTGAGCACAAGAAATATAAAGTGACTGTTTTTAGGGAGAGAGGAAAGGAGAGTAAAAGCTCCAATATTTGCAGTGGAAGGAAGAAAATTTGTATTTCACTGGAAATTTAAATTATTTCACATTATTATTCATTCCATGTCAACCACCAACCTGTCCAAATTAGTATAGGCTGAATGAAGGCCTTGCTGGGGTGGAAAGAAAGAGTGAGCTCCTTACAGGAGCGTACACAGGCAAAGCTGTATACTGACAAGAAACCAGCAACCAGCAACCAGGACTGCACCATTTATTCCCTGTGTGCTATTCCACAACCAGGTCAGAAATCACATCAAAACCCTCTCATGAAGTCCTCAGCCAAGTCCTCCAGAGGGGGGACAGCCCACAGGGTGGAAGAACCCAGCAGTGGAAGGAGCTGAAGAGGGACATAAATGGCTTTGAATCTATGACAAAAGCAGAAATTAGGAAACATAAAAATCCTCTCACCTCTGTCATGATGTGATTTTTAAAATTTGCTGAATCACTCAGGACTCCAAAATACTGTTTTAAAGAGTGAAAAGTAAACACTGTGCCATGTTGCCTGCTTCAGAGTTGTGGTGAGAAGGCAGCTCCAAAGCACTGCACCGCAGTGGCCACAGTGGGCACATCCAAACACAACTGGCCTTCCCAAAACCCCAGAGTCATTCCTGTCAGAAACCCTACCCTGACTGCTAAAAGAGGGTACATTGTACACTATTATTTTGCATTAGCTTTTTGTTTGTGTTAAGCTAATTCCATGTGAAATTGTAGAGGTTTGTTTCTGACCATGCCCAGGGCAAAGACTCTCCAGAAGACTCCTGTGCCCAATACTTCTTAAAAGAGGTTTTTTCTTTTATTTTTCTGTTTTGGGACAGGAAAAGGTGTTTTCCTTTTTGACACTAAAATTACATTCAAAATAACAGATTTCTGGCCTATATAACGAGGATTTGGATTTTCATTTTATCAACCTTTTGTCAGAGGTTCTTCTACCCTGTCTGTTTTTCAGAGTGAGAGAATTTGAGTGAGAATTCTGTACAAGTCTGAGGCTCTGATCCTTCATCTGACCATGGGATGCCAAGCATGATGTTACTCAGCCTGGGAATCTTTTCTCCTCACCAAGACCAGCTCCTTGACCCTTCTTTGCTGTAAAGTATAAACAAGAACAGAAGTAGAATGGAAAGGACAGAAAACAGTGAACAGCAGGATGTGAAGATGTGCTTCAAATTCCTAGCCTGCCTGTTGATTATTTAATAACAACCATTTTTTTTTTTTCTGTTTTGCTTTTTTACATTTGATGTTCATACAAAAGCCATTAACTGCAGAAAGGAGGAGTTTGTCAGAGAGAAGTTTTGAGTCTTGAAAGTGCTGGAAAGCAGCACCTTGTGCAGCCAGCAGAAGGGGAGGGTGGTAAGAGTCAGCTGGTGGTCAGGCAAGAGTCAAGTTTGCTGAAGCACCCACGTGAAGCACAAGCCTGCATCTCAGAGAAAACTATGGAAAATGATTCCAGCTTTTTCATTTTTAGTCCTATCACTGAATGCAACAACAGAATTCATATCAAGAAGTTACAATGAGAGAACATATAGCAGGAAACTACACATTTCAGAGTACTGCTGATTTTTTTTGATTAGAGTTTAACGATATGACTGATGTGCTTCAATTACATGTGTTGTATTAAAGACATATTCAAATGGAGAACTGCAGCTACTGAGTGAAAGCTGTGGCTGAATTCACAATTTTAAAAGAAAGTCAGAGAATACTACCCTAGAACAAACAATTATTTAGGAATATTCAAAAGTACAACACACACACCATCCCTCAAGCTCTCAAAAGTCATTCCTATCTTCCTCTTCTTTGTTTCCCTCACCCCCATGCTTATTTTCTGTCTGGTCTCCTCACCATTTAAATTGCTGGTCACTGGGAGGATCAAAGCTGCTATTTTGAGTCACTTAACCTACAGTTAATCTCATTGTTACTTGCCTGTTTAAGTGGAATTAGTTTGCCCTGGTGCACCTAATGGTTAACAAGGACTCTGACAGTCTTTGGCTGCATGTAATGTTACAGAAAGTGCACTTCAGAACTTGCATAATGCACAGCTTTAGCTTGTTTTGCCATTAATTCTGAGAGAATTGAGGGATATGGGACTTAATGAATGATGAATTAATCATTCTTGTCTAGCTGAGACTCAAGCATTGTTTTTCTTTCTGGAAGCCAAATGGTAAACAAAATTTTTAAAGCAAGGAACATCAATTTCTGACTTAAACTAGCAAGTAGACCTGTTGCATCTATAACTGATTTATTAACATGATAAATAGGCAGAGTTAATAAAAAACTTCCTTTGGACACGTGTTATAGTTGATCTGCATCAGGAGAAGTCTGAATACAAAAACTTCTAGTTTTACTTGTTTGAAATTTATTCAGAAGTGTGAAATCAAAGATCTCGGTGCCTGTGCCTCATCTCCAACCAGGAGACCCTTTTCTGAACTCACCACCAGCCAAATGGCTTTCAGCAGTGTTTATTTTTAAAAATGGAGACTTTTTTCTCCACCATTCTTGACATTATCAACACCATTACCAAAGCATTATGAGAAAACAATGCTTCGTAAGTAAGCAAAGTTACCCACGTGCCTAACAATATTTTTTTTCATATATTCAAGGACAAGCTCCTATCAGAAAGCAATGGCCCCTACTTAAATATCAAATTTTTAGTGCTCAATTTGAGATGACCTATTCTAAAAAGATCATAGAATACCAGGTTGGAAAGGACCACAAGGATCACCTGCTCTAACCCTCCTTGGCAAAAGCACAGTGAAGATTAAACAGCCCAACACCCTGCAAAACTTATAGCCAATTCAATGCTGGCTCTTTTAGTAAACATGACACTGCTCAAAATGTCTAGATAAATTATCTTCTTTCTTCTCATGGATCTGGAACCAAGAAGCATATAAAACTATATAACAGTGGTTAACTACTGCCTGCCCAGAATTGAGATTTGAATGTCACAAATGTTCACTGAAATAAAATCGTAGTTCAAAAAGATCTATTAGACTAGAAATGTACCAAAAATTAACACCAGAAGACAGGGCATTCAGAGTTCTTCTACTTAATATATTATGCTAATGCAATTACCAATTTCAGTAAGATTACTACTGGTGCTATTTCAATGTTGTACAAACTAGTATCAGCTATACTGACTATCAGCTACTTTCAGGCAAGAATTTTCATTACCATAAAACACAAATTAAGTCAAAGCCTGTAGTATGAATTCCACTCTAGCATGTGTATCTCAACCATTTCACATATGAGCTGCATTTTTACCTTAACTGTACATTTGCTTTTCAGTAACTGCTGCAATGTGTTCAAACAGACCAGTTACAGAGAATTTCAACTATAACAGAACTCAAGAACTACATCAGAATTGTGTCAAAATTTCAACAGGATACCAGAAACTGCTTCAATCCAGTTTAAGATACTCTGTTTTCTTGTGGGAACAGGAATTTCCTGATATTCTCATAAAAATTCTATTATTTCATCACTCTAGAACAGCAGGATTAGAAGATCCTTTTGATGTTGCCAATAATATTCCATAGACATGTTACTCTGCACTGATCTGGTAGTAGGGAATTGAGAGGCAATAATAAAAGGCAAAACAAGTTTCTGAAATGCTTATTGATTTGAATCATACAAGCACAGCCAAAACATTACACAACATTTCCTAACCCAACTGCAATGTGAAGATACACACTTGATCTAAAGTGAAAATCTAGATTTTTTGTTTCCTGCACGATATCCTCAAAAAGGCACCAGTGTGTAAGAGGTTTCATGTAGTTTTGTCAAGACACTAAGATACATACATTCAAGTTAATGGTGGAAGGAAGACAAAAACATGGAGACAGGGAGAGTTTTGGCAGGTACACAGAAAGGTTCTAGCAACACCTTCATAAGGTAAGCAGGGAAATCAGCAATCTGTTTTGCATTCATGTAGTGTAGTTACTGGAAGAATAAAGAAGTTACTAAACAATTTTTTAAATACGGGACAGAAATTTTTTAATTTTTATATATTCACAGGAAAAGCAGGAAAATTATGGAACAAGCAGAATGGGAAAACAGCATCTCGCCAGGGAAACTACACTGAGCAGCTTCTGTATTTGTGTTTCTAACTAAACTGGTATAATTCTCAATTGCAGACTCTTTTTTGTTTTTATTTATTTATTATAGAATGTTAAGGTCAAACACCATAATTTATTATAAATCACAATTAAATCTGTGAGAAGGCATGCAAAGGCCTGGTTTTGAATCAGCCATCACAACACAAAAAATATTGCATTACTTTCCATTACATCCTCAGAACTCAGATTATGATTTTCTTGGCAAGAGACAAGTTAATCCCTCTTAGAACATTCAACTGGCAATCATGATGTTTTACATTTCAGCATTCACAACTCTCCTAAGCATTTGACTGTCAAAAATAACCATAGCATTAGTACTACAGACTCACAGACAAATATTTTCCAGAAACTATGGTTTTAAAGAAACAAGGTAAGCAAAGGCTCACTCAATATTTAAGTAGGAGTTGTGACAGTAATTTCTTTTTGAGTCCATTGACTAGTGCTGGCACTGTAAATCACACTTTCCTCACTTAAATTTTCTAACTTGTTTTTGTATTTTACATTCTTAAAAGAAATACCAGCTTTGTGACACAGATGAATAGGAAGAGAATGTTATTTGGAGCTGTTGCAATTAATCAGGCAGAAAACATTTGGACTATAATGACACTAAACAATTTTCACTTCCTTAAACTTAATGTGTAATACTAAGAATGATTATAAGAAATACCACATTATGTCATGCAAACGCTGAGAACAAAATCTGAATTACTTTGTGTACACAAGTCACCACATTAAAATATTTTTAATTTTTCTCACATGAGAGAAAGTGTCACTGAAAGAAAAAATGACAGTACTAGGAAAGGTATTGATAATAAACTGGCCAAAGGACAGATGACTGCATAGTGCTGAAAGAGGTAATAAAATCAGATGGAGATTATTACTGCTGATCCTCTGAGATCAGTTTTGAAACTGATTTAACATTTTAGCTTTAAAACCTAGCATAAAAATAAATGCACACTCATAAAATGTGTAGATACCACAAAGCTGAAAAGCAGCAGTAACAGCAGGGAAGACTGGAATATCACACATACCGAAATTACTAAACTGAAGACTATAATAACAGAAATCAGGCTGCATTTAACAGTGTAAAATGTAAATACATTCTTGGTGAGTGTAACAGCAGAAACTTCTCTTATACACCAAGACTTATCAACTGTAAGTGATATTGAAGGAACTGAGTATATCAAATCATTATTTTACATCTGTACCTTTACAGTGTGATGGAACCATGGCTCTTGGTTCTGCCAGAAGAAATAATCTAGCAGAGTGAGAAAGACTGCAGCTAGAACAAAATTTCTTTCCAAAATGTCATCTCATATAATATTTACAATCCTTGACATTAAAATTTTATCAAGTTGTCTGACAACTTTAAGGTTAAACAACAAATTGAAGAATGACCACAATCAACATTGTCATGAAACACTATTTCAAAAGTTCTTATCCGTAAAAGAAATCCCTAAAATTTTGACTTACATGTAAAGAAATTTCAATCAGGCTACCAAACATGCCAAAATGTAACTCTTGTTCTGATAGTATGAAACAAATCAAAATCAAGTAGTCATGATGGTACAGAAATTTAGTTCTTTTTCATCACTACTAAACTCTTTAAAGTAAGATGCACACATAAAGAAACATTATATTCTCCAGTTCTTCTTTCTATTTTGCAACAAAGTCCCCTCATCAAAACCAGTCTTTGAAATACAGCACATGTGGATTTCTTATTTTACCATATTTATTGTAGTTCCCAAACCTACTTGCCTTTTTGGAAGTATTCATGATCTTTTAGCTCCACTTACTCTCAGCTGCAGCTTCGTTGTTACTACACCCTACAGTGTCAGAGTCAAAATTAACCTGAGCTCAAACTCCACAGCTCTACTGCTCTGCCATCAAATTGAAAAATATGACCAGCACATGAAATTACAAGCTGCCTTTAGTTTTCACTCTGCCTGTACTCCAGTTTCTTCATATATTAAATGAGGACATGATAAGCTACCTTCTAATTCTCAGAGTGTGTAAAACTCCAATATACCTAAATGGGATGACCAGTTGAACTTATTCACTGCCTCACTGTCTAAGAATTACTGTGAGACAACTTTCAGCTCTTGCTTGTTTGGTTTTGCAAAGCTTTGTAAAGCTCTCATGGCTTCTGCTTACCACAGTGTCCATGTGGCCCCCTGTAAAGTCACCTCTTTTCAGTCACTGAGCCAGCCCTGCAAATGCAGCTGTACAAAGATTTTGGTGCACCAGATTAATCAGTAGGAATTAGTTATCAGGAATTAGTCCTGGAAACAATTTATATTTGTTTAATTAAAAATACTGCAGCATATAGACAAGGAAGCATATTAAAAATGAAGCATGCATTTAACATAACAAAATATTTATATGCAAAATTAGCTTTAAATCAGCTTATGATATCTCTGGTATCTGAGGAGGACTGTGAGCATATGCTTTTTTCAAAACATCATTCCCCTAGAGATCAAAACTACACTTTCATCCTTCAGCACAGGAATATTTTAATTTTTTTAAAGCAAATCCTACAAAAAAAACAATACCTCAATTA
This sequence comes from Taeniopygia guttata, assembly GCF_048771995.1. NCBI lineage: Eukaryota > Metazoa > Chordata > Aves > Passeriformes > Estrildidae > Taeniopygia > Taeniopygia guttata. Next base: position 97,067,272 of record NC_133027.1, on the reverse strand, counting down.
ATATATAATTAATACCTCAATTATAAAACAATACCTAAATTAATATATATAATTATATATATAATATATATGATGTTTCAATCACAACAAAAAGATTGTAATTTGAGGGAAATAATATGAAAACAATACATTAATTCTTACTAAATAGAAATCAAGGAAAATAATACAAATATATCCTAAAATCTCTCATCCCATAATACATTCAGAATTTGCTGGGGCAGATTCAACCTGTAATATAATCTTTATTCCAACCAAAAGGCAAGGAAACATGAGGGAATAAGCCAGACCAGGCTTGAAGCATGTGTCTACAGTTTCTCTACCATGTCATACAGCAACAGACATATAAGTAGTTCAGTATGTGTTTTTTGCTTTTGGTGCTGCTAGAAAACAAACAAACCATATTGACAGGCATGATCCAAACACAATAAGCTCTCTGACACTGGCACAAAACTCCCGACAGCAACAGACTAAGGAAGGAAATGCAGCCAGAGGCTAGAATGGAAGAAATGCATTTAGTCTAAATGTATCCCAGTATATCCAGTACTTGCTCTAGCTTGGCAGGAAAACATCTCAGAAAATTAAAAATAATTACTGTATAACTGTTTGCTCAAACACATTAAAATTACACTTATTCAGAATAAAGTGTTATTGGAAAAGCCTTTGTGTTCAGACTGCATCTGTAAGAAATAATTTCCTCTTGACATAAAGCACAAGGCACAATGCTTGCTTAATAAAAAAAGAAATATATATTTTAAAAAGTATCTTGGAAAGGGACTTAAGGCCTGAATTTTCAGCTCTTAAACTTATGCAGAACTCTAAAGAAGTTGCACTTACATAAAAGTAAATTCCTCTCTGTGTTACTTGAATTTCCTATATGAAGAAGACATACCTTTGCTACTATTGTATCAGATCTGATTTTAACCCCTCCTCTCTTTTTTCCCTTCTCCTCTAAGCCACTGTTTTCTCTGTACCTTTCTAATGCCCTTTTCCAGGACTTCACACACTGTATCTGATTAAGAATTCCTGAGTTACAGTGGCAGCAATATCACTGCTTCCTGCTGCACGAGGAAATGCTAAAGGCTGCCCCCCAATAGCTAATAAAGAAAAACTGAACAGCACAAACATTGCAGCACCTGAGTCAATAAAGATTTTAATACAACTTTTCAGATAAAGCTCCACAAGGTCTTGCTGCCCTGACCCCAACCACAGAACCTTCCACAACTGAACCAAGCCTGACCTCATACAAGCATCTGCTTGGTAAGCAGTATTCTAATTTGCAGGATGTTAAGTGACCTATTTTTTTCTCATTTAAGAAGTTAAAAGCCAGAAGTATTTTGCTGTTATTAAAAAGGAACACAAGGTAGGCTCCTCTATCGATGCAACAACAGCTCTTCTGGAAATGCAAGAGGGAAACACTTACTGAAGAACAGCTTCAATGCAGACAGGGTTATTTGGACTAATATTTCCTTAATTGTCCTTCCAGGAATCTGATTCTTGCCCTGATATCTGATTATAATTAGATATCTTGCAAGATTATCTTAATTTGCTATGAAAAAAAGGAAATACTACATTTAGTGGCTGAGGCAACAGCTATTCAACTCAGAAATTCAAACATCAAATTTCTACTTGTCAGATCTGAAAGTTCAGCTACTTAAAATATTTTCACTCCAAATCTACCAAATATTCCCTGGAAAGAATGCTCTAGCAAGAAACCAGGTTTTAAAACACTTATAATACATTCAAGCATCTCTGTGTTACAGTTTTATATGAACACTGCAGGAATATCTGATTCTAAAGCAGTGTTATTATTGCTTATTTATGTAACGACAAATCTACATGACATTCGAAGTCAGCTAATGATAATGAATTTGTTCAGTGCAGCTTCTAATCTTATGTAATCAAATAATATAAACTCAATTGTATTTCAAGTACTAAAAAGGAAGCAAAAGGCATATAAAATAAAAGCATTTCAAGAAGGAACTAGAAGAACACACAAGGTATTAATAAATAAAAACTGGAGACCATATGAAATGAGGCAGTTATGAAATAAATACTGTGGTCACAAAGAGATAATGAAAGGGAAGCTCTGCAGAAGACAGAACATGAGACAGATAGTTTTTTTCCATACAACAAAAAACTTGAGAATAATGAAGACCATCACACAACTACTTCATTTCTGCCTGCATTATTCTGAATTTAATAAACAACAACAAAAATCACTGAAAGTTAATTACCACCTCTATCTTGGTCACCAAACAAACAGCTAATTACACCCCCAGAACCACAGTAATTGAGATTAAAAAAATCCAGAAATAAGGAAGAGGTTTTTGTCCTCCTTTCCTGATGCTGATTTTGGATATCAAAGAAAGCAGTAGGAAAAAGTATTTCCAGGTCTGAAATGATGAGAAGAGGATGAGTGTAAAATTATAGCTTAACTTACATAAAAACAGGTTTCAAATGGGAATATTTTGTCCTCAAAAGAAGCTATTAAATTCTGTGAACACCTCCAACTTCATTAAACATTGACACAGCTCTCCTATCAGAGCTGCCTGTTCTAATGTGGATGTTTCTTCTGAGAACACCAAAGAAGTCAAATCAATCTTTATGCCAGAGGCAGCAGGAACTCTTGGAAGGTTCCATCACATTTTGCATCCTCTGAGTGTTTCTTTAAAATTTTTTACTTGGAAGGAAGACCACAGGTTTTTCTACAGAAAACTTCAGGCATTAATAATTTTCCCATTAAGAGTTAAAAAGGACCCTTTCCAATCAAACTCTATTTCTTGTCTCTTTCATTTTCACTTTTAGGAGAGTTTAAACACTTCTGTTTTATGACAACCACAACCTAAAAGGGATTACATACCATCTGGCAGAGTGCTCACATTCACCTGCCTTTTCAAGCAATTACACCCAGTAGGTGCAAAAAATCAACATAAAAAAGTAGAAACTCTTCATCTATGTATTCCTCCTTTTCTTGTCTTCTTTCTAGTAAAGGAGAACTGCTACTAGAACTGCTACCTTCTGAAAGGCATAACTGGTACCACTACCAGAATCAGCACCAGCTAAAGGACAGGTAGGGACACAGAAGGAAGGGAGGGGTGCAGTCCTTGTGTTGGCCTTCCTCAGCTGACAATAACCAACAACCTCCTTTGTTAGGAGGTCAAACATTAAAGGGGAAAGTTTAACTGTAAGCTGAGGATATCATACATTTATGATACTCCAACTTTTTCTCATGCCCCTTTTTTAAAATCACATCTCCAGATATCCCAAGTAGCACTCAAGGGATGTAGGGGAGAACAGGAACAATGTAATGAACAATGTTTTTACTGGAAAGACCGCTTAAAGCAACTTCCTACCATTCTCTGTAAGATTGAAGAATTGACCCAGGTTAGTTAAAATGTAAAGTTACTTCTCACTTGGCCTGGTGTCCCTGTTCAGTGCCACAAGCCTTTGTTTCAGCAAAGAAGGAGTGCCTGGAGCTTGGGGAGAGAGGAACAATGGGAGAAAAAAGGTCCAAGGATACATTTGTAAAGGCACCTCTGCTGAAAGGACTACTCAAGGCTACTGTTGCTTAAGGGGCTGGCTGGATTTAGGGTTTTTAAACTCCTTCTGCTTGAATAATACAGAATATACATATAGGTCTATACCAGCTCTACACAGCTTTCACTCAGCACTCCCATGAGACACTCTAAGAAACCATTTGCCTTCTCTGTCATGTACAGCCTGTGTGATCCACTAGCTCTTGGCACTCCAAGCATCTGTGGGCCTTTTATTTCAAAATGCTTCTAGGTCATGGCAGGCTCCTTTGGAAATCCTACCAATGAATTGTAGTCAAATAGCATTAACCTCATCCAGCCCTCAGTGCAGGTCAGGTGCCACCCCGAGGGCACACTTTGAGAGCAGCTGCCAGCGTTTGGACCATCCAAGGTCACAGGGCAGAAGGAATGCCCAGATAACCTTTGTATCCAGCCCCTCCTCAGTGGAAAAATGGAGCGGAAACAGCTCACAGAGCTCTCCTACCTTTCTCACAGAATACCTTGTAAGGAAGCACTGGTTTACCAAACACTCACTAAAATAACTTTCTATCCTACAGTTTCCCATGTAAAACTAAACCATGCCACATTTCAAAGCAATACATTTTCAGTAACTATCAAAATAATCTGATGTTATTTTTTCCTTATTTTTCTAGCCCTGTTTCCTTGACTCTCAGCACTTTGTAAGGACATCTTCATATATGTATTCCACATCATGTCTGTTGCAAGGTTCGGTAAACACTTAAAATACGATGTTGCTTTCTTTCAAACCCACAATGAGGGCTCACTTTACCAAAGGCCAGAGGGCTTGGCTCATCTCGGTGCCAATTCAACTCAGACACACCGCGCAATGCAGCTGACTTCCAAGATGGGTCTTCCACCCCTAAATTTTCCACTTAAGCAAATTAATGATCAGTAAAGATGGGATACACCCAGAAGACAGAAAACCACTTATTCAGCAAGTCAAAAATGGATACACTGGCACTGAAACTTATAGTTGAAAGTGAAATGCATCCTACAAAGGATACCAGATTTCAGCTGCCTGCTGACAGTAAATATTTCAGGGATGTCCCTAAGATGATTTCTACTGAGGACAAATTGTATCTTGTTAAAAGCAAAGAGTCTGTCTTGGTAGGGAATAGACAGTTCTTTTATGCCTCTAATGGATTTATTCCCTTATGTTCAGTATTTCTCAGAAAGGATGTCACTTCCTCAGAGAATTCTGCTGCTCTACATTTTAAGAACTCAAATGTTCCAGTGAAGCTCAGCTGAAATTTTAGAAGCTGATAGAGAAAATCGAAAGAGAATAATAAGAAAAGGTATCTGGTGGTTTAGAATGCTAAAATCCTTCCAACTAAAAGACAGCAGCAACCAGAAATGCAGAAACACCCTGATGGAGCTAACTGTAATTTCACATACTTTCTGGAAGTGGGTATGTTTACACTTTGCATGTCTATCTTTTCACATGCAAAAGACAACACCTGACATGTATATAACTTAAAGAGTTTGCCCTGTAGTCTCAACTATCCTCTTACAAACTAAACCAACAAAAATAGTAATTAACACAGGTGTTTCATGATCTTCCCAAAATATTTTCTTATAAGAAGGCAACTAAGGATTGTTTTACCATTCCATAGAAAAAGCTGACTGCTTAATGTGGGTGTGTGCCAATATATGAAAACTATTTTAAATTAGTATTTTTGCAGTAGTCTGGAGGATCGTGAACCTAAATGTTGAACACTCCCTAGCTGCAAATTGGCTCTGCCCTGAATCACTGTGCAGCCCTGCACAGAATAAATAGGTGGAGGAAAGGAAGTCAAGATGAAAATTATTTAAGCACATAAACACTTATAATTCTGTACTCTTCAAGAATCTGTAATGTCCCAAATTAAATTTAGGGCAGAGATAGACTTAGATGCACCCTTATTAAGGGGCTAACTCAGAAGACAGCACAAAAGGCAGCAGCACAGCAGGGGTGTGCAAAGCCACCAGTGGCACACTTAGTGTGCCCAGGACAAGCTCCTGTCCAGAGGACATCTTCTGCAGTTCTCAGAAAAAATTTCCTCCTGTGGCAGCCAGGCCTTCTCCAGTCTTTTTTTGCTCCAAAGAATTTAGACAAAACCAAGAATTTCTACTTTACATAAAACTGAGTTAAAATGTGGTTCACCAATAAAATCATAAAGGTGTTGTAGGAAAAACGATTTTTATGTGTTTGAGATAACACAACATGCATAAAGAAAGTGTAGCTACCTAGCTTAAGCTGAGAAGAGTTTTACTGCAGTCCACACCTGGATATTTGATAATGCGTGCAAATATAAGCTTTTAACTTATGCCATGAGGAATTAAGTAACAACACAACCTTGAAACTAAAATTAATATTAATGCATGTAGAGACCTTTTTCAGAGGGGAAAAAAAAAGACAAACAAAAGAAAGGTGCTAAAAGTATATAAAAATAAAAGAGAAGTTGATGTCAATTCCTAATAAATGGGAACTCTTACCCTGTATGATACTACAAATTGCAGAAAACTGACACAAGACAATATTTAATCTTGGCCTAAAAGCAAGCATCACTTCATTGATACAAATTGTAATGAAGATATAAGGGTATAAGCTTCCCAATGAAGCTGTGCATTTGTGAGAGCTACAAATATGTACTTTCTTTCTCATTTTGAACAGCTGCACATATATTTAACTTAGATGAAGTTTCCTTTCCAAAGCTAGCCTTGGAGCTGTTAACATTACTTGGTAGTGCCAGTGCCAGTGAATTCATACCAATGGCAAAAGAAAGCTAAGACATTAAAGAAAAGGCCATTTTGTTTACATTCTGAGCCATCGTTTAGCTACCAGGTAAAATACCACAATATTTGTTCACAGAAATTGATTAGTCAGAAATCAAAAATTATCCAAGATTTCTGTTCTGATTGATGTTATCCCAAAAATATTGGATCACATATTTGTTGAAACTAAAAACCTGAGAAAACATTAAAAATACCCTAACAATGGTAGTATTTATGTTATTTTAAGATAGCAACTTTTCTTTTTCTTAATTTCATTATGTATCAGGAGGGAGCTTCAAAAACACCATGCAATTTATCTGTACAATTTTATTAATACCTACATTTTTATCTCCTTCCCACTATAAATTCATTCTGCAATCCCATGACACTAATGCAGAAACAGCATTCAAATTCAGAACTGAAAACCTGAAATACAGTAATTTAAGTAATGCTGAGGTTGTTTGTATTTGACATTTCAGAATCTTAGCCAGTGTACTTTAGGAAAGTGTCTTGCATTTGACATCAAAGCAGTTGACACACAAATAGTCACTGCAATCAGCATCACTCCCAAACAAAACTAGTTGACAACTAAAAAGTGATTGATGCTAGAAAGGCACAAGAAGAGTGACACACTTAGAAGAAAAACAGAAATTCAATTTTTAAAAAATACAAAAACATTCATAGAAAACCTGAAAATTATCATTGAAGCATACCACTATGAATGGTTAATGTGAAAATCTATCCTGAAAGAACTGTGGCACTAAAAGGAAACAAAACAAAGCAGTCTGCTATCTTACTGTGTGAACAGAACCTTGACCAAACACGCCTAAAGCACAGTTTCTAGTTCAGTAGCAACAACCCAGATCAAATCCTGATGCACACTGGCTATTCATCTGAAAAACCACTACTGCAGCTGCTACATTAATCCAGCCTTTAGCACTATTTCCTCCTTCTCCTACATCCTTTGCTGTGTGCAAGGCACTCCCAAAAAAGGATGTGGCCACCATGGTTAAGCCTTCAGGAAAAGAGCATTAGTGGCATTTAGATGATGTGTTTTCTTTTCCTTTCTTTTGCTTTACCGATTGCAAACATCTTAATAAAACTAACAGTGAAACAGGTCCCATTTCAAAGGCTGATCATTTAACATATACTCAAGCGCTCTTTACATTTTTAATCTTGCCAAACATGCCTTTATAAACAGGCATTGTATTACAGCAGTAATAATGATAAAATGACAAAGTGGCATTTAGAACTCTATGAATGTGAAGCTCACTGGCAATGCCACAAATCAAACAACAAAGGGCTGAGAATGCATTAGGGCCCTTATTTAAAATTTTACACCAGCACCTATTTCATCTTGGGGATACTACTGTTTGAGGATGGAAATATCACATCTGTTGCACATTACAAACTAACGGTACTCTATTACAAAGATTTTGATCTGTTTGGAGGAAAAGGTAGGAGGAATCTGTTCTTCTGGAAAGAGTTACCACTCCATTTGCAGATTTACTGGGTAAAAGACCTCGCAAGAGTAAAGAGTGTCTCACCAATTTACCCACATTTTAAGAATTAGTTCAAAATTAAATTGAATGCAAAAACCTTCCACATCAGTCCTAAGCAAAAAACAAAACAAAGACAGAAATTACACAGTTCAAATCCTCAGTACTCAAGGAAAGTACTCTGGGTTTTTCCATAAGACATTATCATAAAAAGCTGTCTTTAGCAGGTATACACAGTTCTTCAGCAAAACTAGCAGACTTCAAACTACTCCAGAAGAATTTACAGTTTAGCACCACCTCACCTACAGCTCTCTCATGAGAAGCCAGAATTACAAGGGAAATAAAACGCAACCCATAACACACCAAAACTAACCACAATACATCTTTTGGACACAAAAACTCACCCTAAAACCACCCCCACTTTCACCCCACACACCTTTTTTGCAGTGACGCGGCCAAGTGGGAACAGTGAAAGAAGGCAAGGTAAGTACAGACTCTAATTAAGGGCAATAAATGGAAGGATCAAACGAACTCATTCTGCCAACTTAATGATGCAGTTTAAAGAACTGTGAGTTTTCCTCCTGACTTCTGTCAGAGTCAAGTACATCTGTTGAGTGCATTTGAAGATTCTGCCTCTTGTAAGATAACCTTTTCGTCAGCACACAAGAATTACCATTGAGTTCAGCAGAGAATGATACATCAAAGAAAAGATGATGCCAGTTGTGTGGAAAAATCAGTCATGGTCTCCAAAAAAGCTAGACACAAATGACCTCATATTTTCCTGTGAACACAGTATATATATGCATATATACACACACACACACCAAGGTAAAAGATAAGTACTACAATTTAAGAACTTCATTCATTATCTAGCTGACCTCACTTTATTTTAAAGATAATACCCTTACACCACACTGTGCTGCGCTTTCTGCTTCAATAAAAATCAAACAGATTAATGAAGAAACAGAATCTGACCTTTCAATAAACCTGTTCAAAGTTGATCACATTCCACAAACAAGTTTCCAGTTTTGCTTTTATAAATTACAGATCATTAAGTCTCACACACACCAGTGTGCAAGGCTCATGAGATACTTTTGGAGGTTCATTCAGGCCTCTGACCCATATGCACAAGTTTATCAACAGCTCCAATAACCACAACATACTGAGAGATTGGCTCTATCGTGCTCACTAACACAGCAATAACTTGTTACCATCTTAAAATCTTCTAACAGGAACTAGTTTCACTCCATTAAGCAACTCTCCACAACTCCAACAGGAAATTTGGAGCCCCAATTACTTACCTGTGAACATAATGCAGTTGATGAACTGAATCAATGGCAATCACCATTTCAGCCAAATAAAAACGAGCCATATCTTCAGGGAGTCTGTCCTCAAACTTGCTGAGCAATGTAAGCAGGTCTCCTCCAACATAGTAATCCATAACCAGGTACTATGGAGCAGGAATGGTAAGAGAATACAGTGAGGGGGAAAAAAATATCACAATTTATTGAGTGAAAAAAAAAACCCTAAATATTCATTGAAGCATAAAAATTAATTCAATGTAAAAATTATTATGGACATCAAAAAAACTAACCAAGATGCTCAGGTGCTCTGAAAACAGCAGTCTGTTCAGCAGCATTTTAGCCTTTAGCATACTTGAATATTTTTCATATTTATACCTCCCCAAATATAGGAAGCCTCATGACAAAATATTATCAACTTCATCCATAGTCCCATCACCAAACATGAAATATTTAGATCCTCTGGATTCCCTTATGAAAACAATGCCTTTTGTTAGAAAGTTAAAGGAAAAAAGGTTTAAAGTACAGACCTATAAAAATTAAACAAATGTGTAATCTCATTTACATTGCCCTAATATCCAAGGTTTCCCCTTCCCTTTCTTCCTACCACCTTCTTTTCCCTCTAAATTAATTACTTTGGAAATTAAAGTTTTTAGACTATTCAGATTAAGGTAGTCTGAGAGACTTCCAGTGACCCACAGCATAATTCCTGAAACTGTTGACATTACACATGATACAGGACCTGGCAACATAAAATACAACACGTCACCTTCTCTAATTGAAAGGATGGAGAAAAATATTGATTTCTTATATATTAATGAAACATAAAACTTACCAACCATAAAAGTGGATGCAAAGGCTTTAAAGAAATCAGAGCCTTTCTGCCTTTTACTGTATTTACAGAATAAAAATCTTTTAGCAGCATAGTTAAAATTACTGGAAAAAGTGAAATTTAAGTGTGAAATTCAGGATTAATATATTTTAGCTTAGTTTAGTTTGTTTTTAATCATGAAACAGTGCCTGAAAGGCCAAAGGGGGCGGTGGGGATCTAACTAATTATAGCTAACAAACTAATTATTAACATTCTAACTTAACATGCACGGCTAAGACATTACTTTCAAACATCATTATGGACAGGTTAATTAGAATCACAGAATATCCTGAGCTGGAAGGGACCCACAAGGATCACCAAAGCTCAGCTCCTGGCCCTTCACAGGACAGCCCCAAGAATCAAATCATGTCCCTGAGAACAAATTTCCACTAGACTATCTGAAAGGTTTTGCTTAGAGGTCCAGTCTGTTTCCAGGAAGCCAGCCTATCTGCATTTGAAGCAGTGACTTTTAAGAAGACCATAAATAATAAAAAATATTGAAAATGTAATAATGTATACTCCAATTTGTTTCTTAAAAATTCTGAAAACGCAATCCAAAGGGACTATTTATATTAGTTGCCCTAACATGTTTGGCTTTCCCATTTTCAGAAAAAGTCACTAAAATATGAAGAAAAAAAGCTGCAAAATTATGCCAGCTCTAGGGAAGATGAGGGCCAGGCAGAAATCTTACACCTGCTTCTTTTCCCTCATATTTTGCATAACAATAAAGGTGATGAACAAGGATTTTAACAGCTTGATACAGAATAACGTGAGCATCCTCATTGATTCCATGTGCATAAGAAAGCACGAAAGACATTTCCACAAGATTTTATATGTGTTGATAGTCAAATTTTCATCTGTTGCTTTGTGACAGGAATAATAAACTTCTTAAATCATGCTCATAATCCTTATAGAAGATAAGTAACTTCTATTCACTGGTGCTCCTACACTCCTTCTGGAACAGGACCGATTGTCTAAGTTTCTTGTGTTTTACAGTTTTAGAAAATGCATTAAGCCTTTGGAACTTCAGATATTAAGTGATGGATTTTACAGATTTCTCCAAGAGCTGAACTTATTGCTTTGAATGTATATTGAAATAAAAACTCTTCAGATTCTCCTAACTGATGTGGGATCTCTGCACTCATTCTTCAGCACTTTGAAAACCTTTACAACTCAGCTATTGGATATAGCAAAATAATGGAATTCTGGCTCTTAAACCACAGGATTCTGCACCTCCTCCTAAGTTTGCAAGAGCAACATAGTAGCCTAACAACACAGAAACCTTCAACTCCTTGAATAAGCCAACACTTAAACAGGGTATTAAACTGTGCAAATGAAGTTAAATACATGTTCAGAATTACAGTTAAATCTAAAAGCAAAATTTTACATTAAAAAATTCCATCAAATATCCAATTTCAAATAGCCATGTTCTTATTAAAAATAGGGGGTTTTTTTTAAGCTTTAAAAATACTTTCTAAATGTACACAATCACCCAGGTTATCCAAGTCTCAAATACTTCTCAAAATACTAGTGTACGACAGCACCATCTTTCCAAGAGTAAAAGCATAGATTTAAGGGCTCTAAATTCTAATAGCTAGTGGAAGCTTCACACAGGCATTTAATCCCAAATCACAGATACATTTCACAGAAGGGACCTCTTCAGACCTCATCTGCTCAACACTAGGGTCAGCTAGAAAAGGCTGATGATGACTGTCTCTAGCTGGGGTTTGAGTATCTCCCAATAAAGAAGGGTTTTCCTGTGTTCTGATGAAATTCCATGGATTTCAGGTTGTGTCCCCTGGCTCCTGCCCTCCCACCGGGCACCACTGGGAGGAATCCAGCTCCCTTGTCTCGATTCCCTCCATGGGGTGTTTACACAGATTGATGATAACTCCCTGTTCCATCCTACATTTATTTGGGCTGAAGAATCCCAGCTCTCCTCACAGGAAGGATGCCCCACTATCTCAATCATCTTTCTGGCCCCACAAGAGAATTGTTCTAGTAGTTCCATCTCTCTTTTGCCCTGGGGAGCTCAGACCTGGACACAGCACTTCAAGTGCAGCCCAGGCAGGACTGAGCAGAGAGGAAGGACCTCCCCTGACCTGCTGGCAACACTCCTCCTTGAGCTCAGAACACTCCTGGCCTATTTTACTGCATTGTGCATTGCTGGCTCATGGCTAAGCTTGTTATCCACCAGGACCTCAAGTAAACCTGCTGCTTTCCAATCACCTAGCCCCCACCATGTACTTGGTTTCTCTTATTATACACCCTAGATGCCGGGCATTGCCTTTCACTTTGTTGAAATTCAAGAGATTTCTCTCTCTCCAGTTTGATGAGATCCATCTCAAGGCGGGCAACAGTCATTGCACAACCACATCTACTGCTCAATCTACACAGATTTTTTTTTTTTTAAAGGCCACTTGTGTTACACGTCATTTTAATAAAAAACATATGGAGAACTAGTGATGATACAAACTCCTAGTGTCACTAATATTTTGCCCAGCAGCCTGCAGAACTAGCTCCTGTCAGCAGACTATCAAAGATGAAGAACAAAACCTGCTCTGTGTTTAGTGAAAACAAGGAAACTGACAAGAGTAAAACAAATTCTAGCAGGCTGTTCTGGAATATATAATATTTTCCTTGAAATTGCTCTTAATGATAAGATCAGAATTACACAATACATGAGATTATTTTTACTGTCCACATTAACAAAGCAGGAAGCTGGTTGGAAGATATTTACGCCAACAGTTAGACTTACAAATGCAAAGCCCCATTTCTATACAAATCTACCAAAACCCATGGATCTCCAGGCATCTGAACTGACAGAACAAAGTGCAATATAATGGCAAAAAAACACTGCAAGTCTGCAAAAGTTCCCTGTATAGCACTTTTTGTAACAGACAGAGACAAAGGAAAAAATGACTGTGGCTGTATAGTGGATTTTTAAAAAATTATTAGAATTGCTAATGATAGAGAATCCAAAGCACAGGACAATAAAACCCATCAATGCAAAATTGTTTAGTTTTTCAGGCATAAATATTACCAAAACTGTATTACAATCAAAACATTTTTTAAGTTGGAAAGATTTTATAGAAAATAGGCCACTTTTCCTCATATTAAGTTTATTTTTGTTAGTCATTCAAAATACTCAAAAATTAAATAACATAAAAGAGACATTTCAATCTACAACTACAGTTTCCAACTCTTATTTATGAGCATTTAGTGGTATTCCTCCATGCTGCAAAAACGTTTTATTGTTTTGTGACAGCTTACTGAGTTTAGTCCTCAAAATAGTAAGTTGTTTCAAAACAGGGCTACTCCCAATTTCTCTCTGTAAAACAGTAATCAGCATGGTTAATCATAAAAAAATTAAAGTAAACTAGAAAATCTGTGTTAGTAAGTGCACTTTTAATTTTATTAACGTAATTAAACTGGAATGATAAATTATAAGAAAGAATATGCAGATAGACCAAGTTTTATCAACAAATGCAAAGTGGTTTAGAAAACAAACCTGTCTTCCTGAGGTATTTATAGCAAAACTTTCAAAGTTTCTGACTAATCTCCACCCTTCAGAATTTTATGGAAAAATCACAGATCCTCACATGGTCTGCATGGTCCAGAATACAAAATTAACAAACAAATTACTTTTCAGTCTCAAACCACAACCAAGACTCTGCATTTCCACACAGATATATACACATATATATACAAAAGCAACACTCACTAAATAGTTTTCATCCTGGAATGCATAATGTAATGTTGTGATCCACTGGTTATCTCCATTCACTAACACATCTCTCTCTTCTCGAAAACAGGCTGTCTGAAGGGGAGAAAAATAATTATAGGCTTTAGGTAAAATATATAAAGAAAAACATTTAGCAAGTTGACTGTGTTTCAACATTATATTTGAAGGAAAAAATCAAAACTGCCTCTCAGTTAAAAAGTCATTTATTACATTGTCCAAACATGACAAAATCTAAAAAGATATTGAGAAGAGCCCACCTTCTTCAAATTTAAGCAGTTGTACTTCTCTGTACTGTTAAGTGAGGCAAAGGGATAAATAAGCTGCTACTTCCCATCATCTAAAATGTCAAAATCTTGATGTATCAATAATGACAGCATAGCAATGTATGATTAAGAAAAACAATCAATAACGGCATTAGATAATTGTAACTGCACTAGGAGTCAGAGAGCTGGAATCTGGAGTCTTGTATTATTGTTTTATCTCATCGTGGTGTTAGCCTAGTTTCACACTTGAGTTTTCACACATGGGTCTTTTCATTTGAAGGTAGCTGCCAATAAATCCATGTAGTCATCACTTGATAATCATTAACCACTTTCTCCACACCCCTTGCTCAGGAAAAGCAGGGAGAAGTGAATATTGCTCTTGCCAGGTATAAGCTGTTGATCAGACATCCCAAGTTTCCCCTCAATACACTGGAAAGAAAAACAGGAGGCAGGAGGCGCCTTCATATCAAGTGGAACAGAGAAGGAACAAGAACTGCCAACAAATGTTTTAATTGTTGAACACAGGTTTGTACAAAACAAAAGAAGATAAAATGTGAAGAAAATATTGAAGTGCAAAGCAGCAAGGCATTTAATCCAATGCAGGTCTTGCAATTTGCCCTGAGTAGTGAAAAAAACCTCAGCGAACAAACTTTGCAGAGTAACAGACAAAAATGACCAAACAGATGAAAAGACAAAAAAAAACCCCAAAAACTATAGGAAAGAAATCCCACAAACATTTTGAAGGGAGTGAGTTCTGAAGTGAATATCACAAGAAAACAAAAAGTACCAAATAACAAAGCCAGCACACAATTTTGTTCAGAAAAAAAACCCATCTAAACGATAGTGCAAAGGAAAGAATAATATTGTATGGGCTCTATTTAGAAGGCAGATGGAGAGTTTGAGAAAAACACAGACCATATTTTATTCCAGCACACTCTGCTCTTCAGAAAGATGTTTCATCATTTTGAACCCTGCTCTGTCTCTTCCATCTTCGAAACAGCTAAGTTTAAAGGAAATTCAAGCCTTTGGTTTTTATTTTTTCAGTTTGATTTCCAAATCCAATAGGAAAATAGCAGACCTCTGGAATGGCTTTTGCTGGCTGTGAGATTTGGAAAGTGAAGAATGAAAAGTGAAATATCATTTGAGATTGAGATATGTGCAAGAATACATGCAGCAAAAACAGAGCAGCAAATAACTCCCTCCTCCAAGGAAATAAACTATCACAAGTCCTTTTTTTTTTCGTGAATACAGTAAGTAAGAACTATGCAGAGCAGGAAAAATTAAGATGACATACTTTAATCATTGCACAATGCAGAAGATAAATCAGTGAAATTTGAGGAAATAGCAAGACATACTTAAAACAAATACCTTCAGAGGTTATTGAATGCAAAATAGACTTGAGATAGGAGAATGAGCATGGATTATCTTCAGAAAGAAGAAAAGATGTTCAATGCTTCAGCTTGATTTTTTTCCTTTCTTGTTTGTAAACTCTTGAAATATCTCAGAGAGAAATAACTATGAACTCTTGTTTTCACAAGTATAAATAACAGGTAGTTTCTCTACTTGTTATGACACAATTCATGGATTAGTTACTAGAGAATTTATATAATTCCACTTTTTTTTTTGCCATGATTTGACAAAAGACCATACATTCCTTGAGCACTCCAGACACCCACCTCTGGGCAGCATGCCTAGAGCTGAAGCAACAGCTACTATCACAGTAGATCACAGCTGAGACAGCAACAGCCAGAGCTGAAGTGGTAAAAAAAAAAATCCAACAACAAGAAAAAGAGACAGTAGCAGTGGTTCTTTTAATTACTGTGGCATGGCTCAATGAGGCTTTTTTAAAACAAAGCTTTTTTTTGTGCCTTCCATAATTCCAGCATTACATTTCACCTTCCCTAGGCAGTCTCCTCGAACTGTTGTTGGCAGAGACCTCCAGAGGTCATCTGATCCAACTCTGTCACAGCAAAGCCAACTCAGTGCCATGGTTGTATCTCTCCTGTTATCATGGCCTTCAAGCAGCAAAGAATTTGACCCGCTCTGCTGTTGGGTGCTCATGTCCTCACAGCTCAGAGTCAGCACCTCCTGGGGATGCTGACTGCTTCCATGCTGCCCAGTATTTGTCCTGGTCTCTCCCGAGCCTCATCTGGCACCAACACAGCACACGTGTAACTCTAAGTGACTGTCAACACTCAGGCTAACAGGTCTGGGAGTGTAACACCAAGATGTCACACACTTCCAGGTACTCCTTGTATCAGTAACATTCCCAGTTCTACATCCCATCTCAACAGTGGCAAGTATTTGGAAAATTTATCCTCTGTTATTATACAAAAAAGAACACTGACTTTGCAACCTCTGTAATTTTATCATAACAAAAGCTTTTGCACTCAGAGCTTGCAGTGCTCAACCTTCACCTGGCATTCTCAAGCCTCTTTTGAGTACATACTCCCTTTCTGCTTTTACAAATGACTCCCACTTCCCACACTGTTGACACAGACGTATATGAACATATAGACCTATCTATATGCTTGTGGTTTTGGACTGCATGATTTTCCTGTGTATCTCAGTGTTAGTGCAGCACACTAACTAATCTAAAGGAGCCAAAATGCCTCATTTTCTCCATCAGTAGTTAGAGGAGCATCCATGAATGTTTAAAAATGACAGGTTACAGTTGCTAAAGGTCATGCTTTATAATGTATTTTCACTCCAGATGGTTCTCTTTCCACTGTATACCCATGGGTTACAAATATATGGAAAAACATAGCTGTAATTCTTTTTAGGCTAACAGTTCAGACTTTCAAAAATTCAGCTGGACCCATGGGAAGAGTATTTTTAATACCTTGCATAAAGAAAAATTTTTGAAACCTATTTATAACTGTATGTTAATGAAAAGAAACAGTTTTCAAACTCACTTTAAAAGGGTACATTTAAAAATAGAATGGAGCTTTATTCCTGGTCTTTTCTTTTTCGGTGAAATAATAAAACTTACAGAAATACCCCTTTGTATCAAGACTACTGCCAGATTGCTCAGTATCTGAGTAAATTCTGGATAAAAAGGAAACACATTGTGCACATCTAAACATCTAACCACAATCTGCAAGCCATTTATACTTCCTAATGTGATAACATTTTCATTAAAAGAGACAGGATGTGCACACATCAGAAATTGGCTTTAATTTGTCTGAATATATTTTTTTAGGAGTGTGATGGTTTCCCATTGATCTCACTTCCTACCAAGATGTAATTAAAACATAAATGTGGAAATCAGAATAAACTCGGAAGCAGTTGAACAGCAAAGCAGCCTGAGAGCAGCACAGTTGAGGTCTCAAATAAAAACTATATGAGTGTATTTTTAGTATGCATAGATGAAGAATTTCAAAGCAAATCAGACAGTTAGATACATGTTCCATCTAAAATTAATATACAAGTATTCAGGCTGTATTTCATAAGCTTCTTTTCAAAGGAATCCAAGGGAAATAGATTAAGGACTTTGTGAAGAGCAGAGTTGGATAAGAAAGTGGCAGCTAAGGCAAAAGCAAAGCTAGTGAAGGAGCTGTTCCACCTCTTTCAGACACAAAATGGACTCCAGCTATAATGAGGAACTTTTTATCACATATTTTTGCAGATGAAAATTTTTAGGAAACATGCACTTGAATTAATTAAAAACCTTTATCTTTCTGATTTTTAAGTCTACTCATTGGTCCTTTAATAAGTTTTAACTACTGAGAAACTAACAAGCTTGATGAGCTGTAGCTCAGCAATTACCTTCTTATAGCTCAGTAACTACCTTCCACCATAGAAAATACTTGCTAAAGACTACATTCCCAATTGGAACAAATGCATTAAAAGATCATTTGTGCAGTTGGTAATTTTTGTACAATTACAGAAAAGGCCCAATGTCAAAAACATCAGCCCAACAGAAGTCAAGATTCCAGGACATTTAAACCCTTCTGATGAGTTGCTTTAAGCTTATTTAATATTAATTTTTTACTGCCAGTAAATAGTGAAGCACTTCCTCCAACCCTCTAATAAACGTGGAGACTTGTGGACAGAGAAATGACAATTCAGCAAAGTAAGAGGGGACAGAATAATGGAAAACATTACTGCAATCTTACTTCAGCTCTCTTCAGCATCTCCCACTTATTAAGTATCTTCATGGCAAAAACTTTATCTGCATTTTTCAGTTTTACTACTGCAACCTGGAAAAGAGAAATGAAAGACAAATAAATTACAACAAGAAAATACATATTGTTTTCATTTTTATGTAACCTTACAGTTTTGGTGGTTTTTTTTCAAGTGTTCTGGACACATTTTTACTATGCACACAATACCACACCATCAAGATAGAAACACCTCAATAGTACAGGAAAATTCCAAGTTTATTGTATGCTTTTGTTATGTTTCACACTTTCCCTATGTATAATCTTTTTCTAGGTGACTGTCAATGAAAACTGCCATTTCTTAGCATCACACTTCTTACTCTATCATACTGACATGAAGCTCTCTGGCTCTATGCTTTATATGCTTGGACTTCAGTCCTACACATTAATTTAAACTTTAGAGCCCTCAACAAAAAGGTAACAGCACAGCAGCTTCTAAATCAAGACAAACAATGTGGTTTTGGTTTTAAAAACAAATAAAACTCTACATTTGCCATAAAGCAACTTCCATCTCATTTCAAATTATGCACTAGATTTTCTTCAAAGATAGCATGATTTCACATTTTTTCACCTGAAGTTCAATGAGCTCTTTATCCTGATTGTTGTAAGCAGCAGGGAAACAGTGAAATGCACAATTTCTAGAGAAGTAAAACTTAACAAAACAAGCCTGCCCAGCTGCCCCTCCTCTCCTCATAGCTTCTGAAACATTAGATGCCATATGCCTCTGTAATAATAAATTAACAAAGTTCACTGACACCATCCTTTTCTGAGAATATTAGGGGTTTTTAGCTATAATATAAGCTAACACAGAATATTTTTAGGAAAGAGGGAGGGAAGAAGTTTACACAAACTTGTTTTCATAGTTCAGGCTTCCCTGTGTATGGAAAGTTCAGTGTCTTACCCAAAATGGGTATGAAAGTGCCACAAACTCAAAGCTGCTGATCAGAACTATACCAGCATTATCATCCCAACTACAAAAAAGTTCGACAAACACTACATTTTGACAACCATTCTCCAACTATCCTGTTCTGCCTCTTCCCTTCCAAAGGAATCTTAAAACTAAAGCAGATAAAAGTTTATTTCTGTGTACACCTGGTTACAAACCAACATGCTGTCATACAGATTATCATCATCTTCATCCTGCAGGCCAGCGACAGAAAAAAAAAAAAGAAGGTTGAATCCTACATTCCTTTCACCTCTTTCATAATCAGCAAACCAGCAATGTGTGAAGACAGTGATAACAGAAAAGAAAATACAGGATCAGACAGTTTGAAGGAAGTGTCATGCAAACCTCTCTGAACCATCTTCAAATGTGTCAGCAGCTATAACAGCTTCACAAACGAGGCAAAAGCACAGGTTGAAGGATTGCAATAGTCTGATGTCTAAACCAGTGTGTATCTCACAGTGTAGCTCTTGCCTAGCCATAGATTTACAGACCAAGCGGCTGTCATTTCCCATATGTACATTATCAGCCCTGCTCTTGACACTGCTGCCTTCTGGGGTTGCAGAGGGAAGCAGTGGCAGGGAGATAAAAAGAGGATATAAGACAGAAAGGTATTACATTTATTTGTTTAAACTAGTTTTATGGACTGAAATTTTTAAAGGTTGCCTCACATGAGGTTCAAGTTCAGATTTAGAGTCAATCAAGGAACTTTCAGATTTGAAAAACAAAAATGGATTACTACTTTAGCCTATAATAACAATAATTTCAATTAATAAAGAATGTTTCCTGTGCTGTTCATGACAACCCAAGACTGGGAATCACAATTTTTTTTGAGGGAAAGATGAATCCTCTGCAGAAATACATAGCCGAGAGTGTGGATTTGATCTTGATTATCCTTTTGCATTACTAACTAAATCTTAGTTAAAAGCCCTGGTAAGCCATTATCTGTATCAATTTCTAATGAGAAATGAGAAGAGGAAAAAGCCTCAACACTGCACCTAGTCAGTATTCGAACTGCATCCTCCAAAACTTGGATGACAGGAATACCCCTGGTGATGCAGCCGGTCGTATGAAGCTACAATGTAGTTGTGCCCCGAAGACCTTTAAATGTTTTGGGACTCCTGCAGGGAAAAATTAAAAGGCTGCTGCTACTAAAGCTGAGCAGCTCCTGCTGCCCAGCATGGAAAATAAGTTTTTCCCCACCATTAACCATTGAAGTAGAGGCAGCCAGAGGCATAAGACAATACAAGTATTTCAAGGCCAATTTCAGGATTTCATTTCTTGCCTGTAGCATACTCAGTGCAAGGCTATGTTATTCTGCAAAAGGCTTGGTTATTGAAAGACACACAGTAAGACTGCACAGCTGCCTAAATTTCCAGTCTCCTATTCAGCAATCACTTGGACACAACTGCAGGAGCTACAGCACTGCCTGTGGTGAAGATTTGGAACACAGGCCTTCTGTGGCATGAACAAGGGCTCAGTACCTTCTGCAAATGTAACAGCATTGAAAAGTGACTAAAGAACAAAAATAGACTCGTGTTTACCAGCTGTGTTTACAATCAGTCTGAAGCTTTTAGTCTGTGAAAGCCATTAATGTTATTCCATATCAATAACCACCACACACAAAAGATCACAGACATCATCATCATCTTTCTGCAATCACAGCATGTTTTTGGGGGTGTCTCAATGCTTTATGAAAGTAAATTCTAAAATGCTTATTCTGAGACTGTGAAAGTAAAACCTGACACTTCAGCAATGAGCAGACTGATGTAGTTTCTAATTGTAACAAAAAAAAAATCTGAATCATGATTACAAATCCAGGCAGTGTTTACATATACACAGAGTATTTACTACCTACACAAAGGCACAAATACAGACAAGTTTTGTTTTGATCTTTTCCCTTCCCTTGTGAAGCTGTCAAGACCGAAGAAAGAGTAATTATTCCTGTCCTAGTGATCCTGAAGTGTCTTGCTACTGGAACTTGTAAAATTAGACTTTTTAAAGGTTGGGGGTCTTTAAAATTTTATTTTCCTGTGAACAGCCCAAAAAAAAGATTAGTGTATGCTGATGTAAACATCTCGGGTTTAGCCAGATACAAAGTTGTTTTTTTCCCTGTCTTCCAACCATTTTCCATATTTCCCACAAAAAGCAGTCTAGTTTGGCATGGTGTCAGACACCTTCTGCCCCAAGCTTGGCTATTTGTCTCTATGGTATTTGTCTGCACTTTCCCTTTGCTTAGAAAGCAATAGCCTTATACAGGGAAAAAAAAATAGAATAGAAGCTATTAAAGTTGAAATAAAAATAAAAACAGTAAAAGTAGAAAAGAAGATTCAGCATTGGTTTTCTTGTCCAGCAAGAGTAAGCAGGTGAGAAAGAATGTTACTGATCATAACAAAAATTAGTAGTAAATAGTTTATTCTTAAGCTACAAATTCATGACCTTCAAAATATCAACAACGTAAGAACCTAATATTTGCTAGCATAAGCATGTACTGATTTTTTTTCAAAGCTATAATCTATTCAACTGAAAATTTTAGTATTAGATAGAACTTTCACTAAGCTGCACTTTTATACTGCTGAGCGACACCACTAAGAGCTGTTGCCCAGTTGCAGCACCTTTCCTAGCAGCATTTTTCAGCTCCCAAGTTTAAAGTCTTTTTGTTTTGAGTTAGGTTTTTCAAACCCTGCTGCTCAAAGCCAGCACAATGAATTGCTTGAAGCCCACATTATTAATTTTACCATGATAATCCTGCTCCTCCCCCAAGCAAAACATCTGTGTTTTCTAAAGACACTAAGCACTCTTACATATAATTGTAAATAAGAAAATGCATGCATGCAGAGGGAAGGGGAATGTGAATAATTTGACAAAAAGGAAGCCTTTCCAGAAGGCAGAAAAAAGGGTAAGGGGAAAAACAAAAACTAGGAACAATGAATTCTTAGCATTATAAGCAGTAACTAGTTTAAACTCCTTTTTGTGTGCATTAAACTTGTAAAAACAAAAAGGGAAATATTTCTTGACTATGCAAATTGAAGAAATTGAGTAGCGTAAAATCAAAATAGGAACAAGTCTGAGACTGTGCCAAAGAAAACTCGCACTAACTTTGTAGTCTACAGAATTTCAGAATTATGTTGATTCAGGAGACAAAAATTACCCCTCCCAGTAACCTAGAGCAACCTTGGTCTCATTTATAGTTTGCTGGAAAGAAAATACATTCTTTCAGATTTCCTAATCTGTCTCAGTAAATACAAGTATTGTGCAATTTAATATTAATATAGGTTTTTTGTGGTTTAAGTAGCAGTAAAATTTGGTGGTCCTTTTTTCAATTTTGCTCAGATATTTACTTGTTATTTTACAGAAAAATTAGGAATTTCATACAGAACTTTTCTTAGACAAATGTCTGTGTAGAACTTGTCTTTGCTAAGATAGTAAGACACATCCTTTATTAAGTCTTACTTTAAGAACACAAAAACCCAAACATCTTCACTGAAAGAACTTCAGTTTACTCCTTACTGAAGATTTTGACAATTAATAGAGTCATGCTATCTTCCTCAGATAAGGATTTATAAAGAAACACTGTTCCTAGAAGAGAAGAACTAGCCAATCACACAGACTGCCCCCAAAAGAGGACGGGGAAAGTTACATTCTCACTGTTCATGGGATGATTCACCACAAAGAACTTCCTGAGAAAGAACTACAGTTTCTTTGCGGTTTAGCTGCTGAGGAGCTGGATGCTGATTTAGCAGACAAAAATGACTTCTCCTAAAAACACAATATAAGGCAGGTTTCATGTATGATCCTTCTGACAAGAAGGCGCCAACATCAGTCATTTCTCTTATACTTAACACAATCTGTACATTAACTCAGCTGCAAATCCTACGGTAGCACTGACCAAGGCTAATCTTTTAAGCAGAAGTGTTTACATCAAAATGGAGATTGCAACATTCTTTGTGGTAAAGGTTTAGTCTAAAGATAAATTACCCATGAATAACTTCAGCCATCAGTCTCCTTTACAAAGAAGCTTTACTCCAGATGGAGCAAAACCAAGAGTGATAAAGCAGCTAACTAAATACTACCTTTTTTGTTATCTTTATAGCTGCCCAATGATTATATTTGCACATAGGGATCAGAGTATGTAGTGGCATACACTACAGTAAAAACTCCTCTTCCTAACATACTACCTACAGGAGTCTGCTCTTCCACCATCACAGACTAGCAAGGACTGATTTTCACTCAAGATGCAAACATGTAAGTGAACCTAAGAACAACTCTTCTCTGAAACATGCCAGAGCCTCCAGAAATCCTCTCCTGTCAAAGAGAACTTCCATTTCCAAAGGCAATCAACACTTGGATGAGAAAATATTTTTTACTATTCTTTGAGTTTAAGTTCACATGTATTTTCAGGCAGTATGGATCACCTCCTGCAGAAGCTTTACACACTACCCACATCCGTAGTATATCTGGCTATGAAAAACTCAAGGCACTGTTGTACATTAGATTGCTCTTCCTACAGTGTACTGCATGAAAAACAAAGCTCATACACCCAAAAGAATTAAGAAAAATGGGGCAGAAATCTAACATTTTTGTTTCCTCGACCTAGTGATCAACAGACTTCTCTGGCAACTTCAAATAAGAGATAGCTTAATCAGAAGCAATGAAAAATTGTATGGTTTGACAGCAGTAAGTGACTACTGAAAAGGAAAATAACATCTGGTGAAGTCCTTAAAAGAAATGCAGGAAAACTATTCAAAAGTTCATTAAAATAGGAAACTAAATGACAGAAAAAAGAGATTTCTCTATGTTGTTGGAATGTCAGTGTCAATATTTGGCTATTTAAACTGCTGAAAACTACTTTCAGACTATATGGTTATCAGGAAAATTAGCAATTATTAGACTTCTAAATCATCAGCTATACACGGATCTCTACCTCCTGACGGGAAAGAATAAGTCAAGCAAATGATTTATCCTCAGACTGTTGAAACATGGTCCAGGTGAGCCTGCCTGCTCTCAAAATTCACAAGACTTAAAAAGAGCTGTAAAAGAATGTATAGAACAAGATGTACTTGCATCAAACATTAGTTGGGCCTATAAAATCCATTATGGCTAAATAATGTAAAAACCTGTATATCAGTGTATTGTTATGAACTGTCTCTTCTCAGTGCTGCAGGTTTGCAAGAGAATTGTCTGCAAGAGAATTATCCCAACCCTTCCATCTCCTTCTCACACGTACCTCCCCAAAGGCTCCTCGACCAATCACCTTCAGAATCTCAAAATCTTCTTTATGTAGTCGCATCTGTTTCACTTTAGATGTAAAAGGTTTGGCTGAAACAAAGGGGAAAAAATCATTTAAAAAAACCCCAAAAAAATAACCCAAGCAAAAATCAAAGAACAAGGTTACAGTAACACAAAATAGATGCAATCAGAGGCCTAAAAACAAGGGATCATTTTGCTTATATACCTGTATATCCTAAAGGAATATAATGAAGTTACAGTTAGAAATAATGAAGTAAGAACTAAGTCAAAACTGCTGTGAGAAAAAGGTTTACCAAGAAAGCTTGCTTTTGCCTTTTTTTTATTTTAAAAAATGGAGTTAAGCTGACTGCATTTTTCCACAGACGTTTCAGTTCAGACATCCACTGCATCTGTGCTATGTAACTGTTGTTGCAAAAGCAAAGTCTAATATATAATGAGTTCACTTTGGACAGTATTAATTTATTTGCCAATCAGCCACACAATACTGTATTCAATAAGAAAGTTAAATGGTGGTAAATGGTAAGTGGAAGGGCAATATTGGCCTACACAATGTATTATGCAATGTTTTTTGTAAAATACTTCTTCAAGGGAACACTTAAAAGTCAATTCTTGGCTTTTGAAAGGAAGAACAGTTGCACTCAAGACATTATTAACACATTCAGTGAAAAAACTGAAGGCATTTTCATCAAGTTAAGCTTCATTTCCTTCTTCTTTCCCCCCATTTCATAATATATTTGAAAGTAGTAAGCAAAATAATGTATTGTATTCCAGACAGGTAAAACCCCAGCACTGTTTGCAGTAAAACAGCCTCAAGAGCACTATTCCTCTCTTTTAGCCCCATTTAGCACTACAATTAACTGGTTCATTTATATGTGCTCTCTGCATGCAAAACATCCAAGTACTGATAACTCTAAACCAAAACATACATAGCACAACCCTTGGTAAAAAAAAATTAAAAATTAAAACTTGAATTAATTTAGCAGGAAAATGAGTTCTTTATAAAATTATTGTTCTAAAGGCACATTCAATATTTTACACCAGTGAAATCCTATACTAAACCAGATACTTTGGTAAATATGGTTCATACAAGAAGGTTGTAAAATCAGGACTGGGATAGGTCTCTGAAACACAAATTCAATTTCTGGCTCAAAGGCAGTCTAGCTCAGTGATCCCAAACAAGCAACTTGAGATACTTCACCCAGTTTCACATCTATGAAAAGGGGACAGTATTTTTGTAATAGCCAAGGCACTGACAATCACGTTGCTGAATCACAAAACCCCAGAAAGGCACATTGTAACGTCACCATTTTACAAGGCTCATAAAAACCTTATTAGCTTATGCTTTCAGGGTACAGGGGCCCATCTATGTCCATTTCTCTCTCTACAGAGGCTGATGGAATCAGTGCAGTTTTATTTGCAGGGAAGAGTTGTGACAGGCATTGTATTGCAGAACAATTTGTTCAGAATAACATTTCTAAACAGAAATGGGGAACTGTTTTTAAAAGCTACAAAAGCAAATTACCCTAAGTAAGAACTAAGTTAAATAGACCTAGACACAGGTAAGAAACTAATTTGGGTTCTCCCAGAATTCAGAATTTTCACTTTCTAATGTCATGAAATAATCCCGCTAAAACCCGATAATTCAATTTAGAACTTGAATATTAATCATGCAGCCCTTCAAGGCACTACAGCATCCTTGTCGAAAAGCCGACTGTGTTCTGTTCAGCAAAGCAACTTTATAAACTGAGTCAAGACACAAGCTACCTATAGTTTTGCTACCTAAAACCCCCCATGAAATGTTTTCCTCCTAGTCCTTAAAGTAGCTTTCTAAACCACATCTGAACAACAATGACACAAAAATGCAGGGATTTATGTTTACAGTACAGCTCTACTAACATTGGTGCTATAACAGATGAAACCCTTTAAAAATCTCAGTGGTTCTGAAGTCTGAACATGGTCTCTTTTTTTCTGAAATTTCTCAGATAACAGGAATCAATTATCTCCCAGGAATTACATCTGCTCCAACTAGAGGAACACCAGCTTATGATTAGAAAAACCCAGCGTTAGGTCCAAATAGTACAGATGCAGCCATATAACACTGACATTTTCACTGCAGTGCTACTTTTGCTTTACATTTATAAAAAATTCATTCGACATATTAAATTACAAAATTAAAATACAGGTTTAATATTACATTTTAAGTACTGCTAAAATGCAATTTAAACAGAAGTATACCACTCAAGTTCACAGAGATCCCCCAAACTTTCAAGAATCTTTTATTCCTTAAAAGAAAGAAGAAAGGTCTTGCAGTAGAAAAAGTAGTAAGAAAATGTACTGCCTTACTTGGACAGTCTGAGCTGTGCTATACTAAGTGTCTGAATACAAATATTAATACTACTGACTAATACTACTGAAGAAATTAAAACAAGCCATTAGAGCCTTTTAACTTGAAAAACAACTGATTGAAAACAAACATGTAGTTCTTAACTACAACATTTTTTGACCATTATAGTCCTGGCTAGAGTACAAGGCAAAATTTCTTGCTAACAAGCAACAGCATAGCTGTTTAAACCACAAAGCTCTTCCTCACTTTATATTGCAAGGAAAGGCCTGTCATTCTTTAATTATTACGTTCTGAAATCTTCCAGGGTTCCCATAGGGATTCTGGAAAAATAAACATCACTATAACTACTTCAGTAAAATAAAGACGACAAAAATAGGTTTGGAGTACGTTAAATGATTTGTAGTATCAGCATTAGTGGAAAAGTTTGTAAAACCTCCCTCCTCTCTAACTTTTTTATCACCTCTAGCAGAGATGTCAGTGTAGAGCCAAGCAGCTTTTGGAAAAAAGTTAGAGCCTCAGGAAAGGGGAAAAAATAAAATAAAAGAAAAAAAAAAAAAGAAAGTTGGGGGGAGAATTGCCGTAGGAATGTGCTCCAAATAGCTTGTTCCAAAAAAGGTCAATTTGCTTTATCATCAGTGTTGTTTGTCTACTGTGCAAACATCTGCTGCTCTTGTGGCAACAGCAATGTTAAGTATAGAAAACTTGGCCTGGCCTGGGGCCTTGGAAGGCCTCTCTCCAGACAACATTTCATCCACACAGCTTTCCAGACTAGGAGGTTAACAGGCAGACCTTTGGCAAGCAGTTTGCAGTGTCCTACAAGCCTTACAGAGAGACCAAACAGTCAGGCCAGGGAATGCTTTACAGAATAGTGTGCTCCAAGGGGTCCCTGAAAAGCAGATTTGCAGGAACACAGCCCTCATTTACATCCCCATCTCCCTAAACAGAATCAGCACAAAGTTAACACAAAACAACACCCTCCATTTCCACAGGAGCTGTGGTTTCTCTCATAGTTGATATGAGAGTGACACACTTTCTTTGCAGATTTTTGAGAGGCAAAATAGGCATTTCCTTTGGTGCTTCATTCAGCCTACAGAAGTACACAGGGGCATAGATGATTTTTTCCACACACACATCCATTTTCAAAGTTGCCTGCCATGTGTGATACCGATTAGGGAGCAGCAGTTTGCTGTGCCAAAGAGAACTTTTCTTCCTCCAAATGAGAGGTAAGTGCGGGCAGCCTGGCCACTGCCTCCTCCTGCTGGTTTTCAACTCAGCAAGAACTGGAAGTTCATTATAGAAAACTTCTCGGCATGTTCTCTATGGCCACATGTTGACAAATCATACACAATGTTCATGGAGAAGGCTGCTGTGAAAAATACTCTTTGTTATCAATCTCCATGGAGGAGATGAAGAGATAAGACCTGACCTATAAAATCTGCTCTGTGAAAACACTTGGCCACTCCACCTGGCCAGTACTTCCTATCTCACCCTGCCTGGGAAAACTGTGCCACCACCCTCTTGGCAAGATTCCTTGTATTATTCAATCAATTACACATGGCAAGGCAAAACAATCTCCCAGTTTGCCCTAAGGGCAACCAATGTACTGACGCAGTAAGCTAAGCTGCATTTGCAAACAAGGTGAACCTGCCATGATTGTTCTTTCAATTTATTTAAGTTTCTATGGGTATTTCCCCACATTTCATGAATGGCTCTAGCCATTCATTCTATTTATGCCTACAATATATACAAACCAAATTCAGTAAAAGGAGAATACTACAAGTGTTAAAAATTGAGATTTTTTACGGTTGAAATTTAACCAGAACTCCATCAGGAGTAACATGTTAAACACATAGAAGAACACTCAGGAGGAGTCTAGTTGCCAAGCCATGCATGCAGAGGAACATATGTTCTACCCCCTGGCCTTGGAAAGGCAGGATTTTATTATAATTACAACAACCATCCAGCAGAAGAGAGGCAAAACAATGGGCTCTGCAGTAGTGACACTGAGCTTCAACAGTCTGTTTATCATATTTACAGTGGGGAAGCAGTTATTAGCATTACTTACAGTCTATTTAATAATAAGGGGGTTATCTTTTAAACTCTTGGAGATAAAAGTCTACACCTTCCAAAAAGCTGACACAGGGATGGCAGTGACACAGCTGATAGCCCAATGCAGTTTAGTATTAGGATAATACAAAGTGACATCAAAATAGTAAAACAGCTGTTTTGGATGCTTTATTAGCAAAGTTAGTCTCATGCTCCTGCCTTGCTCACTCTCCTTCCAGCTCCAAGTTTCTGTTTGCAGAGTTTGGGCAGGGCTAGCCCCGGAATTCAGATTTTCCCAGGCTAATCTAATGTCAGGTTCCTGCTTCTCCCTCACCTGTCAGTGCCCTTTCCCCTCCCCAGTACAGCACTGAAGGGAACCAGGGGTGCTGCAGGCATGGGTTGAAATTGAACCTAAGTGAGATGAAGATCATGTTGACTGTTAAAGAAAGAGCAACAGACCTGGAGCAGCAATTGGGAATGTGTCTCCACAACCGATTTAAATAGAAAACAAAACATAACAAGACAGTGTTCAGGAACTCTTCTTGGTGTCTCACTGATGCTCTATTCACTTTTGGATAAATAAGCTGGCTAACTCTGCTAAGACTGAAGACTGTACCCTTGACTATAAGTTGCAGTTAGATACCCATATCTTACTTCCCAAATTATAAAACACACTTCCTTAGTGATCCAGGCATCCCACAGCAAATCCAGCCTTCTGCCCACTGCACTGTTCAATGTAAAATGCTATGTCAAGTCAAAGGAATAGAAATTAAAAACTCTATCCACCAGAATTGTCAACAACAACAGTGAAAGTTCATTCTGAAGGAAAGAGATTGGGAAAGAAAACAACCACCAGGGGAAACTAGTCACTTGCCATTTGAAGACAGAAACCCCTTTGCTTCACTAGC
This sequence comes from Taeniopygia guttata, assembly GCF_048771995.1. Lineage (NCBI taxonomy): Eukaryota > Metazoa > Chordata > Aves > Passeriformes > Estrildidae > Taeniopygia > Taeniopygia guttata. The sequence goes on along the minus strand of NC_133027.1, from coordinate 97,037,631 downwards.
TAAAAGTATTTATTAAAATACATACAGAGTTTCCCCATCCAAAAGAGAAAAAACACATAATCTAAGAGACTATCATTTAACTGAATAAAACAGAAGGCTCTCTAATTCTTCTTAGTGCTGTCTTTGGGGGAAAAAAACCCCTAAACTCAACCACCCCAACAAAAAAACCGACCACAAACCTAGAGCAGAATAATATACTGACAGCTCTGTTTTTCAAAAGTGCTCTGCAGTTTTAGAATTTTGGCTAAATTCCTGAAAGGAACTTCATAAGTATTTCTACTTTACAGGCTTGACCCAAACCTAAAGTATTTATTTTCCACTGGCTTCTATCAGCTGAGATTATGAATTGTGTAAATAGCATTTTTGAGTTAAGACAGACCATAACTGAAGCTTTCAAAAAACTCCAGAAAGGAGGTGTGAGAGAAAACCACTCCCAAAAAAAACAGTCTTTCTCGAAACAAAGGCAAAGTAATTGACAATCAGCAAGGCAGAACTGCTTAAAGCATAATTTGAGAGGAGATGGAAAAGAAATCTTTCCTCTCCACCCACCTAAGGTTGGCAGAATAGCCAAGAAGGCTTTGTTGCAGTTTCTGCCAACTCTCTGGAGGAAACTGGGGTGAAACACTGTAGTCAACAGCGATAGCAGCTGAACCACAGAACATTAGTCAAGACAATGTAAAAAATAAAAGTCACAAACACCCTTCTCAGTTTTAACAGTTAGGATTCAGTTTTCACTCCCTCAGAACATTTTTGACATGTTTTCCCTGATGAACAGTTAAGTGCCAACATCTCTAAGTACAAGTTAAGAATCTGGCATTTTCCAGGAATGAGAAGCATGTCCACAAATTCCTGTACTATGGTATAGACAGACAATATTCTGGATCCTACTGTGTTTGCATCAAGTTCAAGTAGAGACCATCCAGACAACTTTGGCTACAGCCACCACAAAATATTCTTCAACGGGAACTTTAAAATCAGAGAGAAAAATAAAATACCTTTCCCAAACATACTAGAGTAATTCTGGTTTTTCCTGCCCCAGACTGAGACGAAAAACAATCCCTGTGTTCACAAAACACCCACTGCAGATCTGGACAACACTTCCATACCACATCAAGATATAGCCATTATTTTTCTTATATTACCATTCTTTCTCATCCCAAGAATTTCTGTAAACCACCCTATGTTTAAATATTATTATACCAGCAGCAAAGTGAAATATTGAACTTTAATTCATCCTACTGTGGATTGGAATTCTAGAGCAAGACTTAACTGGTTGTGCTACAAGACTCCTGTTCCACCCATTAAAGAGGGTGGAAATGCTCTGAGAGCAAATCAAGAGCAGACAGGAAGAAAGTTTTGTGACATTTAAAAACCCTGAAAGGGTAAAACAAAGGAGAAGGAAGAAGGCGGCATTACACTTTATAAAGCAGAACACTGCTTCGACTCCATCCCTTAAGCTGTCCCAGAGCTGGAAACAAGTCAATTAAAATCACACTTCCGACAGTCAAGCTTAAACTTCACATTCCCCAGGTCTGACAAATAACTCAATACACTGCTATCTGATTGCCAAAAAATGCTGGATGTTTCAGCTGTAAGTAAAATCAATCTGACCTGTGTTTAGAATTACTAAATGATCTGAAAAATGAAAATAAATCAGGCATCAAAAATGAATACTTTAAAAAGAATTTTCAGTTCTCCAAAGCATTACTTTTTCTTATGTAAAGCAGATATAATACCTTCTAGTCTGACTAGACTGGAAAAAGAGCTGTTTGTGGAACACCGTGTGTTGATGAATATCAGAGAAAAAAATCAAACATTGCGCAATAAACAGAGTATGCAACCACTCTTCAGTGAGGGAGTGGGACAAAAAGAACAGAAAAGGGGAGGAAGAATGTGTCAAGTAACAGCACGTAACAGCACTCTACTCTGAAGACCAGCTACTGTTATAACCACAACTAAGGCCTGAAATATGTACTCTCTCAAAGCAGTTGTGAAGGTATCAATAATGTCATTGTTTCCTCAGTTCTGCATTTATGTTTTCACACCCCTCATTAAAGAATTGTTCAACATGCATTTGATTTATAATTTAAATAATCCTCTCAATTAAAATACAGAAATGAACCCTCTCTAGAAATTCTGGTGCATGCTGTACTAAGATAGAAATGTTTTACCAGAAGAAAGCCAGCAACTTTAATCCACTGAGTTCCCTGCTCAGCTTCCCAGGTATTTCACAGCAATGCAGAAGTCTCCATTTCTGAAGCTACAGAAAGAAGGATTTTAAGGGATACTGCCTTACACTCCCTTCTCTTGCCTCTCTTTCACCTCAGAATTTTAATTAAAAGAAAATATCTATATAAAGCATATATACTGAGGTCAGGCATTTGATATTCCTTTGCTGATACTGAGAGTCTTATTAAATCTTACATGAGCAACTAACATAACAAATTTTTGCTTTTTAGGAGAAAAAAAAAAGCTGTAAAAGCTCTATGAAACTTAAAGCACTTTTCCTCTCTCTCAATTATCAAATGATATGCTCTAATCCTTGTGAGAAGGGGAGTGAGCAGACTCTCCACAAACTTTCCTCCTCTAAAATGACTCATTTGTGTGGCCATATATTCTTAGCCAACACTTACACTTAGAACTTGTCAAATGCACAAGTCTCACACAGCCTACAAATTATGAGTCCTGTCTCTCACTCCTCCACAATGGTACTTTCCCCTCCATATTCTCTGCACATCCCTGCAGACACTTCCCACCAAGCTGCAAGAGCCTCAGAGGACAGTAATGCAGCCAAACCCAAAATAGCAGGCAAACTCCTCTTCAGGATGCCACTGGCAGGTGCCCACAGTGTGAACATGTACCAACATACCTTGTTTCCTCTTTAAGAGCATGGCACAAACCTGCTCATAAAGCACTTCATTGACCGAAGGTTTCACTGACACTTGTTTGTATTTGCATTGCAACACAGCTCAAAAGCCCTAAAGCAGAGCTAGAGAACTTATATAAATGCATACAATTACACTCCTATTTTGGTCCTTATAGATAATATTTGAAATTAAAATGTTATATGAAGTGCTTCATTCATGACACTAAACTAAATTTCATATATTAAAATAAAGTTAAAATTCAGAAAAGCAAAACCAACATCAATATAACGTATGTTAAATGGAAACATTAAAAACCATAATGAGCTGCAACTTGGTGTTGTGAGAAGGAATTTTGCCTAGATTAAAATAAGATTCATCTCCACAACTGCTTTTTATCGAAATTTCAAGTTCCCAGTCACAATAAAAGAAGAAGAAACCTTCCCTATGTTCATAGAAACTGTTCCACCTGGACAGCTTAAACTCCTCTTCCAGCCATACCTCACACTATTTTAAATGCCATCACCCTGTACTATTTGTACTGTAAGGACTGCAAACTACTCATTTGCTTGCTCCTTGTATTTCAAGCTGGGTAGTGCAATTGAACAGGTACATCATTGTCCGGTTCTTTTGCACTGACACATGGACGAAACAACTGTAATTTAAAATTAAGGCATGTTTCAAGAACTGTTCTTAGTTTTGTGACATTTCAGGGAGTTATGATGTCAAGAGCAACCCTTTATTAAAAAAACCACACTCCTTAAATGTCTCCAAAGATCCTAGAACTTCAGCACTCTTCCAGAGTTACCTTAAAACTAATGTAATTTTAAAAAATTATTAATTTGAAAGTTCAGTACCATTAGGATGTAAATTGCCTGTAATAAACTTGATTTGGCCCACTTGAGAATAAAAACCTTATCATAAGGCTCAAGCACCTAACTGTGCACCAGATCTGGCACTCTTATTTCCCAGCTACAATCATCTTTGCTTTCTTCCTGATTAAGTGATCACTGTAAAATAATGCTGATTAAGATATTTTTATTTTGACCGCACTTCACCTCATGGCAATTTTAATAATTTTATCCTCAGTGCTGCTGAATCACTAAAACCTGTTGTTAATTCAAACCATCCCCATTAACATAAAACAAACTTTCAAGATAATCTTCATTTTGAAGAAGACAAATACATTTCCCAACACCTGTAACCAGCCTATAATAAACATTTGCTGTAAGCAGGAAGCTCCTACATAAACCACATTTGTCTGGAAGCACACATGCAGGTGTCAAAAGATTGCTTTGATCCACACCTTCTTTGTATCACCAAGGCTGCAGGAAAGAATAATTCTGGAACCCAGAGGATGGATTTAATTATTTATGAAACCAAAGAGAAACCTGCGCTTATTTTCAAGTATCTTGGTTCTGGTTTTAGGCACCCTTAATGCTTATATTACCTACACATGAAAAGTTTTCAAACCACCCTTTCAGGGCATACTGTTTCTAACTGTCCCCTTAGAATTCCTAATGAATCAAGTGAAGGGATTCACTAATGGTGCACCTAAACTGACTTTTGTGCTACAGAGCACATCACTTAATTTAGCATCCCTGTCAATGTCAAGTCACAAATAAGAGAGACCTCTAATCCATGAACTCTTACATGCATATATTTGCAAGGCTGATCCTGAATGAAGAGTCATCTTTGAGTAATTTTTTAAGAAGATACAATTATCAACATAAGATCAAAAGGGGAGGCCACAAGTAAAATTAACAATCTTTCTGTAAATGACTGATCAGTTCAGTTTAAAACTATAAACTAACCAGAAAGAACAATTACGCTTAATACAAACTGCTCCTTATCTTCAAATTCTAGACATATTTTCAAAATTTTGTAAGCTATTTCCCTAAACACAGACAGGAAACACGGTCTTATATGAAACTGATATAATGGAGAAGAAATGTTTTGCAAGTTGTGATTCTCTGAAAAGTCTTTGAATGCTTTTACCCAAATTTTATCTCAAAAGTCATGTTTATTAGAAACTTAAAAGGAAAATCATGGCAAGACATAGCACACACAAACAAGTTTGAGAGAAATAATAGGATAATATGAAAGCTGGATATATTTTCAGAAGAGTGCAAAACACAAATTTTTAATTTCTAAAAGCAGCAGCAGTTTTAAGGAAAGAGTAATTTAGTTACCTCAAAAAATCAAGCCCACTTCAGAAGAAGGTCACATTCAAAAATTTTAGTTAGCACTTATAATTTTTAAAAATTCTCAATCTGGATACATTATAAAAATACTCAAATGGAAACTGCACTCTAATAAAAATAGATTCCTGGGAATAAGACATTTTGCAAATATAAATAATAATTAAGTCATAAGAAAAATTAATGCTAGAAATTCATTACTCTTCGCTCTGAAATTAGTTTATAAAAGGTTTGATTTACGAAAAAAGTACTTGCAGGGACATGAATTCATAGCTCACATTTTTTAAAATGTCTTGTTCACAGACCATAAAGGAGCAAGTTAAGAAGTAGTTCACAGTAAAATGTAAGCAAACAAATGTTTATTTTTGGTATGAATAATTTATGCTCCACATGATATGACAAAGCTCATTTCACTAATTATTTCATCATCTTTCCCTTTTCAGCAGAGTCCTTAGTTCAAACACCTGCTCCTGACACTTGTTCCTCTAGACTTGAGCAACATATTAAACTAGTGAAAGTTTAACAACAATGTGAAAGATAGTCAAAACTTTCTCCAAATTCTGTCAAATTTTAATACTTATCCATACGAACACAGTACTTTTAAACCCTTTTTGGCAACTGAGTTTAGTTCCAGGTCAAAACTAGATTACTTGCATTATAACCCAGTGCACTCCCTACATATTACAAAGACCATGAGAAGTGAAACACTTCCCTTCCCACAGTCTAAAAACTGGGGTTTTCTTCTGATCTCAAATTCTTAGTAAAGTGTGGCAACTCCTGCCCTCATTAACACCTATTTTTAGACTGTTAGTCTGTATTTACTCAGAACTTACTACAAAACATTCCTATTAGTTTTAGCTTGTTTACACAACGTTGCTCAGAAAAAAGAAAAAAAAAAGAAAAAAGTTGCTCTTTTTGAAATTCTCTTGTTATATTTGAGTAAATAAAACTGATTTCTGAAACTGATGTCAAACATAAGTGGAAAATGATCATTCAAATGCAACATATGCAAGAATTACAAATGCATTTGCCCCCAACAGCTCTGACTGAACTCATCTAAAATTGATGCCTTTTCATTCCTACCTATGCAGTGCCAACTTTCCACTCTATATTAATATTTCTCTATTTATCATAAAAATGTAATATGCAACTGATTGTTTGAATATTCTCAGTTTATCATGAAGTGCATTCAAAAACCTTCTGTTTTTGAAACCTTCTGTACAGTAAAAAACACACACCTGGAAAACCCAAATTCAGTCCAGATATAGTAACTACTGTAAACTACTTTAGCAATATTCATTCAGAGAAAACGAGCTGCTTATCTAGCTGCTGAAATGGAAAAAACTCTTTTACACAAAAAGGCATTTTGGGATTATTTTCTTGTTATTTTTCAAATAATGATGGCATATAAATTAAAAATTTTATATCCAGCAGCAAATGGAAGGCTGGTGTTTACAATAGCCATTGTGTATGCAGTCTATAAAAAGCAAACAAACAGATGGGCAGAATGCAGTCCTTACAAAGACCTGTAACAGAGGTGGTATTCAGAAACATTTGTGTTTCATCCTTCAGATTTACAGCTGCTCTCAGACAGATGTGGGTTTATAATTAAATTAATAATTCTGACTAAGCATCATCACTGCCAACAAAATCTGTACACATGAATGTACATGACTTGCTGTCAGGAAGGTGACACAAACTGGAAAGAAGCATCGCTCCTGCAGTCACAGCATGTGTGTCTGCATCCAGGCGTCCTCAGAGCTTCGACCCTTCACCTGACTTAAATCAGATGTGACTCTGTGGAAGGCATTTCAAAGATAATTCACCTTTTTGCATATTCTGCAAAGGGAGGTGGGTGGCAGGAGAGACTCCTAAACCTACACAACCCAAAACAGCACTCCCTCCCTCACCCCCCTACTCCCTAATCCCAAGGGAACACCCTGGGAACAGCCACAGACATCTGCCCACACAGGCGCTGTAATTGTGACAAAACCTTCAAGCATAAGGCACCACTAACAGAAAAATCAAGTTTTATTACTCACTTCTGCTCATAGAATTACTTCTGAGGGTTTGTTCTTTTCCTGTTTTCTGGGTTTCTTAAAATCAAGAGTCTGTGCCCAGACTCTTAGTGGAACCAGCAGATACAACTGCATGAATACTGAGTATTCCCTCCACATCTTTTAGCAAACAGATAAATACACAAATATTTTGCATAAAGTTTGGGCAACTCCAAGAGTCACAACTTCTCTGATTTACCGTTTCCACTGACATACATATATAGAAATGATGATTCATAGGAAAGTGAGATATCACTCTATAAAGCTGAGAAATCTTTTTCTAGAAACCTGACATCCACAGAATATTTCTGGAAATACAAAAAGTATTTAATACATATTAATTTTAAAAAATTAGTGGAATGGGTTTTCAACATATCTTGGCCTCAAATCCTCAGAAAAATGCAAACACTTAACTTCTATTGAAATCAACCAGATACCTGTGACTGCATAACTGTGAACTCCCATGCAAACTGCCAACTTCAGACACTAGAGAATTACAGAGTTGTGACATTTACTTGTGTAAACAAGGGCTCATTACAAAAGACAGGAAAAGAAAGGACACTTCAGAGAATGAGAATCAAGTATTCTCTTGTATACTAGAAAGATGTCCAAGTCCATAAAAAGGGAGTAATGAATATACACAATACCTCAACTTCCTAATTTCTTTCTGTTAGTACTTCATTTCCATTTTTACTTAATTTACACAGATAGACAAAACTATCTTAACAGGGAGCATATTAACATGATATATCATAAGAAATGTTCAATACATTATTTTTCTTGCTTTTAATTGTGATTGTTTCCTGATTTAACAAAACACGTATTTATAGACATTTAGCTACAAAGGTCTCACCTTCCAATGATAACCTAATTTGAACTTTATATATAAAAAGTTCATATAATAGAGTGAGTTTAGTCGTGTATGTTAACAATTACTACTTCTTAATTTCTTGTTTCTGTAAAGTTACCTGGAGCTAAATTTAAAATGAAATTACTTTCCTATAGTTTCTGAGTATTTCCAAGTACATCTCTCATACCTTTTCATCAAACATCAACTTCACCCACCTAACTTAGAATGAAGTTGTTGGAATCTTCAATATCAAAACTCATCCAAAATGAAGCTTTCTCACATGACTTCTAAAAGCCTGGCAAAAGTTCTTTCTACTGGAATCAGGTACTGCATGTTCTAGTCATTATGAGTTTTCCCCAGCTGGGATTTTTTGTCCCCTCCCTCTGTTTTCTGCATCAGCTATGGTACAGTGCTTCCCCTCAATGTGTTAATCCTCAAAGGACCAATATTCACCACACAGACAAATCTTACTGCTTGCTCCCTAATACATTTCAAATAATGAACCTCTCAGTACTATTTCAAATGTAAACAGAATCTCTGGCTCAACACAACAGCTAATTTAAATCAACTACTTCTATGTGAGAAAGAATGAAAAATGCATTTGTTTTAATCCACTACTAGCACTTGATTTAATTCATAATCAAAGATGGCAGCACCAATATAGTCACACTAAGAATAAAACCTGAAGAGATGAATTTTTCATCCATACTGTCTTAAAGTAGTTCTTTACAAACCTCAGGATAAATGGATACCTTTTCCTTAAAATTCTTCTGGATCTCAAGAAGGATCCAGCTTCAGATGGAGAAACTGTGACTGTCAGTAAATTGGGCTGCTAGTCATTGAAACAGACAACGCTTGCTTCAGCTTCTCCTCACTCTTACCATTTGGCAGTACAACTTGCCCAGGCTCCATCTGTTAAGAGCTGCTCCTGCTGCAGTGTTTTCCCCAGTTACAAGTATTTAAGTACATTTTAGAACAAATGTGAATTCAATATTTGAGAAGTTACTGCACTGACAAGTACTTGCTGTCTGAAATTAGGGCAGAGCAGGTAGGAACACAATGCACTAACCAATGTGCCTGATCTGAGTGACATTCCTACAGATAAAGGCATTTCAGTTTTTTGGGTTCAACCAAATCACACATATCTCTGCTGATGCTACTAAAAAGATTAAATAAACAAGAAAATGCATTAGATACACTTCAGTCAGCAAGGCCTAATGAGATTTACTCCCAAGGGCTTGAGGAAGAAAGGAAAGCAATTTCTAACTCATTAGATATGCTAGTAAAGAATGCACAGAGAATGAACACAGCTCCAGAAGATCTGAAATGAACCAAAAAAAAAGAAAAATATTTTCCGTTTTTGTAAAGTCTAAATTCCACATCCAAATCCTCCTCCTGAAGATATATGTCATGCTGCCTGAAAGCACAGTGGCAGAATTCAAGCCTGACACATGACTGTCACTGCAGGATGTCAACAGGTTACTGCAATTAGCAATCTAATCACCAGGGGGACTAAAAATGTACACCCTCCAGCTGAAAGTCAACCTACTAACTTCCAGCCATGTACAGTGAAGAATAGTGGGTGGGCTGAAATTTGCTTACAGTGAGCTAAATCCCAGTAAGCAAACAGGCTCCTGCACTCAACAGAATGAACAGTGACAAGGAAACTATGATATAGGTAAGTGAAGTAAAGTTACAGCCAAGCCTGCTCCTCCATCTATCCCTTTTCCATGACTGTCCATAGATAATAGGAAAGAGTCTGTGTTAACTGAGCTATCAAAAAACTTATTTTTATACAGATATATATACATACATATATATAAATATATATATACATACATGAGTGTGTGGACCCGCATGCACATATAAATAAATACATGCCATACAGATACGCATATTCCACTAAATGGAAATTTCCACAGGAAGGCCATGCATGTAGTCCCTTAGACCAATTCCTTACCTCCAAACAAATCTCAACAAAAAGGATCACAAAGGGAGTAAAAAATTATTCTAATTTAGATGCTTTCTTGAGTGGCACCATCTGTTTTCTATAGGAGATGAAGGGGATAGCTTGAAACCACCCTGATATCTGTTGGAGGAACAACAGAGCAAAGCATAAGCAACCCAGAAGGATGCTGGAATGAGCTGGTAGTAGCTTCTTTCTCCAAGTGATAGAGGAGCCAAGAAGGGATATTAATGGTGTTATGGCTTAACCCCAGCCAGCAACCAAGACCTTTTTCTCATCAAGATGGAGGGGCTGGTGGAGAATGTGAAATTCAAAGGCACCCTTGGCTGCAAGGACCATGAAATGGTGATGTGTGAGATCCTTTCAACAATATATGGAATTTTTTTTAAATAAGAAAAAACTCTAAAGCCTTCTTTCGAAAAGTTCCTTTCTCTCATAGAAGCACCTAAATTCCTATGAAGTTATATAATTACATAGCCAGATGAAAATATTTATACATGTTACAGAATCCTCTTCTAGAAAAGTAATAAGGAAATTAAAAAAAAAAAAACAAAAAACAAACCCAGGTCAGATGTCTCAGCAGACCTAAGGATCGGGGCAGCATTCAAGGAGGTCCTCTGCTTTTCAGGACCCCAGCTGAACCCAAGCACAGTGAAGGGAGTTTTGAAGCACTGTAAACAGACTTCACCCTGTCAGCCTGTGCTGTGGTATGCAGAGTGAAGGAAGTGTACGTTTATCCCAGACACATCCAAATTCTTGTGGCCCAGCCTCTGCAGATATGAGAGCACCATCAGAAGAAATCAAAGAAAACCAACACCCAACCAATGTATTTCAACACCTGGCCCCAAACCCAGTAGACAACAGCAGCCCTGATGTGCTGACAAAACAAGAAAAAATTATTCTATGCCCAGTGTTACAGCTGCTTATTCTCTTCTGCAAACTCCATCCCTGTGTTTCCATACCAGGTGGGAAATTTGCCTCACCTGCTGCAGAGTTACAGCAGAGATGAACTGAAATAAATATACCAGATTTTAGTATTTGGCAGGGTTTCTTTAGATACAGGTTTAGCTGGAAATTGGAAATGTAAGCAGAAGGTAACAAAGACAACAGGATCACAACTAATAACCAAGATCCCAAGTTTTCAACCAAATTCTGAAGGAAGCAGGAAATGGAGGTACAACAAGGCATCTTTTTTTTTGTAATGAAACATGCTGTATTTTTTCTGGACACCACAACTATAGTTCAATGTCACCACTAGGGACTTGTATCTGTTCTTAGAGCACCTGAAGTGCTGCAAGAGTGTGTGGTGGTCCGAAACACAGCATCAATGGAGAACCTAAGAAGATATGTTAAAGGGGACACAAAAGAGCATTATAACACCACTATGCTGACTAGCATCAAACAAAACTCTGTATTAGCTGTATAACGATGTTTACCAGGAAATCCAAAGTGAGGCCCTTATGCTACCTCCAATGTTTAGAAGAATATAAGACAAATAACTCAGACTACATCCTTTGGGCTGTAAAATAACAATGGACATTGCCAAGTTTGAATGTCTGTACAACTGCAAACAAGTTTACTGTACCTGAAAGAAATAATGTTAGTATCTACTTAGTATCGTCTTTTTTTTTTTTGTTTAAAATAAGTCTAAGTCAGATATCTTCTTGAAAGATTATGAACTATTTCTAAAAATATGACTGACTTAAATACCAAAGATTATAGATTTAAAGAAAATGCAAATATAGTTGCCCAGACATAACATACAAGAATTTCCTAATTACTAGCAATAAGTTTTATTTTATTCCAAAAACCAACCAGTACATTAGAGAATACTAACTAGTAAATTAACCTAAACCAACTTAGTGTACAAAAAGAAAACATCCCTCTATGTGATGGCTAGAATCTATGAAGCTGTGTACATAAAAGCCATCAAAGGAAAAAGCACCACCTTCCTCATACCTGAAGTCTCATATATTGTATCCACTATCTGCACTTGAAGCAAAAGTACATCATGGAAGGAACACTGTGAATATATCCTTATGTACAGTTTCTTCTCAGAGACCATAAAATGTCTTTTGGGTTTATTTTGTGTTGGGTCTTTTGTTGTTTTGTTGGAGTTTTATTTCATTTATTTTAAGGAACTCCAACTTCCCTCTTTGAAACTGTGGTCATTGGAGCTTTGATAAAAGTGCGAAAGAGATTTAAAGAAGCACTCATGACTGATGCCACCAGGATGCCTTCGAGGGCACTTCCACATATAATCTGCATTATCTGCCATTTTTCCCACTACCTAGAGTTGGGGAGAGAGAAGGGAGCATCACCATGACTTACTGGAGTTATGCAGGTTTATATGGTGATTTGCTTCCCCAATTCTTTCCTTATCTAATATAGGCAGTAGATAAAAATCTCCCCTGAATCCTGCTTCTGTGCCTCCAGGAAAAGGAAGTCTTGCTTTGCTCCCCATCCCACCAGTCCTGAAGTACAGGTGACAGAGAAAACAATTTTTTGCCCCATGAATAGTAATTCCTCTCACTGATCCAAGAAACAAACATTTTGTGCTTACTCAAAACTGCAGTCATTTATCAACTTTTGCACATGGGGAAAAGAATTATTTCTTGGCCAATTTTATTTGAGAAATACTTCAAATGCCACATATACACAGGCACCAGCACATAAATTTGTCAAGATAACAAGCCTGAATTTTTCAGAAGCTCAGAGCAGGGTGGCAGCCAACATTCAGTTCTCACCTGATATTCTCAACAGAACACCATGCACGTAGTTAGGCACAGCCTGTACACAAATTTTGAACTGTCATTTCAAGATCACATTTTGACTTATGAAAATAACACACTGAAATATGTGGATGGTCAAAAACATTTAAGTAAATATATAACAGAGCAATTTTAATAGAAAAAATCTGGATGTTTTGCATTTTAAAATGACCTCATGACACCAAACAACAAACCTGTGTTGTAAGGAATATCTTACATATTTCTGCTTCATTTGGGGAGAGAGATTTTAACATATATATGTGTGTTGAGTAACAATGTAGTAGTATTATTTTCCTGATATCAAGAGTATGTTCACCCATCTGAAGCATTCACTGGCACAAAATCATAAGATAAAACAAAGACAGAAGAAATGTTGCAAAAAATGATCCATCTCTGACAAGATGCACGAGAACTTGTTCAGTTCATTATGTAAAAAAGGGGATTTCTTCTTAAATTGTCCTACAAACATGTCCTTTCATCCATGAGACAAGAACATTTCACTCTATTTTTGAAAGCTAAATAGCTAAAGACTCCATAGAAACAAGCCAGCTATTATTTGATCAATAATAATAGGGGACTGTTATTGACACGACTGACCACATTTCCTTCCAGAGGAAATAGGAAAGTCACCTGAAAGAAGATTCAATTTCTTCATTTGCTTGCCACCTTCTTCCCTTTTAGGCAGTGGCTTCTGCTACTCTCTCCTTTTCAAAGTCACCTTATTTTCTATTTAGAAATGCAAAAGGGCCTGACAGCAAACATAATTAGGCTGGATAGCAACCAAGGTGGCAAATCTGTGACTGCCCTGCTCACCTGCCCTCCAGCCCCACACTGGGCTGCTGCTGCTGTTGATCATTGTGTGCACACACAGTAAACACAGCCTTCAAATTCTGTTATGTTTAAAAAGGTGATAACCATTTCCTTGCTTCCACCTCAACTTCTAAGATTGCAGTATCTTCTTCACAACACAAATAATTAAAAATAGCTAGTTGTCACATCACCACTTACTCCAACGATACACATTTAAAAAGCCACTAGCCTAAAATCAGTCTCAAATGAAAGAGATACTGTTTTATGGCTCTCTAAGCATATTACCAAGCATTCAGGATAGTCAATCTATCAATTAGGATTTTATCTACTTCAATATTGATTAATTTTTTTAATGTTTTAATCCATAAGTGATTTCGATTCAAGACAGAATCAAAAGACATAATTAAGTACCAATTTAACCATTAAAAATATAAAAGAGAGTTATATATCCACTTATTTTTATTATATGTTGTAATGAAGATATATAATATGCAAAGTTATGTACAAATATAAATAAAGTGCCAGCACTCCTGCTAGTACACTAGAACAATATAAATGCTTTCAGTACTGGTTATAAACAAAAGTTAGCAAAAAATGGGAGATGAAAAACTGCATTTTCAATTGCCTTTTTTAATTAACCTCCTCTTATCCCAAACAAATATATAGCTAAAATGCCTAAATTCACATGCTCTAGACCTTTTTACCACAAAGAAATTTCCCCCGGGGTGCTCTTCCCAGCTACAACCTTGACACTACAGAGCTCCTCTGCTGCAAAAGATGAAATAAAGCAAGTGTCACCTCCAATGTAAAATACTCTAAAAAAATTGTTTTCACAGCTGTAGCTTCCCCTTTCTCTTTCAAAGTTTCAAACCAAACTTGACAACAGTGAGATTACACCTAAAAGAATCTTATCCCGGTAACCTGCAAGCAACACTCCAAAACTTGGGTCCAGAAAAAAAATAAAGAAGCTTCAACTAAGGAGTTAACCATTCTTGTATGGGAATGTGAGAAACTGTAGCTTTTTCTGTCCATTAAATTCTGCTATTCTGTCCTAGGAAAAACTTAAATATAATACAAATAATATACTTGATCTGGAGGCAGCAAAAAGACCGGCCGTCAGATTTTTATGCCCAGTGTTACTCTTAAATAAAGATGGTATAATTTCATATCTCTTCAGAAGAAGTTAATACTCCTTTTTTTTAATTTCTTTTATAAAATTAGATGCCATCAAGTGAAATTTTATTTGGAAGAAGTGTTGCATACTCTACACTTCTCTAGAATGACCTCTTTTCACCGAGAAATTAATGACAACAAATCCATAATTGCAATACCCAGATAAAATAATAATTTGTGAGATTATTAAGTATTGCACAAGGCAACAATTGAAAAACACTCTTTAGCTAAGAAGTTATTTTGTGACTGAGTTAGCTGACAGTTCATACTTGGAGGAACACAACTACTTATGGGTGAGTTGTTCAGAACTCTACACATTCAAATAACCAAAAGAGAATGTATCACTGATAAACATGGAGACTCTATCAGGTTTGGTAAATGAACAAAATTATTATTTAATGAAAAGCATCAAAATCAGCTGGCTACTAAGATAGTGCTATACTGATGAGCTGGAACATCTATTTTTGCCCCATGCAAATTTGGAGGATACCTGCCATAAAATCACTACAGCAGTGTACAAACGAAAGCCCTCTGTATTTGGATTTCTGACCTACAGCATCAGACCAGCCCTAGCCATGAAGGCACACAAACATGTAAGAAAAGCCAGGAGCTGTTAAAAATTCAACGTGATAGTCTACATTCAGCTGTCTGTATACACCAGGTATTCAAGTCAGCATATAAATAAAAGTGATTCAGCTTTCTAGGTCTGTGTGTCTGAACTCATGGTCTGAGTACACTGCACAAAATGATGCAGTAATACACACATAAATGCAGTAGCAGATCATCAAGCCACCAGAGCACAGAGCTTATAATAACATTTCCCCACAAACACTAGTGAAGATGCTCTACACTAGGATCAATCTGGTAGCACAGGACCCTATGCTTTATATTGCAGCTTAATTTTTCTCTTTTTAATGTTTTCTTCTGACACTCAGGTTGGATGGGGCACTGAGCAACCTGGTCTAGTCAAAGGCAGTTTCCATGTCAGGGCTTTGGAATAAGGTGATCTTTAAGGTCCCTTACAAGCCAAATTATTTCATGATTCTATGGCCTGTTTCATCTTTGTAGCCGTTTTCAAAACTAGGCAGGCCCTCCATACATCTCTGCATACTTCTCACTTTTAATATACACAATTGATCACTGTGCAAATATAGCTTCATTTTGTCACACTTCTACCCTCATACTATTTTCATTTGAAAATTAAATTAGCTAGATTTGAACAAACTAATTTGAACACCCATTTGTTAAAATAAATATTATTTTATCCTGATTCAGTCAGAAGAGAGAGCTATTTATTTACTGTTGTCAACAACAGGTCAACCTGAGGCAAATAAAAAGTTCAACTAAACAGTTGATGTTTGAAATGTAAACTGCAAAAAATTGATTTAATATTCTCCTTGAAAAAAGCAACCTGACCTTCCTATAGTGATCAGAAGTACATGTTCAAAACCGAGCAATATTTAAAAAGAAATATGGGAAAGCTCATACACTTCAAGACCACAGAAAACACATTTTAAATACAGATACATCAAGGACTTAAACTACTCAAAAAGTTGCTTTAACTACTTGTTTCCTGGGGTTTCTTAATTATAATATGAATGACCCCATGAAAGAACACTTCCAATAGGATGTTATTCCTTGGTTATTGTGAGGACTTCTCAGCTTCCTTCCTGCACTCTACAAGATCTCATGATTAAAGTTGGGTGGTTGACCTGGAAAACTCTGCCTCATGTGATAAGACATTAAATTTCAAAAAAGACACAATAGCTAAGCACACAAGCCTTCTTTCAAAAAAACACAAAGAACACAGAATTCTTTTTGAATAGGCTTTATTGCTGTATTAATAGTTGAAATGCAGAGCAGTCGAGGGAGCAAAGCTCTCTTTTCCTCATTTGAACTCACTCAACTGGCACAGGATTTCTTTCCCACTCTCCCAATCCCTTGGGTCCCTACAAATCAAGACCAAAACAGGACCCAGCTGTCTCAGCTTGTTGTTCAAGCCCATTCAATTACAGCTGGAAGGCGGAATATTTCCTGGCACAGCTTTCCTCTGGGATACTTACTCATGTGAACAAAACCTACAGAGTGATCAGGTACATTCATCCACTGCTGGGTACTGGGCTTGTTAAATGTACTTCCTACCCGCCCAAGAAAGTGCTTAAGTAGTTACCACCTTAATTAAGCACTAGCAAGTGAATTAACATAAAAAAAACATGAACAGCAAAGAACCCACAATGCTGTAGTTGTCCTGACCACCCAATGAGCATGAGAGGATCTTTCTGCCACTCAAAGTCCTGCAATCAGATTCTATCATCAAGATACACCTATTCCACTTGACTGTGCCAAGCTGGTGCTAAGCATGCAGAAGATGAGCTGCTATCAGAGAAAATACGAACAAAGCAGTTGTGTGAAATCTGGGGATTCAATGGGGAGTATTTCTTCAAACTTCAAAAATGTTGCAACTTCTATGTTTGCTAGACTTCTGTCAGAGGATTTAAAAATACACAAATAAAAATATCCAGTCACACACACTCCAGAGTAGCCATAAGAATGTCACCCGTCTGTGAAAATACAAGTGAATACTAGCCAAGACCTCAAGCTAAGCAACAGCAATACACGAGAAATATTTCCAAATACAGAGTAATTCCAGTTATTTGAGTCAAAAGAGAGGACAAAAGTTCAATCCTTAGCACTTTACTCCTATTTAGACTGCTCTGAGTATTCACAAGCAGAGATGGGGATCACTCTTACAAACATTCTTTGATTTAGTTTTTAGTCATAAACAAAAATTATTGAAGGAGAAAAAAGATAGAAAATTCTCCTTCTGTCTTGGTTCCATCAGCTGGTCAGACCAGTAGGCACTACTCTGTGGCTCCTGGATTGTGGGCACTGGAAAAGTTCACGACTAACTGAAAGAAACTCATGAATATCACAAATTTAAGTGTTCTGTACTAAAGTCCACAGCTCCAGCAGAAGTTCTTAGTAAGTCCAAAAGGTAGAAAGTTACTACTAAAGGATATTTATGTTTATATTATCCCTATAAATAAGTCTTTTTGGAAACTCTAATGAGACATTCAAATCACTGTCATTACTTTAATATTCCTTAAATGCAATGCCCTGTTCAAATGCATGGCTTTGCAAACCACCACAGCTTTCCCCCACATGCATTCAATACTCTAACCTCACAATGCTTTGTTAATGCATATTGATAACAACTGCAGCACAGCAGAAAAACAATGCTACTCCTGACACTCCTAAGTATTTGGTGTGTCTCCAGAGGTGATTCTCCTATGGAAGTTGATAGCAGACATTCCCCAACTATCTTTCTAAAGTGCTCAGATCAAAACAAAATAAAACCCAACAAAAACCAAACAGGTCAGGAAACTAAAATAATGAAGCCACAACATTGTTTTAACTGTCTACACCATATCCACAGTAACTGATACCAGACAAATACTATAATTTTGTAATTATTGTAAGTATGGTAATAAGTTTTGTAAGTATTGTAATAAACTACTACATACATTTTTGTCCTAAAAATTAAAACAAAGAACATTTGAAATAAGTGTGTTCAGAAATATGTCCTTTCCACATACATGCTGACATTAATGCTCAATCACAGCTGAGCATCAACTGTATTAACCAAATATCCCATGCTTTCTTTGTGTCAAGTATCCACTCTCCTTTACAATTTCCTCTTTGAATACTGATTAGCTTCGTTAGCATCTATGCTAATGAGGATATGTGAACAAATAAAAGCTGCACAACACTGGGAATCCAGCTCAGGAGATTCAGTTTTGCACGCATCTGTCAGTATCACTTTTACAGGACTACTAAAGCTCTACCTAAGAACTATTCCAGCTACCTTAGATGATCACTGATACAGAATCCCATTAACTCAGGATATAATTGATTCCCAAGCTGAAACTCTCCTCCTGAAATTTGCTCTGTAACACAACTCTCAATATTGCCATTAGGACGCCTAAATGACCTTCAAGCAATACGAGTTGTGGAGGGTGGCCATACCATTTGATCGGTTTACAAATCTGATTTTAACAAACCGAGAAAAAATATGATTATTACTAAGGAAATCAGCATTAAGCACATTACCAAATGTATCTAAATGAGATACCAAATGTATCTCGTTTCAATTATACTTAGTACCTCAACACACATTCCTTTAAAAGGTCTCAAGTAATGTAACATTTGAAATTATAATTTATGTACATATAGCACCCAGTAAGAAGCAAAAATTATTCATTAGCTCTGCAGCAGACAAAAAAAATCAAATTAGCTACACAGCTCTGAGTAAATAACAGCTGCAGTCTTTTAGGAAATGGTCAGCTGGTGTTAAAATCAGGGATGAATGCTGCTCTTGCAGACCATAATGGGCATCACTCTTCAAAGGCTCCAAACACCAGCCATTGGATCAACAGTGATAAAGATCCTCAGTTCTTTATCAAGGACACCTAACAGACAGCAAAACTGTTCACTTTAGAAACTTGATTAACATCAGTACTGTATGGTCTCGACAAGAAAAAAAGGAAGGTCAGAAACTAGATCATTTTGTCAGTATTGTACGCTCCATGCACTCATTCTTGAGCCAGTGTAAGGTACATATCCATGCTCCAAACATTTATCTGATTATGAAATCCAGTTATCACTGAACTGGCTACAAAAGTTCACATAGTGCTGAAGATTTTATAGCTATAGCAGAAGTCTGGAGATTTTACTTTTTTTAAAAATCCTGTATGTTCTTAGTCATATATCAAAGAAGGCCTCACAACTTTAAATAACGTTAGAGATAAGCCTCAGAAAGTCATGTTTTACCTGAACAGTGCTCTCTTGCAATTATTATGTATTACATAACTAAATGGCCCCAGTATCCACAAAAAACTGAATTTCTCGTAAACAACAAATTAAATAACACTAATACAGTACAAAACAATATTAATGTCAAATAAAGGGCCAAAGTGCAAGAATGAAGAGTTAATAGCTTCCCAAAATGCAGTACCTTTCCCACAAAGCAGAGAAACAAGGTGGGGGAGGAAAATAACTAATAAAAAATGGCACAATGCTAATAAACACAAAGGAACCATTCCCTGGCTCAGTCACTGCCAGAGTGGCAGCACTGCGCAAGACTCAAAAGAGAAATGTTTGCCTGCCTCTTGCCACTCTTCCCAAGGCTGTTCTCCTGACCTCTAGAGTTTGTACCGCAGCAATGCCAGTGGGACAAAAGACCCCTCAGCTGAGCCAGCAGGACGACTCACCTGGTAGCTACCACAGTACTTTAATAGGAACCCACACATAAATGTAGTTGCACTGGCAAAATCAAGGACTGAAACAGCACAACATCGTATTTTCAGAAGTGCTGGGCAGCCATCACATTACTACTAAGTGCTACAGTCTACAGCTTCTTACAGGAAACAAAAAATTTACAACCTCCAACCACCTTCACCTTGTATTTTAAACTCTGAGTCAACTGATGACTGCAAACAACAAAAGGCAATCCCTCCCTTCCTTTGCAAACATCAGACTCATCTCTTCTTAGACTGGGACATCTGTAAGGAGAGCTGACAAGTTGCATTAGAGCAAAACCAAGTATAAAGTCTGTGTGACAGCACATTTACTTGCATAATAGACTGACACAAGCAAACAAAACCAAATATTTCTGGAGGAAAGAGGTTTGGTTTCCTGAGTATCTCCCTATACAATGACTTGGAAGTTAATTATTTTTATGGAATGAAAAATGTTCAAACATTTAACAGTTGTTAAGCCTCAAACAGTGTTATTTCAAACAACCTTAATACCTGAGACAAAAGAAGGGATCATTAGATAGATTTGCCAACAGTTCATGAATACTGCTCTTTTAACCTTCAAAGTAGTTAATATCTATGATAACTTGGTAAAGAAAAATGCCATGCAGAAACCTATACCTTAAAAGTTTTAAATGGCCAAAAATTCAGTTTAAAATATTCTAAAATAACACATTCTGAGCAGTGTAGATATTCATATCAATATATTCTTTCAGGAAGTGACATTTCTTTTAAATTAAAACTTTCTCAGCAATTCTCAGTAAGAAAGAATAAGGTGTACACTACACACGTTTCTCTCTAATGCCTTCCCCTTCCCTCTGACAGCTTGTTCATCTTACTTGATGTGCAGTGTTGAGCAATAAAATACAAATTCCATTTTATACTGGTATTAAAATTAATACCATTTTTGTCAAGCATGTGTATCTGTGTAAGACCTTCTTTAATATTCATCTGTTTTTCTACTATATATATATATTTTATGTTTTCCTTTCTAGAATTCAGGCATTAAAGCATGTATATATTACAATATCAATGTTGTATACCAGAAAGGTATACTTCACTGATCGATTTTTATACATATGCAAAAAGGCCAAAAATAAATCTCATAAGCATCTGGAATATTACAGTTTGATCTGATAGTAACATTTTTCCACAAAATATTACTCTGAGTTTAGTAACAGCCTTATCTTAAAAGCTTTCTGAAGCTTTTCCAATGGCCTTGATATCAGACATCAAAAAACACAACAATAAAATTTAAAAAATGTAATATGCACAACATATCCAGGAATAAATCACAGAGAGAATTACTGGATTTTTCCATGTAGTGAGCAGAGAAAAATCTTAATTCTTGCTGGGAATTAAGAGTTTCAAACATTTTTGGATGGCACCAGAAATTTGTGGAACTGTGTCTTAGAATATTAACCAAGATCAAGTACTAAAGCATGTAGATGGCTTTTTAAATATATAAATACACATATATATATATTTATGTGTTGTATATACTTTCTATACACACACATACATATATGTATGAATAGAGTATACCTATATTTACATAGAATTAAATGAATAATTGAATTCAATGAATTAAAATAAGTACAACCTACAGATTCTGCAAGGGCTTAGTCATGTGATTTCATTAAGAGCTGTGTGTTGCATAATTAGGTACTACTTTCCTGCACAAGTCCTGGCACTACCTACATATTTACACCAGTTAAAAAGAATGTTTCCAACATGAACACGTCCTTCACCTAGTTGATTTTCAGTATTTACTTTCCAAGACACTTAATTTGGAAAAACTAAAAAAAAAAAAAAAAAAAGCTTAAAAAAATATCAAAACATTAACACCACTAAACATCGCTTAATACTGGAAACATGCTTGATTCCACGTAATCTCACACACTCTACCCCTTAAGGTAATATAAACAGAACATGTTTCCTTCTGGAAATTAAAAGCCTGAAGCCTTATTTGATGCTGGTAAATCAGTTGAAGCCATGCTTTCAACAGAACAGATTCCATTTCTCTGAAGAAAGCAAGTTGCTTTCTCATTAACAAGAAATATAATAAATTCCTTACTAACATATAGTTTACTATGCATCCCATATACTAGTGATTTACTAATTATTTGCACTGCTGCATCCCATACCACCCACAGGCTTACACTCAATGCTAAGCCTAGAAGGAAAATTAGCTGCTTCCTTAAAAAAAGCCCTTTTTTTGCTGAATGTTTTAAAGCAAACTATCTCTACAAAACTACTGAACATTTTTGATCACCTTCTTATTTTTAGACTAACCACATAAAAAAAAAAAATCAGCATCTTTGAACAGAATGTGAAGGGACACATAGTATTTCCTGCAGCTTGGAATAAATTTTTATTACGAATCTTACACTTTTAGAAATTGCCACTGTGCAAATTTGTTGTGAGGAAAACTGTTCACACTGTCATAGTTTCATATTTTCTATAGCTTCACTTTTTCTATATGTAAGCACTGTGTAGAGGTACTTTTAAAACAGCATTATTTTCACACTGAGGTGCTTCTACAACTTCAACTTGATTGGGTGAATTAAGGTTCTACAGTATGTGCATGAACAATCAAAGCCAAAGGCTAATTTTCAAATTGCGTTTGAAAAAGAAATTTTCTTTCATCTTTCACTACTACACAAATTCCACACTCACTTCATTTAAGTTTAGGCTAAAATTTAGCTTAAAAACAAAGATGAAAAGCTTGCTTTAAAGCTACAGCGGTATTGCAAGTCTTCAGCCCACTTAGGAAGAACACACTATGAACTGAAAAGCAAAAAGGTACATTTAACAACTTTATTAATATATGAAGTCAACATGATCTCAGTCTCTTGATCCAAAATATTCTGCTGTACTAAATACACCCAAAATATTTTATCCTTAAGAGTGCTGAATAAAGTTTCTCATTATTTTAGGTACCTACTGTTTATACTCTTTTCCTCCCAATTTGTAGCATATATGTGAATAAACTTATTTTCAGATTGTTTGGATACAATCTTCAAAACACTCACTCATGTAGTATATTGAAGCAGATTAGTAAGTCTGCTTTAGGAATTTAGCTCAAGTCTCATCCCATGTATAGGCAAGAACTGCTCACTGTTTGCTCTGCCTGCTCTTCACGCCCACATCTACGGCTTATGAACATCTTCTGCAGAATTGCTACAGACAGACACTCTGTCCTGCCAAGGAATGATTTCTCTTCCTTCCACCAGAGCTTTACTTCTACTCCTTTCATCCACTTCCACCCAACCTGCAACTGCTATGAGAAAAAAGGCGTTCCCTCTTTGAATACAAATTAAGTGTTTAGACCTAATCCAGTTTTAGTAATATCTTTGTTTCTGATATACATGTGAGGAAAAGAATTGCACAACTTTCTATTTTCTCATGCTGTAATGGGTTTTTAATGCTGTAAAATTTTGGGGTGGGTCACAGCAATTAAAAGGCATGAGAAATACAGCGTAGATAATAATTCTTGCTGTTCTAGGTGACAAAACAGCTAATGAGGCCATTTCAAAAGGATGGTATAGATTAGAAGAAAGTGGTAATATTCAACATTTTTTTCTCACTAACTAGTAAATCCTTAAATAAACTTGAAGTAGAGGGGAAAGGAAAGTGGGAGAAGAGGTACTGTTCTGCAGTTTGGATGTTTCCAGCCTCCCACACTTGTACTGTGTTATTGCTTCTATGTGCACTAGAAGAAATAGAACAATAAAATGTTTCAGATTACATACTGAGCCATCTCTCCAACTGACATAAACCAGCTCAGCTTCATCCATTTCCAAATCTTTCAAGGTTCATGCTCAGTGATCTCTTTTAAAGGTCACCATGGTCAAGGTGGTTTTTGTTTGGGTTTTTTTGGGGTTTTTGACCACACAATCTATTTTATAATTAAATTAGGATAGTCTTAAAACTTCTCTGATACACAGAAAAGAGTGGATAATTCTCCAAAGCTTTAAGCTATGCTGTATGACAGGAATTCATTTCACTATTTTGTCACCTAGAACTGCATAGAATCACAAATTTTTGCACTTTTCTCCCTTCCAGCCTTTTGATTTTCCACAGAAGACTGCATAAAAACATGGATTAACTGCAAAGTCAAAATATATCCCTACTTGTTGCTCTGAATCAAGTTCAAAGAATAAATTTTCCTCAAATCTAGACTACTCCTCTAGATAAATTTCATGGACACTCTTTGATGATCCAAGCAGGTTAGCACAGCCACCCACATTCTCAACTCTGGCCCAGACTCCTGAACCAGATAATTGGTCATCATAAATCCCTTTGCAAACAGCAGGCTTCTTCCCCAAATTTATTACTAATGACAACAAAAATTATTACATCACAGAATGTTCTTGATGCTTCAAGCAGGGAAGGAAATGAAGTGAATTCAGTCCAGATTCTGCAAAGTCATTTTCAATCATCTTTCAACTACTACTTTTTTCAATCCTACTGCTACTCATTCCGAGAGACACTGTATGTACTGGCCTCTAAGAGAGAGAGAAAGATTACAGGAACAGAATTTAAATAAAAAGGAAACTGAAACTCCTATTAAATCAACTTCCCACAAAGTTCCAAGCCTAGTATTGCTATTCCCTTGTCCCTGGAGGACAGGTTGGAACAGCCTCCCTGAAGGAGGCTGGTGCTGCCTCCTTCCCCTCCTTGTTCAAGTCTCCACACAACTTCCCAAGAGATGCAGGTCCTGAGGGGGCTTTGGAATAAATTTTGGAATAAATTCCAACAATCAGTACTGAGGAGCACTGCTGCAGCCATCCACATCTCACACAACAGCGAGGGACCAACACCTGCACCAGGTCCAGGCCCAGGACAGTGACAAAAGCACAGGCTCCCAGGCAGGCTGGGTAAGCCCAGCTCTAAGGCTGTACACATCCAGTGAGCACACAGACACAAGCTGTACTGGATGGATAGTCACTGCCCAGAGTACAGGAGTTAAGGACTTCAAGGACATCAATATTTTGGGGGGTGCTCACCTCAGGATTTCCTGTCCCTTCTTCCTCATCCTGGCTGGCTTTCCAGCCACCCTTCCCTTCCGCCAGTCATGCCTCAGCCTGGAAATACCAACAGCTTGCCTGGCATTTGCCACAGTAATCCACTTTCATAGAGCCTGTCAGGTAAGGATAACACCATGCACACTCTCCACTAGGAGAGAAGAGATGGTTTTGAAATACTTTATCCTTCCTTTGACCTTTTATCTCAGGGATACGTTTATTTTCCATATTTATAAATTAACCAAGGCCTAACAGTAACTGCCCGTGCAAGCAAGAAAGCAAATGTATTTTGATGAAATCTGCCTTTCCCTAGTTTTATTTAACATGCTAATAAAGTCCTCTGAAGTACTTTCAAATGAAGAGGGATGAAGGGAGAAATATTCTGTATTGTACCTGAAGACCCACCTTCCCACTACTTCCATTTTTTTTTTTTTTAAGAGACTGACATCCAACAATGCTATTATTGTGCCTAAATGTCATAGAAGAGCAAATCCCAAGCAAAAATTAATGAGGAACTTAGATATTGCTACATCTTGGAAATAAGTGCTTGAAAACAAGGTATAAACTACTCTTGACCAAGAATGAAAGTGCAGACTTGTTTAAATCAACTTAAATGTGTTATATTGTCAGGATGATTACACTTTCCTGACACAGTCTTACTTCATACAAGCATGAGGGCTTGTGCAGCTGAACCAGCTCGCTGCTCCAGCTCATGGAACACCAAGCAAGAAGTCCTACATGCCTTCATGCACCTCTTACCTTTTAACAGTAGCATACACTTCTTGTATTTCTTTTTCCTTTGGGTGTGTTTGTGTTTGACACTTAACTTTCATTTTGTTGAAAGTGACCTACACTGGCCAAATTTTCACCCGCAAATTCTCATCAGCAATATTATTTACTCTTAATTTTTTTAAAAGATGCCTCAGCTCAATAAAAGGTTAGCCAGTTTTTCATACATTGCAAAGAGCATCACCTTTTTAAAGTTGAAGTCCAATGCAGTCCTAAGTCAAAGACAGTATTCTGCAAGTACAAAGGTATTAAGAAAAGCAAGCAGAGAACAAAACTGGTTTCAGCCACAGGATTTCCTGTGGTTGTATTGTTACTCTTCAGTCACATAATCAATTTAATGTGACTTCCTACGACAAAGAAGGAGGAAACCAAGAGGAACTTACTAATCTGCCAACCAGTACTAAAAAAATTCAGCAAGTCTTGGTGATATCATAGGCCACAAATAATCCACGAGTTTCTACAAAGAACGCTTAGGTTTAGTAAAAGCGGAAAACCACAGAGATTAGAAGAACAATTGCAGATGAGCAATGACTATGTGTTAAGTGCAGCTGTGCTTTATTTCTGCCAGAAGTGACTTTTGCAGGCCATGAGGTGCAACATCATGTACCTTTAAAATTACGTGATTTGATGAATACACTTAGAATAAATAGAAATTATGTAATCTGTACACTTGCAACCTGAACATCTGATTTGATCTATACAAAGAGTAAAGTAATACTAGCTGGTATCAAATTAGCAGCGAAAATAAATCAGCCATAAAAATATGCTCTTTACAGATTCATTCAATAATTATGAAAACTGAGATTTCAAACTAAAGACAAATCAAGACCAATACATTACAGACATCTTTACCCTGTTCTCAATTACCACATAACGTATAATGCGAAAATAAAAGAGGCAGGAGGGAGGAGAAAACAGATGGAAATATTTTCCAGTAACCCCATATATTAGTATGCAACCTACACAGGGCTGCAAATATCTGAAAAGACCAAGTTGAAGACATTTTGAGTAGCTAGAAGTATCTAAAACACAGCATAAGAGTAGCATTTACATACTGGGACACAAAAACTGTTGTGTAACCAAAAACTAATTTTAACAAAAATAAATAAGCCTCTAGTAGAAATGTCCTTGGATTGACTCCTTCCACCTCTCCATAAAACACACACTACTAGTCACTTAAATAAACATCAGCACCATAATTTTGCAACAATATTCCTACTATTGAACTCATGCTATTTATTGCCTTTCAGAAACAAGGCCCCAGAAATAAATAGCAAATAAGCAATTTTGCTTACAGTAAACGAAGAGTTAAAAATAGTTCTGCCTCTGTACTCACCCACTAAATCAGCCTAAACAGTCCCATTCAATTTCACAGCTCATTACCTGGAATAGACAGTTAAAGCCCATACCAGATGCATTCCGTACCAGACAACACTTCCAAGTTTACTTAAAAATTCCCACTCAATATCAACCTGACATATGTGGTGTCTATGTACTTTCTTTTTTTTTTTTTTTCTTAGTATGGAAACCACCTTTAGATTTGTTTACATTTTGTTATATTAGTTATCATGCAGAGAAAACCCACTAGTACAGATAGGTGGGGTTTTCAAATGACAGGTACTGACTACAGGTAAAGGGTTAAGCAAAAATTGCAATGAAAACATCATTTCTGATCAGAAATTTATTTATGTTAACTATGTAAAGACAATACCTGCTTCTAATCTGTAGCACTGCCTTCAACAACATTGTTTTGAAAGAAAATGAAATGTCAAATGTATTTATGTAAAATACATAATGTATTTTATCTAAACTCAGACTAGATGATATTGATCTGGTATGATGTTACAGTGCTCTGATTCACTAATATTCCTTACCAGGCTCCAAAAGAAGTCCTTATCCAGCTTCCCTTTGGCAAGAACCTTAATTAGGTTAGGATACAATAAGGAACTTCAGAAAACAAAAGGCAGAAAAAAACCCCACTGAAAATCCCTCACTGGCAAGGAAATGCGCTGGATGACCTAATCCTAATCCATTTTTGCCATTCTTAATTTCTACAATTCAAGGAAAATTAAAAGGATGAGTGAAATCCTCATAAAAATCAGAATTAAATATAATTTACCTACTGGTAAATATTCTTTCGCATTGTTTCAGTAAGGAATGCATGGAAGACTTCACATCCTCTACTGGAGTATTCTGTAACTATCCTGCTAAACTCAACTAAGTCTTGAGAGCAGCCCATACACATATCTCAACCACTGTGTTTTTCTCTTATCGACTCAGGTCTCAGCAGGGTGTCATCTAGATACCATGAAAAATCAATTCTGTACATTAAATTTTGCTAAATGGAATACAGATTTCAGTTTGGATAAGACTGCATGTATGTAGAGAAAGAAATGACAGTGCCCTGAAATAACTTCCCTTCCTGCTCCCCTTAAACTCTCCCTGAATTCTCTGCTACAGTTGTTTTCCTATTTCAATCAAACCTCAAATTTACCACTGTTTACCTTGTCCTTTTGGATCATTAAAAAGAGAAAGCACCTAAATTTCTTTATTTTTCAATATGCTTTCTTGGTAATAGCTGTAAACTTTGCCATGATCCCAACTGAAGAGCTTATCTTCGCCCAAATTTAAAGAGCAGTAGGAGCCTTGTCCCAGATTCAGGAAAGCATGTGGTTAAGTACATCCTTACACTCAGGAAAGCACTTCATGACGTGAATAAAGGCAGCCAATGATTGATGCTCATTTACACCGTTCTTGAACCCATTTCTTTTAACTTATAACTTGGGACCTTTTCTTCCTCTTCCCTCTGACCACAAATTCAACCAATGCAGAAGAAAACAATCTCTTCATTTTCTATGTTAACAGGGTACAAGAATATCTGAGGATGGCTCTGTGCCAGAAACTACACTTGACAGCTGTTTCAGACCAGGGCATAGCTCTCACATTTTCAATGTCTAGTGTTGACAGGGATTACTTAAAAACAACTGTACCAGAAGAAATTGTTCTGCAGGCTGTCCCTCAGCAGGGTTTTTGTGAACACAGTAGTTGTCAGAGCAAGTGCTAATTTGTATTTCAAAACAATGATTCCAGTAGTTACAGGAAACTTTTTTTATAATTAACAAATCCAGAATACTTATTTATCTCTTAAGACCAGTGGCAGAAAGGTACATTTGTTTTTCTGAGCATATAAATTTTGCATCCATCATAAAGTGAGGATCACTAACTAGTGTACAAGCCTAGAAGCTTTTCACATCCATTTTTGGCATTTCCTCATTTAAAACAGATAAAGTTTAAAAGTCAATTATTGAACAGAAGGAGGGATGGAGTATTTTGTGGTTGTTGCTGTTTTATAGTCTATGTACTTTACTCCCAATGAAAGAGGACTTAACTTCTACCACAACCACTGCAAGCTAATTTTGACTAATTTGAGGGCAAACCAGTAACAGAGTTCACATGCCAAAAATCGTCCCTGAAGGGATTTAAATACAGCTGACACACTTCACAGAAAAACAGGAAATGGTCTGGTAGTTACTTAACACCTATCAGAACTATTCTTTGGTCTCAAATTGGTCACATGAAAAACTCCCTCATAGACCTGAAAAATAGAAAGCTAATGAAAATACCATGCTAAATTTTAAGTTACTTCTGCACCATAAACACCAGTTAAAACACCTATTTATGTCTGGGTAAGAGTCAGGAAAAAAGTCTAACAAACGCAAATGGTCCTAGAGGTTGTATGGCTGGCTTAGTATCTCCTCTGTTGTTGCTGTTTATCAGCAGGACATCCATAAAGGGAAGCAGAGGATGGAAAGGGCTCTGTGCTCCAATTCCCAATAATCATATGCTGCTTGGGCCAGGCAGAAGGCAGACTCTGAGGACTGCCAGGTTGAACTCCTTGACACAAACTCAGTGCACAGCAAAGCAGCCCTGCCAGCTCTGCCAGCAGCAGGGACCAGACAGGTGCATTTGAGAGCGTAACTGGATACAAGGAACCGATCCAAGCATCAGGAGCTGGGGACGCCTCATCTCCAGGACTGCCCTGCACCCGCAGGAATGGAGGTGACAGTGGCAGATCGTGTGAACATGCAGGTGGAGAAGGGACAGTGTTTGGCGACTACCAGCACTGGGTGAATCCTCCCTGCAGAAAGGCTGTTTACCTCCTCTGAGGAAAGGACAGCAAAGTGAACAGAAGGGCACCAGGCACTCAACACTAAACCTTTGTACTGGACAGATTTCAGCTCACTATGGCAAAGTGAAGCCCATTCATAGTCCTAAAAATTAACTTTCAAACTCTCACTCTTTCAGACTGAAAGGAACAATGATAAACTTTAATCTTAATATGTAATGACCTAAGACCTAAAGTTTCAAGTTGATTCCACAACAGATAAACAATTTTCAATTAGAATTCCAAGGCATCATAACATATCATGGGGGGGAGGGGAGAATAGTTCAGCTTGAATTAATAAGATAAATTTTTGCTATAATTCTACATCCAATAACAATTCTGGTGTTGCTGCACTGTGGGCCAAGAAACAGAGCTGTGAGGAATGCAGATAATTTAACACCAGGTAATTTCAGTGCTATTTGTCTTGACCTACACTCTTCTATTGCCTAATTATAAATTTACGAAGGGATCATTAATTCCATGTAACAAAACCAACTTTAACCCAGATTCTTGACTACTCCTTCCCATTTTCGCCTATTAAGGAGCATTGGGTGCCTGTGTGGAGGGGTTGGGAGTGGGGACACTGCCCAGCCCCTCAGCCACTATGGTGGTGGCACCTGAGGGGAAGTGGGCAATGGAAGGGCAAAAGACAAATTCAGAGAGAAGTGAAGGGGGAAAAAGGAAAGAATAGAAGAGAATTGAAATAAAGGCTTTGCCATACTGCAGTGTAAAAACATGCACCTATCACAATATGCAAACAGGATTTGTGAAAGAAAGCCCAGCTATTTGGTGTCTTTATTGACCTTACATTAGCATTAGCTTTGATTTAGAAAATAAGGTCAGTGGGCAGGCACTTTAGTTTCCTTTACATTAGGCTCATCAAACATCACACCACCACCAAAAAACCCCACTCTTTTCTCTCTTTGGAAATATCCATTCATTCAATATTATCTATTGCTGCTGTGGGCCAGGCTTCCAAAACCAAAGACATCCATTAAAATGAAACCAAGTGAGTGAAACCTAAAACATTTAATTACTTCCTATCTGGACCCCCACCATCAAATTCCACTAGGCTGCAGTCTGTTTATGGAAAGCTGTGCCTCCAGCATCCCATTCACAATGCAAGAATAACTCCAGAAACCAAATTAAGCATGGCCATGCCTTCCTGAAAAAGAAACTGATCAGGAACATGAAGCATTTAGAGTTAAATTTCACCCCTATGAAATAGCTTTTCTGAATGAAAAATAATAAATATTTTTTAGCATTCCCACACCTTCCTCCAGTTTTTTATCCACAACTCAATTTCCAATACCAAAACATATTCATAAATGATTTAGATATTAATTCACAAAAATTCTTTACAGAATTTTTGATTGCAATCCTTCAGAAATAATGAAACAAGAAAGCATACAAGAAAACCCAGCTAATAGCCTGTCTTAAATGTAGATCTGTATCTTAAGAGTGAAAATCCCATTTTAACTGAATGAACAGCAAATCAGCAGCCATTACTACATAAAGTCTTATTTAATAAAAATCTATTTTTCACATTTAATCACTTTATTTTTATATTGGACCATGCTTTGTTCTCACACAACTATGCATCTATCTGTATACCCCCAAAAGATTTCTAAATAAAAACTATCAAAAAATCAATTTCTTCAACTGTTTCATTAGAAAGTGGCTACACATAACAGAAAAGCCACCTGTCTTCTGTAAGAGCAGCTAGAAAAGTAATTTATCTCAGAAACAATTAAAAAATGTTCCATTTAGTTAACAAACTTTGCATGATACTGCAGTCATATCTGAGCATGCAGAGTGACTTGTAAATATTATGAATTAGGCAATGACTTGTTAAACCCAGAAGTTCTATATAAGTCTAGTGAAGTAACTGCCCTTTGCATGTAGACAAGGGGTAGAAGAAATTCCATCCAAAAAACCACACATCACCTCTTCTCTACCACACAGCAATTGACATTTCCATTATTTTTCAAAATCTTGGTATCTTTAGCATTTGAAATGATCAAATTTCACAGGTGGTCCTTAAAACAATATTTTGTTTATAAAATATCAACATGGACACAATTACTGCATCACATTGTTACAACTGCACGAGATCAACAGTGAAGGCAGCAGAGAAGAAAGGCTGCAATTTGCCCGTACTTCAGGAGAAAAATGAGGGGGACACCTCAGACAGCCCTTTGATAACAGCAAACTATGATCAGGAAGATTTTACTTTTGTTCTTAAGAACAGAAATTTTCAACTTGAAGGATTCTTTTCAGTACAAGTTTTACTGTTTCCCCACAAATAAAAATCAGTTTTGAAGTTCATAATAGTTACAAACATTGACTTCATCTGCATACATCAGAACATGACCATCCTCTAAAAGATATGCCAAGACATTTGAACCATTTCAGATTCCTTTTGGAATCCTTGTTCCACTTCTCATATATTCACCAGAAATGGGCTCATAGGCAGAAAAAAAACCCAAATCACATAACCAAAATATAGATAGATTAAATACCTTCACTCAGGGTGGTAAGCATGGGTGTATTTGTAGGCAAGATCCTTCTCACAGAACTAAGGAGGCAGCAACAATGAACAACATTTCTTATAAACCTCTGATTAAAAGGTGACTTTGATGCAGGTTAAAATAAACTAATCAGCTCTGATGCACAATACAGGCCTAGCCCTTCCATATGCATCTCATTTAATTCCCCCATGGACATGGGGTACAGAGGCCATGACCTGGACTCCCACTGTTTTCTCTGAGCATCACTCACTGGTAACTCCACAAATTCACTGGTTCTAAAGATCCTTCGTGCCTCCAAGGATATAAATGCAGAAGGGTTGATCTGGACAGAGATCCAGGTTAAATTCTTAAGTTTTTTGGGGGGTTTTTTGGTTTTTTTTTTGTTTGTTTGTTTTTTGTTTTTGTGGGTTTTGGTTTTGTTTTTTTTTTTTTTTTGCTTTCAATATTACACATTATATTTTACATAAATTCTCTAAAGCCCATCACATGCTACAGTTCTGAGACTAAGGAAGTCTCAGAAATCCTGAGAAGCACTTAACTACTACCCACATTCCGCAGCTAAAGAACAGAGATAGTAACTATCAGGAATATGATTAGAATCAAACCTGGGCACTGATACTGCCACAAAACACTGCAGAAATAAAATATAAGGCTGTGGCAATTCCTTTCTATATCAGATAACCCTGATATGGAAAAAACTAGCTTCTCAAAATTCAAAGACCACCATTAAGAAGGTTCTGTAGACAATTTCCCTATTACCTTGCAAATCTACTGTCTAACTGAATGGAAGTACTACTTTTCCAGGTTCCAGACTACTTTAAGAAATAAGTCAGAAAATAGGATCAGAAAAATCATATTGATTTGCCCATAACGCCTGTCTTGAGTTTTCCTACCTACATCTGCTACATGATTTGCATCGTTCTGCACAAATGAGCCAGGTCACCTTTTTGCCACCTCTATAATGACACCATAACCACCTGTACCTACCCAGGGATAGCACCACCTCCACACTGAATACAAACAGACTGCCAGAAACTTCATGGACAGAGTATCCAACACCAGCATTAAGGCTCTGTCTTTTTTTAATGTGCTTAAAAGAAATATTTTAGCCAAAGAGATCTCAAATCTAATGTAAGGTGTGGCATGTACAAGCTTCCAAGCTTAGGGTCTGAAAAAGACAACAGTAATGACTTATCAGGGGCAAAGAAAGCTTCAAATAAGACACAGCACAGATGGAATGACATGGGAACACTATTTAAAGCATAACCTGTATACTGTTTGTTTCCTTTCTTCAAAGAGCATGGAGGTAGGGATTAAGGATTTGGACATTATTGAAGGTATTCTCTCTGCTACCCCTGTTGAAGGCTTTCTTTCTCTCTTCTGCATTCTTTGAATCTGAGCAAGTGTACCAGGGTTAGAAGTGCATCCACCAAGACAGAGAAAAGGGGCTTAAAATGCCCACATCTCTGTCTAAAGGATAGATTTTCCTGTACCAGATACAAAGCACAATGACAGTGGTGCACCTTTAAATTTATGATTAACTGAAAAGCAGCTTGCTTTGTTTTTGTTCTGTAGCAGTTAGATTTTAAAAGAGGAGAGAACAAAAAGCAAAACTTTGGATTTTAGGAAGACAATTGGTGTTATCCTGCTTCTTAATTTAACATTTGGAAAAGTATGTTCCTACTACAAAGCCAACCACAGGAGAAAGAAAACATAGTGCTTTTTTCCCAAAAATGGTGAAGAAGCAATACAGAATGTCCTTTATCTCAGAGCCTGGATGCTGTGGTCTAGCCACAAGTGACTAGAACTGGAACTGAAACACTGCTTTCCTTCCCTACTGGCAGAGGTACATCTAAACACTGGAACATGGTGCAGCGCAGCTGTAGCTTCCCTGCAAGAACCCAAATGAACAAGAAAAAAAATACTTTGAACTATGGCTTTAGAGTCATCTTTGGGTGTTCAAGCTCCAACAGCATTAACTCCAAACCTTAGATGAGGCAAACTGACAGGTGCACCATGCAAAAGCTGAACTGTGCTCCCCTAAAGGCTGAGAAAGCACATGCCAGAAAGCCTCTAATACAGGCAGACAGGATCCCTCTCTGGATGCCTTTAAATACATTTACGAACTCTCATTGAATCTACAGGAATCCTGAACATGTGCTCTAAAGCACTCTCACTTCTTTAACACACAGACGATCTTATTTTAAGCCCAGCACGCCCCCTCCTTAGCTTTCTACAAACCATAGTGACACTGAGACGAAGCCAAATGCAACTTGTCACCACTTCTTTTATATAGATTTTTCCCTTTCCACATCTACCAGTAGCTCCATCACACCTCATTTTAATTCAGAAAAATTCTACTCATCTCTTCCAAAACACAAGCTGCCTTCCAAAACAGCATCAGCTCTGTTCAGATCAACTACAGCTGCAACAATAAATGAAGTAAATATACATGCTGTGTAATATGCAGTTAACAGAACATTCTGTTAAAAAAGGAACTAAAAGACAATTCATTGGAATGAAACTAGCACTGGACAAATATGTGTCAAAATAAAAAATACGAAACAACAAGAATTGGCTAAGACATCAATGCTGATGGAGATTTAAGTTTGGGCTGGTGACAAACTGGAGGGCACAGACAGACAAATGATGAGTCTTCAACTCTTCCAATATCCAGATACGATATATTCAGGTGGTTCCTGAAAACAATCCATCTAATTCATTGTGCAGCAAGACTTGTGACTTCTCACAAAAACTGTTAAATGTATTCTATGGCAAGATCCTAAATACACTGCCTTTCAAAACAACCCTTGAAAAGCAGTGATCTTATGGCCTTTATGAGAACAGGAACTGGCACATGATAATTTAAGGTAAAAGTAAGTAATCTAATATTAGCTGATAATCATTATATAGAGTTTTAGAGTCTAAAACAGAGCTCCAACTGATTTCAGTGACAGCTGAGAGTTCTCAGTATCTCTTCATATCAAACCACAGGAAGTCAGCTAACTGATCCATATGGCGATGAATGCATAATACTGGTTACATACAAAATATGTGGTTAATATCCAGCATTAGATGGAAAAAATAAACCCTCTATAGCAGCCAGCAAGAGAATGCAATTCTACATAGCATCATTCAATTCCCTTGTAAAAAAAACCCAAACATTTTCCTTTCCAGCAAACCACAAATTCATCCACTAAGTAACTGCTTACTTTGACAGCTTAGTCCCCAACAAAATATGAATTAGTTTCCAGAGCCCTACTGTCCTATGGTATATTCAAAACAGGTCACAGGGTGGAACAAGTAGGAACAGGCAGGGAAAACATCACCAGCATACAACTACAGCTATTTTGGCTAAAACTATAAATGATACTCACATATCCTTTGTTTCAGACTAGGAGAAATTATCTGAGTTTCCAAGCAAACTCAGAATTGGCTCAAGCATTATGCAGACAAATTACTTTATAGATACACAAAGAACATAACATAAATTTCTTCATAACACCAACACTACTATTCCTTGCTCTGTTCTTACACTATGAAAATCTGGTGCTGGATTTCTGGGAAAGAGATAAATAAAAATCTCCAGTCCACACAACAACATACAGTTACACAATACATCTTCTTCACCTCTTAAGTCAGTTTTGCTGCAACTGCAGACATACTTCACCCAATAATCAGTTCACTCCCTGCAGGCATATAGATGTCAAACTGTGGAGCTGCACCATAAAGATTTATCACTGAAATAGCACAAAAAAGGCTCAACATCCAGTGAGCTTGGAAGGATTGGAAACCTCAGCAGATACAAAATGAAAAAGCAGAATGTAGTCATTACTTAGGCCTTGCATTTCCAACTGACCAGCAGGACTGACTTCTGATATAAAAGAGAAGCCTGAGATTAAGACATTTGCTGGGCAGTGGGGATGCTTGCATGTAAGGCACAGACTCCTCAAATTCAGGAGAAACAGTATCCCAGGCTAACCAGCTCAAAGATAATCCCTGTACACTGCTCAACTCATACTGAATGTACAACAGACCTGTAGATAAGCAAGATCTGATCCCACCTGTCCTATCATCCGATCAAGTTGAAACCACTCAAAAGCAAAATACATATCGCAAGGGAACAGGGGCTTTAGGGTTCATGGTTAGTTCAGGACAAAATGCTAAGTTTTAAGGATGAGTCAGAACTCTCAGAAAATGTGGGAAGGCAGCTCTGAACCACCATTTATTTGTTCTGTGATTGTGCAGGGACTAAGCAGAGGCCAGTGCTCTCAACATGACCAGAAGGCCAGTGCTCCACAGAACCACTGCAATGGAAACACATCCACATCTCTTTTCATGGTAAAGCTTCCTTCGTGAAGCTATGGGCCTGAAAGAAAACGGAAAGAAAAATAATCACAGTGAATTTTCTTGTATTTGTCTTTCTCCCAACACTGTAAGCAATATTAAAAAAAAAATAATGTATTACTTCAAGTTTCAAATCCTAACTACTCAGCTAATAAGTTCCAAAATTATACACCCTATGCAGTTAATGAAATCACAAGAAAGAAACATGCCTCTTCTTCTCCAATGTAATCATCTGCAGTAACCTTTTTTAGGAATTAAACCAACTCACAGGAAAATTATTATCGTGTTTGGTGCAGAAAAGTACCTTAAAACAAAGAGGTTGACTGTGCTAAGAAAGTCTTGGAGATTTTTGTGTGTCACCAGTTAAAGCCACAAGCAAGAGGGGAAAAGCATTCAAAGGGATGAGTAAAGGAATTACTCTCCATTTAATCTGCAACTCACCTACTGCAGTACTGAGCTCACAAAATGGAAGTGACTTACTATGCTAAGCTACATGAAATAAGCTTCCTCTGTTACATGGAATTGAGAAGAGAAGGGGAAAAATATTCAAGAACCTCCAGGAGAACATTCAATTCTTCTTTGCAGTTTGGGATTTAACTCAAGAAATCACCAAGTAACTTGCTCTGCATTCTTCCTTGATATAGTTCAGAGAAGCAGAGACATTTATCAGCAGAATCATATAATGAATAAAAACATTCAGCAGGAGGTGGGCTAACTACATTATTTACAAGCAGGAAAACCACAAATGAGCCATTGCAGCTTTCCAGAACAAATACTGATGTAGGATCTGGTTCTGCACTGGCTTGCACTTCATTCAGATGTCACTGTTCCATACAAATAAACAAAAGAAAAATTTGAAAATACACTACTGTTCTGTCTTTGATTTTACACAGGTGTGAATGACTGCCCATTATTTCAGATGTCATGTTTTCAGGCTGAAGTCTAATGTTTTGTTAATAATTTTTTTCAAGACAGCTCCCTTGAAACAATCAAAGAATTCATTCAAAGTTACTCTTTTCTACTCATTTTGTTTCATTATAAGCTACTCTTTTGCTAATGAAGCCAAAACTGGACTAAAACCCCAAATTCCACTGCCCACAGACTAGTAAGAAAACAAACTCATTTTAGTAATCCTACCACATCAGAGCACCAATTCATTGGTGACCTTCCACACCTGTAAAAGAAAGGAGGCAAGATTCTAAAGTCCTGCTGTCCCACACCAAGAATAAGAACCCTAAACCACTGTCATTTTAGGAATATTAAATGTGCAGCAGCAGAGCAGAGGAATAGTTACTCCTTCCCCTTGTCCAAAAGTATGCACAAGAGCTGGCTATGGCAGAAGGCCATGGAAGGCAACTCCAACCCTTGCCATACTTTCTCTGAAGAACTCTGACAGACTCAATGCCAACTCCAATTCCACTATTCCTGGTATATCATAAATAGCTACCTCAGGACACTTCAAGAACTTTTGCCCTTTGAACCTGGCACAGCAAAAATACAGATTACAGCAATTTGTACAAAATGTTTCTGCTCAAATGAAACACAAAGTAAATGCAAATTATAACAAGGCAGCAAAATCACTCAGAAATTCTTATTAAACAAACTGCCCCATAAATAACTTCTGATGCAAAGCATTAAGTACTACATAAATTACACTGTGCCTTGGAAATAGTTGCTATCTGCAAAGTAATAGCTCATTAATAGTTGCTGAATTTTTCTTCTGCAGTACTATATTAAAAAAATATATCCACATTTCTCCTCTGATATATCATGACTAAGTTGCTGTAAAAACAGACTGACCACTAACCAACCTCTGGGCACCCTACAGAATGTACTCAGAAGCTCTTAAGCAGTAAACACCAAAATGAAGTTATCTAAAAATGCAGAGTATCCATTCTTGATGGAAAGCTGACTTTTACTTAGCACACTTGCTTTAAAATCAGTTCTTCACAGGGCAGTTCAGAGAGCCACTGGAAACAGGCAGGAAGCAGATACTCAGAAGCATCAGGCAGAAAAAAAGGAGGAGTAGGAAGGGGGAATTTCCTGATCCAAAGAAGTGACAGTATTATGAAACTGCCTACCTATACTGTATTTTTCACCTTAATTGATGATTAAGTACAAGGTTTTAAGAGAACCTGCCTCAACCTACAATTAAAAATTTTTGAGCAATACCTATGCAGATACAGCCTTCCAGGAGGTAATTCTCAGCATTAGTTGGAGATAATAATCAAAGAGTTTCTGCTTATCTCTCTTGACATCATATTTGACTTCCTGAAAGCATACAAACTTTTATGGGTTAAGTTTCTAGTGTAGCAATTATCTGAATTTTGCAGCCTGACAGTTACTTGTTCCAACACCACAACCATCAGTATTCCTCAAAGTCCACTCAAGCTAAACCCTAGCACACAGGAGGAGACACAGCAAACCTATTCCATAAATAGGAAATAGGAGACAAGATTTGAATGTATTCATTTCAATTTCTGTAAGACATTAAAGCACTCCAGGAAAACTTCCCTGAAATGCCAGTGGCATGCATATCACGGGCATATCACATGCACGTCATAATTCTCAGGAAAGATTTTGCAAAGGTAAGGTACAAACAAACCACCATATGAGTTACAAGATTAATTTTTATGGAGGTCCAAGTTCAACACACATAAACAGTTGCTCAAAACACAATTCTGGCAAGCATCCATCTAACCACTGCACTAAAGAGCACCTCCCTTCTGAGAAATAAAACAATTGCCACTGCTTCAAGTTGTACAATGCTGAAGGTACAGGAGAGGGAGGAAAGAGGACATCACAGCAAAAGATCACAGAAATAAGATTAGAAAGGGTACCCAAACAGTATGCTGGAAATTTAAGCAAATAAATAAAGCCCTTAAAAACACAGAAGTTACAAACCACCCACACCTTCAGGAATTTCCACAACAAACGTTTCAAAAAACTTTGAAGAAAAACAAATTAAATTGGAAGGAACACAAACATAAGCCTGGATCCTAGAAACTGCTTTTCCACTGAATTTTTAAATCACCTTCACAAATCACAGCTGTGCCTTCATTTCTTCGCAGAGATATTTCATATGCTAATGACCACATACTTTTCTCATACAGGTTTTCAAGGCAATATATGAAAGTACCCAATATTACTGTAAATTATTTTCTCAGCAGGAAAGTAATTGAAAGGGAAAAAAGTATATTTACAACCCTCACAAGCAGAAAATAAACACCCATTTAAAAAGCATACTATAAAAAAGTGAAGCAAAATAATGAAAATATTCTCTCTTGACATCTAGAAAAAGCTACAGTAATTGAAGCATAATTTTAAATACTTAACCAGTTAACGCCCTCGAATAGTTTGGCTCTCTTTAGAAGCTCAGCAGCAAATATGAACTGCTTTAGTATCATGAGGGCATCAGTGAATTAACATCATGCTTATCTCCATTAACTGAGAGCAGAATTAAGCTGAGAAATGCCTTCTTCTTCCTATCAGACAGACATGAAAATTTTGGCTCATAGCTATTAAAGTCAATGCCTCCCACATGATGAATCCCTCCCCATTCAGATGTCTAAACTTTCTCAAATCTTGACATACCACCTGGGAAATGGCCTTTCAGTGAAGAGGCTGTTTTTCTCTCAAAGACAAAAAAGTAGCAGGAAAAATAGCACCTAGGTCTTTAAGTGCCTGGCACATAAAAATATGGCATGAGACACACCAAGGCAAAGAGAGAGAAGAGAATCTGGGCTTATTTGTCAAGGTTTATGTTTAAATTGTGAGTCTGAAAATGTCAAGCAGCACATTTACAGACTTCAAATATTCCTGTCTGATGGGAATACTCTGAGAAGGGACATCAGGAAGTAGCAGTGCAGCTCTTCTGCACTGTGTTTTACAAACACACACACAAAAGACCCCAAGCCCCTGTGCTAAGTTATTATGCTTAATTCAAACATGTGGTATGACCCTGCTTCTCATGAAGGCAATGAAAATTCTGCCACAAGCTTTGTGGGGGGGGGGGGGGGGAATTATTAAAAACAATGATCAGTATACCAAGAAGAAATCTTTGTAGCTGTGCCAAAATTACTTCATTTACCATCTTCCATCTCCTGCAAATTTCCTCTGATGCTTCCCATTGGAAATGGATCTGTACCCCTGATGCTGGAACCATGCTAGGGATGACCTTTGCACCCTGTTACTGTAAGAGCGTGTGACTTCACATGGCAGGGACAGAGAACACAGAAAGAGCTGGAGAAGGTGTGTCTGAGAGAAACTGAAAATCTAAACTAAGAGCAGTAACTAATGATAGCCTAACATTAGCAAAAGTGCCATGCAAATCTAGCAGTCATAAAGTTTTCTTTACTGCTATAAGACTATAAGAATCAGTGGGATAATATGAAAACTACTAAAGAAAATACTTGCCCCAAACACATGAACTAACCTGATCCAACTTAATTTGACAGTGACATATGAGAGAAAAATGTTTCCTTAAAATGAAAAAAAAAAAAAAAAAAAAGGAAACGCCCAAAAGATGGAAACCCTCTCTGAAGCAAAAGAAACAAGACAAGAAACTTCCTTTTAGAGACAGATTTATATATTCTTAATACCTAGGTTTTAAAGTGTAAAATTTCATTTTTCTGATCATGACCTGTCATCAGTAAGAATTATCAATAAATGTTCTACTTCCTAATTAAGGTATATGGAGGAAAAAAAAGTCACAAGGTCACATGGAATAAAATTATTCAAGTTTTGAATAATCGTAAGACACTTTGATGTGAACAAAAAATTTTAGTGCCACAAATTCACCCTGGTTAAGAGCTGAATGCATTGAGGCTTTAGAACAAATCAATGGCCAGCAACATAGGAGGTAGAAACTTTTGTAATTATAACTATGATCATACACATGGTTAAATACATTAACTGACAACATGAACCACATGACCAACAAAAAGCAAAAACTGTTTAGAGTGGTTTGTTTCCTTATCAAGAAAACTTAATGGTAAAATTAAAGCAAATTTGTAAGTACTAATATCAAGACTTTATTGGATAGGATTCCATTCTATTGGTAGTGCCAAGGACCACAACGTGAATGTGCTATTGTCAGTAAGTAATACAATTTCCATTAAAAGATCTTAGCTTTGGAGAAGAAGAATGTAAAAAATTCAAGAAGAATATAGCTAGACAACAAATCATCAGCTCCTTGCCCCAGCTGTACACTTTTTCCTCCCCCAGAAATTTAAGCACTAGGCTACTACTGATAAAATCAGATGACATCTCTGCTAAATCAGCCAGGAAGAGACTCTTCAGGCATTACCATGAGCTCCTGCAGCAAATATTCAGCAGTATAACTGCACAAATACTCACTGAAGTACCTAAGAAGCTACACCACCAAAAGCAACTGGTTCCCAGATCACCTTCTCTGAAGTCTGTGTTACTTAAGGATAAAGCTAACCAAAAAATAACAAGCAAATGAAATCATACACACCAGCTGTGGTAATAGACACTGTATACCATTTTCTCTTGGTAACCTTAATTCTAAATAGTATTTGCATTTTCAGAGTGTGAATTATCATCAATGGAGATATTAAGTCATCCCTTATTTTTAGAAAAACCAGTAACATATAAGACCATAGACAGTACATTTTTAGAGCCAGCCTACTTATAGCCAGAAAAATCCACTTGACTAATTTATTTCAAAAATTAAATTATTACTTTTATAAAGATGCAGAAATTTAGAAGTACATATTCTGCTACCCAAAAGTGGCTGCTAGCTGTGAAGGTGAAAACAATCAATATTGGCAGTAGAATGACAGAACAGCAAAATTATAATGGTCTTCTCTGCAAATTTCTGTTTGCATAGGAAGCAGCTTCTATAATTTCCTCTAACATATCAGTTCAGCAAGAAAACAAGTCTCTTTTGTGTCAGTCCCTATCAAAATTATAAAAGGATCTTTTTAAATAATCACAAAATAGTACATCATGTGTTTTCTAAAAGTTGGGGGAAATAGAAGGAAGCTATTCCAATGTTAACATAAGAATCCTTGTCTTTCAGTTACAAAGTATACAACAAAAACAGTATAAAGACACTAAGTGATACTATGCCAAATACCACACCAGACCAACACTTTTTGCAAGGAAATACCATCATCAAAATCAGACAGTTATTTTGAAGATCCCTCTTGATTATTCGCAACTTTCTCATTGCAAAAAGAAAAGTTTTAGAAACTGTTACAGAAAAAAAATGAAGCTCGCTGAATTTCTACACCAAACACCTACCAGAAGAAGCTGGTAGCCTCAAAATTTGTTTCAAAGTTGCAGCTCACTTATATGCTAGAGGGAATCTGAGAGACAAACAGCCTGGAGCACAGGAGTTGTACTAGCTGGAGCCACAGAAGCCCGGGCTGTCACAATCCTAGCTTCTTTCTTTTGTACAAACACCACTACAGTATCTCCACAGAACCATACTGGCAGATTTCAATGTGCTCCTGCAGCTTGGTTGTTAACTGGATTGTGCCCCTCTGCCCACACAAGCCCCAGCAAAACAAAGTTCAGCGGACTTAGCCAGCCTTAAGACACCATCAAGTCAGCCCCCACCCAAGATAAAACCAGCGAGTTGCAATCAAAATGTGACTTTTATTTCCTCCTCCTCCTCTTGTTACTATGTGTCCTGCAAAACAGTTAGACAACACAGTGCTTTATTTACAAAAGACAGCATGGTAAAGGTGAAAGAACTTACCAACAGGAAATACCTTGGGACTGTGGTGGCCCCACAGCACAAATGACATTTTCTTTGAAAACC
The DNA here is from genome assembly GCF_048771995.1 of Taeniopygia guttata. Taxonomy (NCBI): domain Eukaryota; kingdom Metazoa; phylum Chordata; class Aves; order Passeriformes; family Estrildidae; genus Taeniopygia; species Taeniopygia guttata. The sequence goes on along the minus strand of NC_133027.1, from coordinate 96,993,969 downwards.
ACTGGGCAGACAAAAGTAATTGCCAAACTTCCTATCACTTCTTTATTTTAGTTTCAGGTATTAAAATGATAAAGCTATACTCCCACTTAAGTTTCATCCTTTTTAGACTACAGGACCAAAACAGATCACAACTTCTTACTCATAGCCAGAACAAACAGCCCAAGGCTCCAGTTCTGCAAAATCTAACAAGGCAAAATGATTAATGATAGTAAATCAATTGTTCTAATAAGAAAAGTACAGGAAAACACTGTATAGATGCACCTGTAAGTAAGGCCTGTGTGCTATTTTTCACTCAGGTTACAACTTTTTGCTACCATTCTCCACACACAATCTCTATATTATTAATCTGGCAAAGAAAATAATGAAATCGTGGGAAACACAAAGAAAAACAAAGGACTAGGGAAAAATAAAGAAAAAATACCAATCCAAATCCAGAAACCAAGATTCTGGCCATGGGAAGATCAGACTGACACATGGACATCCACACTATATTAGAAATACTGAGATGGGATGAAAAGCAACAGAATGGAAGCAAGGAAAAAATGCACGAGGCCTCAGCTGAGAAGGTAAATCGCTTTGGAATAACACTGTCCATGGAAAACCTTGGAGAAAGGAAAGGAGGAAGGACTCAGACATTGAGACTTGCAGGCCCACCACCACATCCTACTCCAAGCCTCGAACTCTGAGACCAAAAGGAAACTAAACAAAAGACCAACAAAGCATTGCTGCTCTAATCCCACAACGTCTGAAGGAAATGCAATTATTTTTATTAACATCTACAAATTCTTTTTCCTGTCCCACTTGGAATGGCATGCTAAACTCACTTTATTTCTACAAAAAAATTACTGCACATTTCCACTAAATTGCTGAACAAAATATATCTTTTCCCCTCAAAATGGCACACAAAAATACCACAGTTCATAACTTCTACAAGGTCCCTATGACAAGCTTTTCAAAAAGTTGCTAAGAGAAGGTGCACTAAGAAGCTGATCCCTAAGAATAAAAGAAATCTGCAATACTGTGTAACAAAACTAATTTAAATCAAGCTAGAAGTCTGGATACGGATAAGGAAGAATTATGAAACACAAAGTCATAGGAGTCTGGATATACCTCATGTGGATTTTATCCATGGTGACCACTAGTAAACCTAATTAGGCTGTATTACTAGAAATAAAGCAAACTGACCTGCCTGAATAGAAGATTTTTGCAGTTAGTATTAGGCCTAATGTCATGTTTAAACTACTTGAAATAAAAATCTTGTCATTAACAAAAGATTGCACATGACTGACCTAAATCACTTGCATTTTTTAAAGATTTTGGTCCACATTAGAAGCCCTCCCAAGCTTAATGAGGATTTTAGAAAAATAACGTGTTGAGGTAAGTTAGACCAGAGTAGAACAAAATATTCCAGTTGTTCAGCCAGAAAAAGAAAATCAAATTAAACAAGTACAAATGCTTATGGAAGGACTGCCTGGTTTGCCAAAAGATAAAACTTCAAAAGTGTATAAACTGGGTTTTTCTTTCAATCCTGTCTCACCAGTCCACTGTAGCTTTTTTTGTCAGGTTTTAGAGCTTGGCAGCAGGATCTAATTGCTTCTGGAAGTTTTCTGCATAAATGGGTATTGTAAAAATTTTACAGGATAAAAGCAATCAGAGATGCTAAGAATATGTTAATATTTTTCAAAGACACATCCAGGGTAATTTATTACAGTTCACTTTCAGAAAATAATATGGGGAGAATGATTTCCAGGATAGCAGCCTACACCCACTTTGTATCTCAAAATCCTGTATTTGCAATTTATTCATAAGAAAATTTCAAAACAACACTGGTGTCCCAGCCACAGGTATGACTCAGTAGTGAAATTACTGTTATTTGCTGCTGCTATTCAGGATTCAAACACTGATCTATGGGTGTAAGGTAGAGCTTCAAAAAGAAAGGTACCTTCTACCTGTCCTTGTAAAAAAAAGACTATATATATTTTTTTCTCATAATTTAACTATATTGAGCAATAAAGCTCATTGCTTTTAGAGCACAATATCCACACTTTAGTCAGCTGTGATATAATATGCTGCAGGTTATACAAAAATATGTCAGTAAAGTCCAAGAGAGAAGGGCCAAAATGCAAGGAAGGAGTTTAATCAGGTACATGCACAGCCTCATATCCTACAGAGAGGTTAAAAATTCAAACACACCTTCAGCAGTACATTTTACAGTTATGATTATACCATAAAAAAACCCTACTGGATTAACCCTTAAACATGAGATGTCCTAGAAACAGGGAATTTATTGTGTTGTCATGAGGTTTATAATGCCCACTGAGCAGACTAACTCATATAATTGTATTTCTCCATTTGTCCCCACTAGACCAAAGCATGCAAGGAATTTCTGTACAGAATAAAGGCATTTCTAAAATTCCTGGAAACTAAATATTAGTTAGCTTTCTATCTAAGCAAGCTGTGCTCCTTTGCAACAAACAGGACATCACTGACAGAAGACACTCAACCTGAAGACACACACCCCAAATATGCCCCAAAATAGGCAGCCTTGGAGTACTTCCAAACTTCCCCTGCCCAACAGAACAAAAAAGAGCCAGAAAGAACACCCTTTAAACTCATTTGTACTTAAAATTAAGGGGTTTAATTAAAAAAACACTTTGTGTAATGAAAATCCCAAAGAAACAAACACGTTACAATGGATTAATGCCTCACTACTGGAAATGAATAAAAAGCAAGTAGAATTAACTGGATGGTCTCACAGCTCATTTGAACACATCAGAACTGTTGATAAAAATACAGTAATTTGTTTACTTTGTTGAAGGCAAGAATCAAAAGTGAAATAAATGTTGGAAAAAAATCACAATTTATTAGGTATAGACCTTAAACACAGAGCTACTTAATACTAAAGCTGCATTGGCAACCATTCTTCTACATATTTTCCTGCAAATACTGTTTCCTTCTTTTTCAAGCAATTTGGAGTAGAACTGCATCTATATAAAAGATCTTTACACAATATTCTGAAACATAGAGATTTGAAGGTCGTTTCTATTTAAGAGCATTGAAGAACCTTCTTCTTTCACCCTAATCAATAAAAAAGCATTTAATTGTTGGCTGCAGCTGGGTAACAGAAACAATAGATCAGACAAAATAAGCAGTAAAGTGTTATTGTAAACAATGTCAGAAATTTACGTGTCAAGAATGCCACAACGTCTTCTGCACTGATGGAGCCCCATCAGTTCACATGGCTCAGCTGCAAGCAATGAAACAACTCACACTTAAAATTAGGAATATACCTAAGCACATTAAGTGGCCTTGACAAGCAAGATGCTTGTCATTTCCCAGACAGAACTGAATAACTGTTTTTGCTGATGTCAGGCCAGGAGGTATTCCCATTTTTATGACTAGAATAAAAACAAGTTGATACTTTTTAGAATGTAATTAGGGGAAAAAATATTTCTAATGGTTAGATAGTACTAAGGTTGGAAAGTACTGAGCACCAAAGTCTACTTAAAAAAAAAAAGAAAAAACAACAAAACTTGAAAAAGTTGATTGCTAAGTCTTTTACTGTCTGCTAAGAATAGGACCTAAATGAAGGATTGTTTTTAACAGCTGTTTTAAAAACAAAACATAAGCAACTCATAGCTGAAAATGACTGTGATTTTGTTCAGGACCTATACAGAGATAAATAACAAAGAAGATGTGCAGAAGCCTAGAGACAAGATTTTGTTTTCTTTTGTAACTAATATGCAAAAACAAATCCAGTTCAAAAAGGGGCTTATTATTTTTTCTTAAGAAAAACCATGAGAGAGATCACCAGAAAGATAACATAGACAACCTCTCTGCAATTCTGTCTTGAAAAATTGGTTGTATGGTCATAGAGCCACTTTCAATATCCAGAACAGATGCTGCTCAACTGAGTAACAGAAGTATGAGACCAGTGATGACAGTCTAGGGTATGACCGTATCAGCACTGCAGAAACAGCATGCATTTCAGTTCTACTGGAGATGAAATGAGAACAATTTAATCCATCTTCCAAAGTTTCCTTCAGTAGGAAAAAAAAAAAAAACAAAAACAAAAACAACAACAAACTGAACAAAACCAATCAAACAAAAATTTTACTAAAGGACAGTTTACATTTTTCCAACAAGAGCACAGATCTAATCAAGTCACTGACCTCATCACAGTATTGGTGGTGCCCTCCATCTTCCCTCACCTTCATCACCACACATTTTGAGGTTTATTCTATTATTCTTTCAATGAATCCTAAATAACATTGTTCTCATTTCTTTTTAAAAGCAATACAAACTGGAGTCATTGGAAAGAAAGTTTTCCCAGAACCAAAGCATCTCCAAAAGCTTCTTTTTATCACTATATTTCTCCTTCAAGTTCACCTTATCAGCCTTCGTTACCTCCCTTATACTCTTGCATCAGCGTGGCAACTCACACACAAGTAGACAAGAAAAAGCAAAGTGCTTGGAATTCTCAACAGCTTTTTCTGGTAAGCTCCAGTTGCTATAATTAGACAAGCCCTTTTCTAAATCACAAATACAACTATCAATAGAGATAAAAATGAAAACTAGCATCAAATACATAGAACAAGCCAAATCTAAATGTTCCAGTTTCTTCCTGATATCTCAAAATATGCCCTGATTTAACCCTCGGAACTCAAATACTCAAATTGGCTCTTTCCAAGGCTGTGTTGGCATATAAGATACCTATGTAATATAAACAACAAAATCAAATCATCTTCCAAACAAGTCACAAAACTAATACTGTATAAAAATAGGGAATGCAATTATATTTTCACTTAAAGCCAATGATAGGATTTTAGAAGCAAAGCAACTTCTGAATCACAAAATAATTAACCTGACACTTCTAACCATCTCTGACACTTCTAATGTCATTCAAAGCAGCAAAAAAGACTGAAATTCTACAAAAATTTAAAACTCAACTTCACATTGTAGAGACCTTACTTTCTTAACTCCCTGAGTTCAACTTGCAGTATCAAAACATGAACAATTAGTTCAGATCTCAATTCTTTTACCCTGATTCATTTTTTAGTAAGTTATAGTTCTAGATTACAAGTTCATTAAGTAGTCCTAAAAGATCTAAGTACTAGAACATGAAGCTTCTTAGTTCCCCTAAATATAGCAGCAGTCACATGGCTGTCATTAAGACATTAGCTTCTCCATGGTAGAGTACCTCCTAAACCTTTCCCCCAAAAAGTCAGATTGTGGTTCAGTCTTACATGAAATACAGCAGATAGCATCTCAGACCCAGAACACTCTGTATAAAAATACACATCCCCAAATGCAACCCCAGCTCAAGCCCTCCACAAAACCAAACAGTAACACCTCAAAACTACACTGCTGAAAAGCAAGAAAAAAATTATTTGCTGCTCAACAGGAGTCTGTGTGACCACTGAACAGATGTTTATTAGCCTTTTCTTAAAACTAACAGACTAAACCTTATTTACTTCTAGAAGGAATAATTATTTTAACAAAGGCAGTTTAAGATGACAATCAGTTCTCAGGAGTAAATTTGTATTCTGAATTTTGTATACATACACACACATCCCAGTTCATACCAGTCCCCTGACCACTTCCAATACATTCAGATTGCACTCTCCATAATAATTGAGCCAATCTGTGGATGTTTGGCAGAAACCCACAAAATGCCAGCATCCAACTGACATCCACCATAGATATACCAGCCCCCAAGTTTTATTCCACTGATGGGAAAAATAAATTAACACACACTATTTTATATGGTACATTCAAAACCAAGAGCGCTCCACATGCAGCAGCTTTCTGAACTCCCCGGTGTAAAATTTGTGCTACTTTTCCTGCTGTTCAAATAGAGAAGCTAAAAAAAACTGAGCTGAAAGCACTTCAACACTGAGTCCTTTAGAGAGGTGCGGGCAGAGTCCATGATTTCTGGCGGCCAGCCTTCCACTTCTGCCACTACTCAGCACATCTCTGACTTGAAAACCACATATAAGCTCTTTCTAATCAACCACTTTCATTGTTTCTCCTTCTGGGAAGAGAGATACGAGGGGTCATGATTATATCAAAGCACAGTGTACCCTCAGTAACTCTACTGCACCACAGCACTGGAGGGTACCCAACCTCTCTAAGGGCCTGATTTTGCCAACTCCCTGATCCCAAAAGGAATGCCAGAGACCGCCAGTTTCACTAGGAGGGCTGGCCCTCAGAGGAGACACTCCTGGGAGTGTTTGCAGGATACAGACATCATTCACACAGACACTTCCACCAGCAGGGACCAGCCACCGCTGGCTCTTCCCTGTCACCTCACAAGCCCTCCTGGGAAAGGTCCCAGGGCAGAAGGCTGGACAGCAGAGCTGGGAGCAGACAGAGGACCACAGTAACTCAGCCCTGGAAATGGAAGCAACTGGTCTTCTCTGAAGCCTCAGAGTCCTGCTAAGGCACAGCTGGAGCATGAGAGTGGAAAAATAGCAGGAAAAATAGGCCAGCAAGAAACCTTATTCCAGTCCAGCCTTTCCAAAACAGTGTATTATTTCCATCAGCAGATGGGAAAGCTTATTACAGAAATTTTCAGGTACTGTCAGAGCCTTGCAATGATACATTTACCCATTAAACAACCACCACTGAATGCACCAGCACCCAACACAATGGGTCCTAAACACACTGTTGTTCTGATCATCTAGATATGGTTAACTTGGTTGTTATTACTATTATTATTTACAGGGTATCATCACCTGGCTAGATGCACTGCAGACTACACTAAGATCCTGCACAGAAAATACCCTTGGAGCCATCACACTTCCCCAGTCTTTCACAGCTTCTGTATGCCAGTGGCAGTTTTAGAGGGAAGAGTCTTCAGAAGTACTTTTAATTACTATTTCCTCCTTTGCTAGAATGCATTAATTATAGCCTGTTCCTCCAGATAATAAGAAAACAAAAAACAGCGCAATATGAACACTACAAGAAACTTAATTACTGAGTCAGATGTCCTTTAGATGTCAGTATGACTACAGAGAGGAGCAGGAAAATAAAACACACACATATCAGCCTCAAGTTGTTAGATCAGTTATCAAAACAATGTCTTTCCTCAGCAACTTCATTTCGAAGAGCTCAACCACCTAGTGAATCAAATGCCTGTTAACATGTTTCAAAAATGTGCTTTTTTTAATGAAGGAGGCATGGTGATGTATTTATTACAAAGCAAATGTGGTAAATGGTTCTGTATGCAAATACAGAAGTGCAGCATGACTTTGAAGTTTGAAGGTCAGATACAGTAACCGTTCTCATCAAGGTTCTTATGTCAGACTGCATCTTCTGGTTTACATCTGAGTTTAGGAGGAGGAAGAAAGAGAATTAAAAAGAAAAAAAAAAGAGTCAACCAGTTCTGTGACAACATAAGAAGAACTGGCACAATATCATTCACCTGCTTTCCTTTAAAAATCTACTAATACCCTATCTCCCACAAAATGAAAAGTCTGCCAGGCATAGATTTTCATTCTTCTTTTCAACTCTAATTTTCCTGATGAAAAAAGCAATCTACTTAAGTCAGCAACAATTTTATATTAAAGAAGAGAATGTCATCTTCTCCATCTTCACGGATGTTTCAAACCCTTATCATTTAAGAAAGCTGAAGGATTTTCTTGTTGATCAACATGTTTTATTTTAAAGCAGTATAGATTCAACTGCAGAAGCAAATCAGAGGACTGTGCATTGATATTTTTGCAGGCATCAGATAATTTATCCCTCACCATTTCGTATTCCCAGCAACTGTAAGATACAAAACTCAACAGCTGGGCCTGAAGGCAAACAAATATGCTAGGAACACAACAGCCCGATCCATGTCAAAAAAGAATAATAAAAAATATGAACCATGTTTTACATGCATACCTCAAAGACAAAAAACCAATACAGATTTCTTTTTAGCACCACTACCACGTTTAAATATAGTGGAACTGACAACACTTCCCAGTAAAACACTGAGTTATAAACAACCCCTCTCACACATAAATAACAGAGACATTATACAAAGCAGACAGGAACATGGACGGATGTACACAAAATAAACACTTTCAAACTTACCCCACTCCAGATACTCAAGGATGTTCTTCTCTCTTCTCAGAGGGGAATTATTACATTCATCATAAAGGCAGATGAGTATATCCAGCAAGGTTTCCACACTGAAGCATTGCCCATTAGTCTGTGTTGGCCCATCCAAAATAAACTGCTCCAACTGCTTCAAACGCACTTCTCCAGACATGGTTGTGTCAGTTTGCATTGGGGTTTCTTTTTTAATGATTATTATTACTTTGTCAGAAAAACAACAACAACAAAAAAAAAACTTTTGAGGGTTTTGTTGTTTAAAAAGAAGTCAACAGTATTTTTAACAAGTGCCAAACCGTGATGGTCCTTAATTGCCAGCCCACCTCGGTGTTCCCAGCCTGAAACTAAACCCTTGGAGTTTCAGACACACACATACAGTGTGGATATCTTTGTATTCATGACATTTAAGAGAAGAAAATAGCTATCCTAAAAAAAATTAATAGGCTTAGTAAGAAGTGGGGCAAAAACATATATGGGCATTCTTGATGCTTTAACAATAATAATTGCACTCAAATTCAACCGAGACTGCCTGACACCGATTTCACCGTGCGTGCATAGGCACACGCAGTTAAATATTTAAGAAGGTCTTCTCCTTCATTCCCAATGCAGATCATGCAGCGCGATCCTGCGAGGAGCCCCGCCGCAGCACTACGGGCTAACAGCCCCTTCGGTTCCGCTTCCCAGGACGGATGGGAAGGGGAAAACAGATGTATTTACGTATTTATATAAGCGAAAGGCAGCAGAATCGAGGGCGCACACCGGCGGGGAGGGAGGGATGAGGGGATGAGGGGCCGCGCAGCCCCACCGCCCCCCCGGCCCCGGCAGCGCCTCCGCGGCCACCGCGGGGTGGGGCGCAGCCCCCCCTCCTCAGGGCGCAGCCACGTCCTGCCCCGGGCAGCCTTTCCCGTCCTCCTCCTTACCGAGTCTCCTTTTAAGGCTTTTCAGTGATTCAAAAAAACTAAAGTCTTCATTGTCGCCCCCTTTTCCTCCGCTGCGCCAAGGGGCGGCGGGCGGGACGCGCGCCCCGACACACCGGCAAAAGCGCTCCGAGCCCTGTCAAATCCTTCCCATGGCTGCGGCGGCGGCGGCGGCGGCTGCGGAGACGGCGCCCTCCTCCTCCTCCACCCGGTGCGCGTCCTGAGGCGGAGGGAAAGCGCCGGCGTCTCCGCTCCGGCCGCACGCTGCGGGCCGGGAGGCCCCGACGACGGCGGCGGTGGCTTCACTCCCGGCGGCGCGATGGTGTCCCGGCTTCGCCCCCCCGGGCAAAGGGCATCCTCGGGCGGTGCGTGTGCGGGGTATGTGTGTGTGTGTGTCTGTGTGTGTGTGCGTGCGCGGGGCGGCGGGGAGGGGTAGCGGCGGCGCCCTCCCTCCCCGGCTCGCTCCCTCCCTCCCTCCGCTTCCGCGCCCTCCTCTCCCCCGCCGCTCCCTCCTTCCTTCCCTCCTCCCTCCTTCCTTCCCTCCCTCCTTCCCTCCCGCGGTCACACGCGGCAGCCGCCGCCGCCGAACCCGCTGCAGCCCAACATGGCGGCCGCGGCGGGGGGGAGCCGCCGCCGAGCGCCGCCGCAGCGCGGGGAGCCGAGCCCGGGGCCGCCGCTACTGCTGGGATTGAGGGGAGGAGGGGATGCTGCAGCAGGGAATGCAGGGATACGGGCGGACCCAGGGATACGGGAGGGAGAGAGGGCGGGCGTGGGGAGGCCGCAGCGCAGCTCCCCGCAGGCTGCGGCCGACCCGGCTGGGCTATCCCGGACGGACCCGCCCGTCCGGCCGGGGATCCCTGCGGGCCTTGCCCCGAGCCGAGGAGAGCAGCCGCCGCCGCTGCCCGGCGCGGTTCCGCTCGCCGCCTCCTCAGCAATAAGGCTTTTGATTAAAAATCGCGGCCTGGTTATGGAGGGCTGGCAGGGGGAGCAGCGCCTGCCTGCTCTTCCAAGGGGATCTGCCGAGCTCCAGGCGCGAGCCGGGACTCCGGCTCCCTCACACTTCGGGGCTGTTAAAACGTGACGGAAAATGCGTCGGCTCTTGACGGTTCTGTCCCCGCTAGCGAAGTGCCTACCCTCATCGAGGAGCCCGCCGTGCCACCAGAGTACACGCCGGGGGAAACAAGCTCCTTTTGCGGGCATTTCAAACCCATATCGTTTAAGAGAGCTGGAGGATATCCTAGTTGATCAACGTGTTTTATTTTAAGGCGGTGTAGACTCAACTGTAGAAGCGCATCCGAGGATTTTGTGCTGATCTCTTTGCAGGGCCGCCTGTGGGGTGGAAAATGGCAGCTGCCCACCAGCACACCGCGGCAGTTCTCCTGGCCAGAGGTGTGAGGGATGCGCTGGGGTGCTCAGGGGATTGAATGTCATCTCTAAGACAACGTGTCACTTCAATTGTCTTTCCTCAGAAGCCAGGTGAAAGGGGAGGAACGCCATACCACCCTCAAAGGTCACTGGCTGTAGGTGAACTTCAAGCATTCTCCTGAAGCCCACCAAGTTCATCTTCTGGAGCTCAAGGGAAGGAAGAAGCTCAGGCATCTGCTTCCTCAGTTCAGTAACCAACAGATGACCCTCAACTGGGTTTTGTCATACCAAGCATCTATATAACACTTTTTTTTTTTAAACTGGCCTTTTTATCAGCTAATATAAGACATCAACAGTCTTACATACCCAGTTAAATGTACTACACAATATTAAAGTCCCATATGTTTGTTCAGAATCACTCAGCTGTATGTATTTGACTGGTGCAAAGCTAGAAAAGACAGTGGCTCCCACCCTATGTGTGCAGAATGACAGAGGAGATTTTTGGCAAATGAAGAAATGTGCAGAGAACTTAATTCTAAAAGCTTTTTGTGCAAAAACCCTCCAAGAAATGTTAGAAACCACTACAACTGTAAGTGAGCTTGTGATGGGTAGAAGATAGGATTAAACTGAGGATTAAACTAATAAGGAAAGGGTTTCCTTCCTGTACTGAGGTACACCCTTGGTATGATGAGAGAGAGCCCTGTGCCAGTGTTTTGGGTGCTGCTGGTCCTTGGCTGCTAGTCACAGCAGTGCCTGTGTGGTAGGAACCTGCTCCACAGCCGTGGCACACAGGCAGTTTTACAGTGAGAGTGAGGCATTTCCTGCTGGCTCTCTGCTGAACTTGCGGAAATTGGGATTGAAGCTGGGGGTGGGGGATGCCTGATGACAGTAATAAAAATAAATTGCTATTGCAGGGGTAGGTGGCCCAGATCAGATAGCACTTCCTATAGGGGTTGGAGACACGTCATCCAAGTTCATCCCGAGCATAGATTAACCATTAATAGGGTTGCAGAGGAAAAATGGAGAGGACTAAGAGTTAAAGGGATGTCAACTTGGACTTTGGAACTGAAGAACTAATGCCAGAGATATGATGGGTGCGGATATTTCACTTATTTACTCAGGTTACTGTGTTTCCCTTAGTCAATTATAAATTCCTTCCTTGTTTTAATTGCAAAACAAGTGTTTGCAAACAAGGGATGGATACCCAGCAAAGGCAATCACTTTCCCTGTATTTCTGGTTTTAAAACTGAATCCTTGTTAATTTCCACATCAAGTCAGTTTCTTTAGTGTTCTTTTCAGCCTGAGTGAGGCTGCTAGTAAAACCATGTAAGCTATAGTTGAACACAAAACCCAGGAATTTTTTGTTCTCTCCTTGTTTAATAGCCTGTCCAGAAACAAAAAAAGACATCTGTGTAACAACTGGTGATACACCCAGTGGGCTGTAGTCAGCTGTCATGCCACAGAAGCTGTGAGGAACAGGTAATACCAATAATGACTGGTGACACATTTATTTGCTGGGAACTACCTATGTACCAGATGAGTAATTCCCACACTACACCTGTGGAATGGAAAAATATTTTCTCTACATATAAGAATTACTTTAGTCCAGAATATTTAGAAAGCCAACAAAATAATTTGATGTAACAGGCAGAAATTCCTCTTCTCTCATACATTTGGTCACTAAGACACCCTGTCCTAAAAATATACCCAAGTTGTGCAAACATACCCCAGTATCTTTCATCATTATCATGTGTTTGTTTCACTCTGTTCTTGTTTTAATAATATCACAATAATATTTTTGTTTTATTGCTTAGCTTTATAAATGTTTACAGTACCTAAAACATAACTAACGATAACCAGGAATTTACATCTTACAATAAGTTAAGCAAGCTGATAGCAGCAGAGGGAATAGCGTGGAATGAGTAGGATACGGTTGAAACAATATAGTTTTATATATTAACAATATATATTTGAGTTTTTCAATAGTTACAGTTGGTACAATAGAGAAAACAGCCTTTTTTCTTCAGGGACAAAGGTTTGGTTTTGGTGAAGTATTGTAGATACCTGGTTTTGGTGTGCAAATAAGAGATAAGACATCCCCATGCTTCATTCAGCAGGTGAATACTACAAAATTTTGCATCCAGGCTTTTCTGTTCTCCAAAACTTCACTTTGTAGACACATGTTGTTTGTACTGATACAGCATTTCATCTCCTGAGCAAAATTTTGTAGTATTCTGCAAAAACAGTGCTGGCACCCAATTTAGAGGGTGTGTTTATAGACATGGGATGATACTATTTGAAAAGGGGTCCTACAGCTGTTGCCTGAACTGTAGTAATAATTTAGGTTATTGGAAGAGATTGCAGGTAGCTGCAGATGGAGCACACAGTGGTTGCACTCTAGGAGCACACTGAAGACCAGCATGTGTGAATCGAACAACACTTGTTCTGTAATCTGTTTCACTGTAGTTTCACATAAATCTTGCTGCTGGAGCAAACTTAATCCTAGTGAACAGAGAGATTTCTTCACAGAAACTGATGGCTGTTGCAGAACTTTAATTAGTCTCAGTACCTATAATAATGCATTTAGTAACAAGTTTTTAAAGACTTGTAAATCTACTTTCCCTAATTCGTTCTCTCTCTAACTGCCTTGCCAAGACCTATTTCTCCTGTGAGGTCTACAGAAAAGTCCAACTACAAGCATTAAATGGTACCTCGCAGAATTGATGCTTAATATTTACCTAATCCAAAACAATGATCATAAATGTGTATGTATATGTAGGCATTGTAAATATGGAATTATCTTTCTCTTCCCTCATGCTTATTTTATTGGTCTTTGGAGTCTTATTTATAGTCTTAACGATTTTCTGTGAATGGCTAAACAGAATAATTTTACCTCAGAGAGAAATTGCATCATGCTGATCTCACTACACTGGATCTGTCCTGGCCTCATCCCCCTGGTTTTAGTCTACATTTAAAACTAATGAGAATGTGGCCACCACTAGCATACAATTTTCTGTGAAGCAGGTTTGACCCTGCTGAAGTGTCCAGGGGTGCTGTGCTCTGAACAGAAACAAGATCGCCTCTGTGATTAAAGAAGAGGAGAGGAAGTAATGGAATTACATTTATAACTGTGTGAAATTGCTATAATTTAAATCCTGCTTTTATGATGCAGACTAGGAACTGACCAAAGTCGAGTCTCGTTCTGACCTCCAAATAGGACCCTGTGTTTGCACTCTGGCAATGATGTTTCATCTCTCAATATGTTGTTTTCTTCCTAGGAAAGTGGGGCCAAGGCTGCCAAAGCTCTTAGGCTGCTGTAAACCTTAATTAATGTCAGTGTAGCAGGCTGAGATTCTTTTCTTATTTTCCTTTCTTCAGTTACATAAATCTAAGACTGTTATTTTATTTTCTCTCTTGTTTTTGTAGTCTGCAGTTGTCTGCAACCTTTCAAGCCTTCAGTCCCTCCAAAATCTGGTTATTTCCTGTGGATTTCTCTATCTCTGCTGATGTTTTATTCTTCTGTGTCCAGAATCTGTTACCTGTGTTATGCCATCTTCCAAAGTTAAACTCTCCTCAAGATAATTCACTTCCTTAAATGCAGATACTTAATGACATAGAAAGGTCATTAAATAACTTTGTCAGGTTAAGTGGCTTCTTAAACAGAAGAGTTCTGACGAAGACCACATATTTATTTGTGAAATTGGATGGATGCAAATTTCTGCCACTGCCACACAAAGTACAGATAATCCATTGATTCAAAAGGAAAGTGGATGCATTTAAATTGTCTCGCCGGTATCTATACAAAGCTAGTGTTGCTCAACTTAAAACAACAATAACTTGGCGTGAGAGCTGTTTCTAAACCTACTCTCTTTGCAGTGGTACATAGTTTCTATTGACTATAATCAAAGCTTTCAATGTCTGTTGCTCTTGAGCGAGTACCTCTTCTGCTGGTGAACACTCAGTGCTGTATTATGGACTTTGTTTTGTTAAAAGGGTGTACTTAGAGATTAATTCAGTGAGGATCTCACTGTGAAAGTGATTTTTAAAAAAGAGCTGCTACTGTCATGTAGCATGTCATTCCTCATCCCTTCTATTGATGGAAGGGATGAGGAATGAGGAAACTTGTGACTAAGAGATCTTTAAGAGATCACCTAAGAGATTGGGTGAGGAAACAGGATGAAGTGAGGAAGAATGAGATAGATGAAAGAGGGAGGGAACATGATGACTAATTTGGAAATCATATGGGAAGGAAGAGTGATTTAGAAAGGGGAAGTCAAGGGCCAGGAGTTTGGCAAGAAAGAGGGAGAGGGCAAAATACTTACTTGTAAAACCCAGCAAATTCTGTACTTAAAAGAAAACAAGGCCAGAAAGAGCCTAATTTGGAATGTGAACTCGGAGTGGATGAAGCTGGATTAACTTTATGTCAGAGAAAGGCTTAGAGTGCCTAGCTTATTACAAAGAGAGTGCAGGAGATCACACACTGATCTCAATTTCCCCAAGGTTGTGGAATTTTCAGATTAGAGGTCTGATCAATTCAGTTATTGTTTTAAAGTGCTGTTTTGGTCTATTTGAGTTTTAATAAAAGAATACAGATTTTTTTCTATTGCTTATTTTTAACTTAAGAATTGCAGAAATTGCATCAAAGGTCTAAAATACATATTTTATTGGGAGAATAGATACAGACAATGACAGCAGATGCAATTCAGACAGAAGTCTGTTTTAATTAGAGGCAGGACACAATGTAAAGAGACACTTTCATCATGGTCTGCAGATTGAAATCACAATATTGTGGCTTATCAACAGTTGACATTTTGAGTTTGTTTGCTAAATTTTATTTGGAAGCAGAGGCAGTAAGCCCCACCTTTGCCTTCACAGGTTAAATTTGCAATCAATCATCACATTTTAAGTAGGTGATGGCACTAGCACAGGTAACAATGACTAGAAACCAGCACTTCTATTGTTCGCCAGTAGTACATTTTGCAGATTGATTCTTTCTGCAATGAAAACAGAAAAAATGAAGTGCTCTGTAAAATTTGAGACGCTTGTGTAAAACATTTGTTGTAAGTAAATACCTCTTGTCACTTAGCAGGTAACTTCAGGTCACCTCCCAAAGAAAATCTTGAAATCATGGAACCATGGAATGGTTGGGGTGGAAGGGACCTGAAATATCATCAAGTTCCAACCCCTCTGCCATGGGCAGGGACACCTTCCACCACATTGCTCAAAGCCCCATCCAGTCTGATCTTGAACACTTCCAGGGATCCACAGCTCTGTGCAACCTGTGCCAGTGCCTCACCACTTTCATAGTGAAGAATTTCTTACTAACATCTAATCTAACCAGTTTAAAATGTTATGTAGTGTTCAGTAATGATCCCACTCAAGCCGATGCCAAAAAAAGCCTCCTTGATCTCAGCAAGAGCGTAAGTGAACTCATAATTCCTTCTGAAACAAACAAAACTGTTTGGACTTAGTTTTATGAAAACTAAGAGTGGTTTATATCTTTGCACGATGTCAACCATTTTTCTTTGTAAAATGTCACTGCACAAATTAAGATATTTAATTATATGGAAAGGTTAGAAGTGTGATTACAAGTGGTTTTTGAGGTAGAGAAAGGCAAATATTTGTACTAGTTTAATCAAAAAGTGTGAACATAACACTGGCTCAGATTCTCGTGTGTGGATAGCACTGGGAATAATTGTCCTTGTGGGAGGAGGTGCTGGCCAGTGGTGCAGCTTCGTTTTGCTGATAGTGCTCCCTCGGTGAATGGAACCTCCCTGAGAGAGATGAGAGCAGATCTGTTGGCAGGAGTGCTCCCTACCTGCATCCATGGAGGAGGGTGAGCTTAGTCATGCATCACTTTGTCACTGTTTCAAGTAACCCAGCTCACCTCGGCTGAAATAAGCTGGGCTTTGCTTAGGCCTCCCTTAGGCATCAAAAGGAGGGGCAACCTGCAGCATGTGGGCAAAGACAAGCACCAGAGGTTGTGTCATGGACAATAACATCTCCCAGTGGGGCAAACACAGGAAAAGGACATTGCTCTACAGCCACAGCCATTCAGGGGACAAGTTTATGTGACAGTGAGTTTTTCTTAAGGCAGGAATGTTTAATGTTTAGTTTTTCTTAAAGCAGGAATGGGTTGATTCAACTCAATTAATCAAAGTGAAGACAAGGACTAAAAGTACTCATTAAAAGCAAATATTTTCAATCAGAGTAAGTTTTAGCAACTCGTAACTTGAAAGTAATTTGGCTGGTTTCTTCAGTTTTTGCAAAAGTGACTAAAATAGACCTGGCAAGCTTCAGACTCCAGCAACTTTCCAAGCCAAAGTTATGATGAAGGGATGGAAACAGGGTGCTATAACAGAAGCTAGCTTCAGCCTTAACCATGGAGATGTCGCTGCCTCCCCTTAACATCCCAAACTATGCCAAAACACACTGTAGGTGAATTAAAATCATTAAATGAAATGGAATGTTTCTAAAACTTCAGTCAAGTAATGTCATAAAAACATTAACCATAATACAGCTATATCTCAAAACCTTTTCTTCCCCAATTAGCTCAGAACACCAACAATTTCCATGGGTGGTGCATCAGGAGGAAGCAAGGTCCAGCTACAATCATCACCTGGAGACCAGCATTTGCTGCCATCACTTTCTTGGCTTCCTCCTGAAGGGCAGGATTTCATTTTGGAGGCCATGAAAATTGGGTTTCCAATTTTCCAATGGAAACTGGTAATGAAAAAATATTTTTGAAGATGTTAAAAAGATTTGTATTTTTACAATGAAGAGTGATAGCCATAGTTATGTGTTCTTAAAAAATTACGCTGGCAGTTACCAGCTGTTCTTTTGGCTTTCCCAACAAAGTGAAGATTTTCTTCCTTGACTGAATAATGAGGGAAGTGGCAAGTGGATGTATAATTAACCTCCAGCTATGGCTAGCACAGCTCTACACAGCAGCAATCCTACAGTCACTAATCTCACTGCTGTCTCCTACAGGAGGAGAAAATGAGCTGGGCAGAGGTCTCTGAACCTCATCCTCCCTCTGGTCAGGGACACTGACAGACCCAGGGTTCAGAGCCGCAGGATACTCAGTTTATTGCTCCAGTTTGTTTCAAGGCCTTTCCTAAGACTTAATTCCCTCACCCTGCAGTAAAAGTGATAATAATGAAAAGGTCTATGATTCACAGTTGAAGCACTGTATCTTGCTTAAGTTAAACAAGTACCTAAGTGCTCTGCTGAACTGTGGCCAAGGGTGGATTACTGAGAGAGCTGGGCAGCCTTCCCATCTCCAGCCAGTTCACCAAGTAGTCTCAGGCTAATCGTGGAGTTTTCAGGGGCTTAGTTTCCTGCACATGTTTATCATAGGGTATCTATTCTGACTGGTAAAGATAAGGAGATAATGAGGGAACATGAAAAAACTTCAGAACATGGAAGAAGGAAAGTGCTGTGGAGAAAAGAGCTTTCTGCATACTGGATATACATTGCATGTTACAATCTCCCTATGACTTTTCTTTAGTTTCTGGACTCTATTCAGGGTTCATGAAAAACAACAGGCAGCTTATTAACAGGGAGCCCACTGCCACTTGAAATGGCAAGAAAGTAGTTTGAATCCCACCAGAACCAGTGGAAGAAGATCCAGCACTGCATGCAACCAGCATTCCAGAGCAGCTCAAGCTGTGTTGCCTTCCAGCAGCCTCATCATCCTGGCAGCACTGGCCTGCTGTAGGATATGAATCTTTGTTCAGGCTGTTGCCTTCATGCCATACAGCAATCTGAAAAGTCAATGCAGCCCTCTTTGGAACGGCTTATTAAAAGGGAAATGGAAAAACATCTTTGTCAGTCGGTGCCTGACCTGCACTGGGAGAGTTTTTTCTGATCAGATATGGAGCTTTTAAGGCTGTTTTGCATTTCTCTGATTCCTACCTGGCAGAAAATGGCTAGAGAAAGGGCAAGAGTGTTACTGTGGAGAGCTTTTTTTGATATGGGAGAGGCCTGGTTACCACATAATAGTTTGCAAGAACAGACTTTCCTTTTAACAGTTTTTTCTACTTGGAAATTTATATTTAGTTTTGCAAAGTTAGAGCGTATTGAATTGCAAGAGATCTATCCTGAGTACATATGTTTACTGTATCTTTTGATACAGAGGAAATTAGTATTAAAAAATCTTTTCTAAGAATGGATTGTGCCAGGATACTAGTTTTGTAGCATAACAAACAGACAGGAAAATATAAGCATGCTAATCCATCCTGTGCAAGCTAAGAACTGAGGTAGGGTACTCTCCATTAACAACTGCTACCTGATGTTATAAACACAATTGTGGAGATTTTAGTGCCACGTTACAGCATCGAGTGTGAAACGAGAAAACATTGATGCTACTTTTGGGGATTTTGACCTATAGTTCTGAAAGAAATTAAGCTCTTTTTTCTTCATAATAAGTGGCCATATTTTGTTTATCCATAGATAAAGCAGCACTGTAGCATACTTCTGCTTCTGTGACCAACTCAAAACCTTTTTGCAGGCATTTTCTGATTCCCAAGTTCTGCAGATTTAGAAACAAAAAAGACAAGAGCAGTGAGTATCAGCAATATTTTCTTTTCCTGTTATACACTCATGGGTCAGTCCAGAAGGAATTAGCACAAACCAAAAGAACTATTTTTGCTCAGGTCCCCTTTCTGCAATGACAGAATTCCCAAATTCTAATCTCATCCCCAGTTTTGATTCACTTTCTGTCCTTATAAGGTGTGAGGTGTCTGGGGCCAACATGCAAAAGATACCTGTGGGGAATGAGCTATTTTCAACTCCCCCTGTATGACTGTGGATTTGAAGGCTAAATATTTTACCTCTTTTGTGGTAAGTGAAGGGGAAAATCCAGTCAACCAATATAAGAAATGGAAATACAGTCAATGGGGAGGCACTGTGGAAAGGGTTGTAACTAGGATGTATCCCACGTGAGTGGCTTTGGCTTTCAAGGCCCACCTTCTCATCTTTACTGGGAATGCACAGGAGAACAAGCAATATAAGCCCATTCTGGTGACTTCCAAGCATGGAAAAGGTCTCCTGAGCTGTTTGCCAGTTGATACAGCAGCCCATCTCTACCTGACGCAAGGCTGCAGGTAAGGAATTGGTTAAGTAAAAATTGTTCTTGTCATCTCTTCCAGGGTAGGATGTGTGGGAAAATCTTAATCCTGACAGACAACAAATCCAGGGTTTGTCAGTCCTTAGCTGAAAACAAACTGTTTAGAGAAGACTTAATTCAAGGGCAAATACTATGACAGAAAGAGCAAATCCAAAAGATAAGTATGATATTTAAGACCTAACTCAGTTGCAGGAAAAATCCACAATACTACAAATGCAGGCAGTGCCCACTAAAGGCATTGTTGGTCCTGGAGCTAATGAAAAAGGATATGATTAATCCCTTACAGAAACAGCACTAAAATCTTTTGTCAAATGATAAAAAACTTTTATGTGTGAATTATATCAAAGTGGACACTCCATCAAAAGCGTAAGTTCTGTTGCTTAGAGAGAGAGAATACATAGTGTGTAATTACAATATCACTGAAGACTACAGCTTATGTGTTTAGGTATGTCAGCTGTCCAGCTGCACTTAAGTATCTTTCAGCATATCCATTACATTTGCATAGGATATATGTAAATTAATATGTCCTTAACTCATACCTATTTCTGTATGCAGAGATGCAGAATGCATGTATATACATGTATGCATCCATAGGTATGATATAAGCACATATTCATTCAGAGCATTTTAATATAGTTAAAAAACACTGTGCCAAAAATGCACACCATCTGTTTTCAATCAAAATAGCCTGTTTCAGAGGAAGGGAGTGTTGTCTGGTGATCAGAGCGGGGGAACTAAAGAGTCAGGACTCATGGATTCCATTCCTGAATCTGCCAGGACTTGGCTGCACGGTTTTGACAAGATCTGTGACTCCTGTATACCCTGGTTTCCTCATTTGCAAAACGGAGCAGTATCTACTCCTAGAATGTTGCTGTGGAAAACCTAATTAGTATACACTTGGAAAAATACAGAAGTTCGTCTTATGTCATCATGGTATGTTTGAAGAATGAAATTTAATTGAAAAATACAGTACAGGATTTGTTTTAGAGACATCCATGGCAGCTGAGTGTATAATTACAGCTATTTGTACACACTTAGCTTGCCTAATTTTTGAATGATAGTACCTGTAATAAAATTAATGGGGGGAAAATGGTGCTCAACACTTTATGAACCCTGCCAGTCCAGTAAAAGTTTTCACACTCTATTGAACAGGGTTTCCATAGTGACAGCTGTACACCAGTGAGTGAAATATGTACCTAATTTTCATCCTGAAATAGGAAAATACAAGTGGGTATTGGGATTTTCTGGTAAGTTCCATGCAGAGAAAGCCTAGCTCTACTGAAAACAATTGCAATACTCCTATTAACATAATTAGGACAAGATTTCACCCCATCCACTTCCTTAGCTTGAGTACATCCCTTTCAGGAATACAGCAGGGATTGAAATGCCCATCCCACAGTGCTTCCTCTTGGGCATGTTGGCATTGTGGCACAGGACATTGTCCTTCCTGTGCTCGGTGGGCACCGCAGGGTTGGCCCCAGGTGGGTTTGGTAGGAGTGTGCCAAGTGTCACAGCAGGCAGAATGCTGAGGGAGCTCTATGCTCCTGTTCTCCCACCATCCTCACCTGGCAACCCTCACACGCCTTTGCTTCCCCCATAGTGGGAACATCTGTGGGGTCTTAAGGCTGTGCCTTGCCTCTGGAGAGAGAGATCAGAGGCACTTTCCATTGGGATGAGAAACACCATAGAGCAAATTCAACAAATGCAGCAGCTGCATAGTGTTGGAGAGGAAAAGGAGCGGTGTGTGTATGTCAGGGTTTGCGTGGCTGCCAGTACCAAAAGTGGCAGTGAGAGAAATCATGTGTGCTGAATGCTGCTTATGTATGCTGCAAATTGAGGCATTCAAGTATGTGGTAAATATTGGATGTAAATATTAAATTCTTTCAACATCTGCGTCTTTGTCACAGAGAAAAATGGGCTGAGCTTGTTTGGTTTGGATGTTTTTGACAGCTGCTGTTCCCCAGGTTGCACCTCGTATCTCAAGAGTGCTGTTGCTTAAGTGCAGCTCCAGAAAGACATTTAGGATCTTACCATACACGTACCTAAAATGAGCCAGTTGCTCATCCAAGTGAGCTGGTACAGTGACATACATGATAAAACAAGAAAAAGACAAGGCAATACAAATCTCACAGCTATTAAGTGGATTTACAGGTTTGTTGCTCAAAGAAATACTTCTACCCAAATGAATGAGGACAATGTGCAACATAAGGTTACATTGGAGACATGAAGCAGTTGATTCAAACACCAGTTTTGGATAATTGTATCTCTATGTCTGAGATTTAAAAGCTATCATTGTTTTGTCTGTATCCGTAAACATATCTGATCTTTGGTTCCCACCGGCTACATTTTAAAGAAAGGGTGTATTCATGTAATGCCCAGGAAATGCTTTGTAAATCCAGCTTTCAAGCCTCTTTCAAGCCTATGGAGAGTTTCCGTCATATATATGTGCTACCCTCATTTTCAGCTGCCTTTAGTCAGAGCATTGAAGATAACAAACTTGCTAACCAGGATAAACCCTTCAATTCCTGAACTTTTGTAAAATGAGATTCCTCTCTAAAGGAGGTATGATTACCAGCCAAATGAGACAGCAGCTTCTAATTTGAGCTAGGAGTGACACAAAGAAGCAACCAGGGAGAGTGGGGTAGGGAAGGAGAGTAGGGCCTGGTGGGAGAGGACTGAGGACCAAGGATCTAAGTTCTGCCTTTTCTTTATGATAGCCTCTCCTGGAGGGGAGAGGGAGAGATAAATCTCTCATGTACAATAAATAAGAGCAGTTAATTCCATCAATTCATGCAGTAGGTTCATACAAATGCTCCAGAGGCTGCTCTTTTGCACAGACATATATTTTGGGAAGAGAGAGGTTTTGCTCTTATGGCCCATTTGTTTTTCTGTTCTCTCCACTGTGACTTCTAGCAGGGAGGCATGAAATAAGGGGGTACTGCCAAATGAGTATCAGCCAATTCTGGGGCCAGGGCCAAGAGGCAGTGATAGGGACCTCATGAAGAGTGCTGCCTCTTGGCATGCCCCACATGGAAGGCAGTGGATTCCTGGGTCTGACCTTGAACAGTCAGGAAGAGAATGAGGAGGCTGAGCCCAGCTCCCTGCAGAGGCCACAGCCCTGGTGCAGAGCAAGGCCTGCTGTAGGTTAGCAGTCACTTCCACTGAACCAGGGCAAACAGAGTCTGGCTTGGCTTGGAAGGCCTGCTGGGTTGCCTTGTTTTTGAGGACACTTGTCTGACCCAAATAACAAGGGTTTTGCACATTGCCAAATGCACTGGACATGTCAACAAATGCATAAAAGTGTTTGGTTTACCACCAGACTGAAAAAATATTTAGAATCTAAAAGACAATAAACTGTAGAATTTTTTCCCTTGTCATGCCAAAGAGTATGACTTTTAAATTATGTATGACTTCCTAAACACAAAAATTGTTCTGCAGTCTGTTGGCGATGCTGTTCTCAGGAATTTATAAGTGAAAAAAAACCCAACTTTATTTTGTTTTGTAATATTTTTTCACTATATTCAGGGATTATTCCTGATAGTCCAAAAAGAGCCTCATGACTTCAGTTCATGCAGACTTCTCCTCAGAGGAGGAAAAGTGACAAGAATAACTTACTTAAATTCTTTGTTCACATAAGATAGATGCAATTTGTCAATGACTTTTTGACTGTGGAATTCTGCAGGTGTTCAAAGCTGTAAGGCAACATTACCAGCACGAGTTGAGATGGATGACGGAATAGGAGATGCTCTTTAATGTTTTACACATAAATACTCCACACTGCCATTGCCATTCTTAGGTGGATGCTACACAGTGCAATGGTCTGACATAGCTAACAGTTGTTGTGTCATTGTTTGGAACATGAGGTCATCACAATGCACCACAATAATTTCTTCTCAGGGATTGAATTGAGCTAGTATACATTGATCTTTTTTTTTTTTTCAGTTTCTGCTGCTTTCTGTGTCAAGCTCTTCTTCACACATAAAGTGCAAAACCAGGCCTTGAGCAATGTCTAGTGCTACAGCAAAAAGTAGTATATGTGGTTTGAGTCTCATGTGGGAATCAATATCCAGCTCCTGCTTTTGTTTTCCATCCATTCCTCATTGTTGGGACTGTGGCAAAATACAGCTCAGGTGAGACAGAGGAGGACGGGGGCTTCTCTATGTCAGACATTAAACTTCTGCTGTTATTACAAAGAAAATGGAACAATCTGCAATGAGAGTGCTGGTGCACTCCAAACCACAGCCCTCCTAGGCTTCTTCCAAGTCTGATGGGGATCCAGATGCAAAGGAACTTTTCCAAAAAAACAGGCCTTGGCTCTCAATGTTTCATGCTGCAGAGAATTATGCACTTTCTGAAATTTTTTCTTTGAGAACATTTGTTTTCCCGATGGTGTTACTTCATGGACTGTATTTACTTTTTCCATTTTGTTCATAGTTACCAGTGTGTCTATTTTCATAGTCATGCTCTAGAAACAGAAGTTCCTTTCCCTCGCTCCACTAATCCTTGTAACCCTCACCAAAGGTAGGGGCAGAAGCCAAAGCTTAACACCTAATTTGGATAATGATTCCTGCCCACCACGTCCCTCCTCCCACATGACTCTCCTCGTTATTACATTACTTATACAGAGTGAAGTGCTAACGGGTGCTTTCTAAATGCTTTGAAAAACACCGTCATGAAAGAAGCCAAGTAAGAAAACAGAAAGTTTGGCGCCAGTAACGGAACACAAAACCTTTTACCTTCGCCCATGGGTTTGAATCTAACCCAGCTCAGTAACAGCCCAAGTTGTTAACATGTCAGGGTCATGTGGTAGCCTGAAATAGTTCAAGTTCTTAGTCCATGTTATCAGCTTTGGGACACAGAACCCTGGACTCCATGCATGGTCTTGAACATAATCCAGCTCTGTTCTTACTTCAGGGTAATGTGGTTGGCTGTCTAGAAAGAGTCTGTGCTTGTAGCCTGTTTTCCAGCAGAAAAGCTTCCCCATCAAAGAAACAGTCAGGACTAGTAGCTGCCCTGCCACATTGGCCATCCAGGTGGCAGGGAATGGTGAAGGGTTGGAGTACTTTAAGAAAACAGTTCCATCTTTTCGAGGCACAGAAATTAAGCTATGTGCAGCACCAAGAAGTTCAGCAGCACTCCTGGAGTTAGTAAGAAGATTGGGACACATGAACAGCACTTCCAGGAGATCCTGACATTTGAAAACTATGTCCCTTAAATGCTTTTTCTGTGGAAAATAATAGGAGGAATTTTTCAAGACCCTCGTCTTCTCTAAAGAAGCTGACTTCCAGAATCTGTATTAAAGTTGTTACCCAACAAGCTGCTGTCTCCATCTATGACTAATGCTGCTGCACAGCACAAGTGTACCCATTAGACAAGGCTGCTCTGGAGTGTCTTTGAATCTCTATTGCTGGGAACTCCTGCAGAAATGTAGAGATTCAGATGTGTGTCTAAACACAGAGGAGTCCCAGGGCAGAGCAGAGAGGCAACCCCAGTTCTCCACAGTGCTTTGGGTTCATCATAGTAGTCTGGGAGCCCCCTGGCCCAAACAATACCAGTGCTGAGGATGCTCAAGGTCTCACAAAAAGGGCTTCAAACCAATGTGAAACACATCTCAAGCTTGGCTTGAAGTATTAGATTCACTTTATTTTGTGCTTCCATCAAGAACTATCTGTCAATAATAGATCTTTCTAGTCTAAGAATGTTGCAGTTGTTTGTCAGCTTTACACAGCTTTTCTTTTTCATACCCATTTTCTTTGGCAATATAGCACAGGCCTTTCCCAAAGAATTTTATTGGAGAAAGAGTTCATACCAGCATATTTGCCCCATTTGCAACTGCTTTACCATTGCCTAGAGCCAGAGCCAAAGCAGTGCAAGGGAAGGAAATTTTAATATGAGCTGCATTTTAGGAGCCTTGGATGATGTCTTTCTCTTTCAAGGAGCAAATACATAAAGATGTATCTGAATGTCCTGGAGACCTTGTCCCTTACAAACCAATTCTCAGTCTCCTGTAGATTCTGTGGTATTCCTATGAAGTGTCTCTTTTGGTGATGGGAGAGCCCTAGTAAAGTCTTTATTTTGACCAGCTTTGCCACGGCTTGCTGTCTGTGAATGCACAGCCCAGTTTGGTTGAAATTGTCTGCTGGATTAAAAATGGATGTCCAAGCAAGGCACTTAGTCTTATTTCCCTTGTTCCCTTTACTGTAGACACTAAACCCAGGATGAGGCTGTAGTATTTTTCTTCAAAAGGGCAGAACTTGGTTTCAGCTTTGTGCCCCATATAATGTATGTAGAGCAGCTCAGGAGCAACTCCAATTAAACTAAATGTTTCCTCTACATAATGATCCATTTGTGACAGTAATTTATCAGTATTAACATTTAGAATTTATTTCCAGAACCCATGGTTTAAAGTATGATTAATCTTCAACATGATTAGAATAATTGCTTGTAACATTTTAACTGACTTTGCCAGGTGACAAGAAATTTGTGATTCCCATCAGAGTTTCAAAACGCACTCACTTACTGTTTCTACAAGTCCAAAAAAATTATAAATGGAAAATGTCAGCATTAACATCTATCAGCACAGAAATTATCTTTAACAATGTCATTAGTTATGCCTTTAAACTTTTTCAGGAGATCTGGAAGCAGGGCTATTTATCACATGTGGAGTCCACATTTGCAAGATCTCTCAATATTAGAACCCTAGAAAGTAGTTTCTCTGCTGCATTTGAGGTTATGGCTCTGAGAGTTCAATCTTTTTTTATTTTGCAAAGTCTTTGGACTTTATATGTTCCTTTCCACCTCTCCTTATGCACTGTATCCCTGAGCAAGTTATTACTAAAGTCTCCCAAAGCAGGATGTTCACATGGGACTTATTTGGAAAACATATTTAGAGCACATTATCTTAATTCTTTATCAGCTTTCATGGGCAAGAGCTTGAGACATTTTTCTGTACTAGTTCTTTGAAAGCACAAATCTTGCTAGTCCTGAATTCTTACTATCTTTGGTGCAATTGTAGCCTTCAACTCTTATGCTATCAGTGAAGTGAAATTTTCCTTCCACCCTCTTGAGCTTCACAGAAGATAAAATCCCAGTCCTTTTTTATGTTAAGCCCTTGTACTGTTGTATTCTGCAGAACTGGGGGCAGAGGATCTTGGATTGTGGATCCTCTGTGGTCCCCTCTGACTTCACTGAGTTGACATAATCCACAGCGTCCTCTGCTCTGTCTTGGGCAGGACTTTGATCAGCACATTTGCAGAGATAGCTGAATTTTGGTTTGACATCTTGCTGGTCTCTGCTGGACTTTCAAAACAGTGTATGAGTCATAAACTATTCCCTCTAAGGTAAGACTCACAGGTTTGGGAGCTATAAAAGAATCCTGTCAGTTTTAAAGGACAGAATTTTTCTTTCATTCTCTCTTCCCTTCCAAACACTCTCTCTGTTTATTTTTCATTCTGTCCCAAGCCTTCTTTGTTTATATCCCACATTGTGTAAATTTCTTTCTTCTCCTTCATCTAACTGCTCTTTTACTCCACACCATTTCTCTGGACAAGGCGAGCAAGATCTGGAAAGAATCAGACATTTACACTGATAATGTTCCAGCCGGATTAGCAAATGTTTGGAAAAGACCTCATGCTTTGGGCACCAACGTCTGTCTGATTGGGGTAAAACACTTAAATGACTGGAGTTATTGCTGGATAGAGGCTTTTTTCCTTTATGGTATCTGGTGCTAGTTATTATCAAAGACAGATTGTTGGACTATGTGGACTGACACTAGGTTAGTCCAGTCTGGCAGTTCTCATCCCCCGTGCAAATGTGAATCCAGACACATTTCAGTCTAGGATGGGTGTTCTTTTTGATGCATACAGGGTAAATAATGAGGTATACTCAGTAAAATTAATAGGCTGCAAGCATGAACTGATGATCTCTATTCACTGCCCTGTTTACTTGCTGAACTGAATCCCCAGTTCCACTGGAAAAGAATGAGCCACAGAGCTTTCCACATGTTTTAAAATATATGTAATCATAAGCACCAAAGACTTAACAGAATGCTTCAGTCATCTGGGTTGAGACACAAGGCAGGGTTAAATTTAAAGCCCAGACAATACACTTGCAGCTAACTTTTTGACCTCATTCTATACGTGGGTTTTCTCCATTGCAGAATCTGTGTCATCAGGCTGAGAATGCCAATACACTTTTTAGATGGGGAGTTGATCCCTTAGGCACTTATCTAGCTGAACTGGAATAATTGCTTCCTTTCCTCTTGTATTGCTTCAAGGCATTTTATATGTTGTATCTTAGTGTTTCTGTTGACCAGAGCAGGAAGCCATACAGCAAGTTGCAGCCAGATTTCAGGGACTAAGCTGATTAACTCTGGTGAAGCTCTAATGCAAATCCCATCCCATTTAATTCCTCGGCTCGCCTCCACACTGCATGGTATTCCATCCACAGACACAGTCCCACATTTACAAGTGACACAACACCACCAGCAGCCTCACATAATTCTTGCAGAGCTTGGGGCTGCCCGTCACACTGCACAGTTTTGAGGTGAAATTTCCATCTTAGCACAAGGGCCAAACAAATGACACGCGGTGTTCAAGTCACTCAGAGCTTTGCAGAGCAAAAAAGGTTCATGTTTTGCAAAAGGCAACTTTAGTGTGGGTGGTTTCTTGGTCTGCTGAAGTGTGCTATCTTATGTATTGACTGGATAATGAATGAATAAGTGTTGTAATATCAAATGTGTACGTGTTTATTTACGTTTATAGGCACACACACGTAGCTACAGGAGTGTGCTCCAATGTAAAACCTGGTCTGATGATACTGGTCAGAATATAATCAAACTGCTAGAGAGATAGAAATAATGGGGATTTCTACTGTTTCCAGGGATGATAATCCTTTTCCTGCAAAGACCTAAGATGGCAGTTAGCTGCTAACACAGTAAGGAGGAAAACATGACAGAAAAAAACCCTTCTGTTGACATCTCTACATGCACATCAATATAAATTAAATGAGAGTTTAGCTTCAAACTGTTAAAAGGTTGTTAGACCCATGTTTAACAGAAATGCTGATGTTATAGTCTGATTTTGACAAGGTTCAGGTTAATATCAGCCGGCTGAATTCCACAGCCATTGACACACCTCTGGGAGCTGCATATTCACAGACAGAGGCAGTTTGACCTCATAAAATTTATACATTTGATCTAATGCACTGGAGGCCATCTAAAAATAGAGTTCTGGAGGGGAGGATGGATAATGCTCCTGAGCCACAGACCAACAAAAGCAGCTCTCCTTCTTCCAGTCTCTTTTCTCTCTGTATGAAGCTTCAGCACGAACTCTCTTACAGTAAAAAAAATTGCTTTTATCACAGATCCCCTCAGAATAGATAACTTCACTCTTAATAAGTCCAAAAGAAAATTTGTCAACCCTTCATGAATGACCAGATGTTGGGAAAATGATGGTGTGTCATTTCCCTGAATAAACATTATTGGCATTTATGCATTTCCTCCCATATCTCTTTAAAAAATGATTGTGTGTAAATTTAGTGCTGTGAAAACTGAAGGCCTGGGAGAAAATGGATTACTCACTCATTTGGTAATTTTACTTGGTCAAGGCATGGAATTTTTGTTTTCTGGAAAATTTGACACTGAAATATTACTCTTCCTTCTGATTCAGAATATTAAAGCATAAGAATTTCCATTAAGCAGAAAATCCAAAATGGCATTTAGAGATCCTTTTATTTGAAAATTTCAAGGTGTAGTCTTTCTTTCACAATATTTTTAGTTTTTATTACACGATGTGACCACTGATGGAAATTTGCTTTTCGATCAAGTGTCACTCCTATGTACTGGGTTAGGAAAGTTCAGATTGTTCATTCAGTGCAAAAGAAGATGCAGCACTTTAGTATTGAAAATGTGGTTTTTTAAAAAATGTGTTAAAATAGCACACTTCATTTATTCACAATCATATGAAATCCTTTGGTTATATGCTAAAGTGCCAGTGATAATGAGTCATTTACACTAGCATAACTATTGAAATTAAATAATTTTAAACCGCCTTATTTTTAACATAAAATTTTTAAAATGTCAAAACAGACTTCCTTTTACTGCATTTCCCTAAAAATTCAGGTGCAATCAATTGCACTTCCCATGTAACAATATAGTGGCTTAGACAGTACTTTTACAATTAGAAACAGTTACTTGGAATGTCTGTTTCAATAAATAGGTCAGGTAGTTGTTATCCCTGTATTTCTAGAATTCTGTCTGTGTCCAAACAGATGGTTGGTGGTTATGAAGGTTTATGTGTATTTGGTGTTTCCATTCATATAATTCCCCCACAATAATCTGCAAGATTCCTTCTCTCAGTATTGGTATTTTATTAATAATTTCCACAGTGATATAAAACAATTAATTTACATGGATGATGGACTTCAGTAAATGAAATCCCAGTTGTCTCATTCCATTCCTCATGTATACAACAGAGATATTGAAACATTGTCTATGAAATGAAAAATATTAAGTGATTCATCTATATTGCAAAATGATTGAACAAAATAACTCCCTGGGAATCAATGTATCATTACCATCTTTTGGAATGACAGTAATTTTCCTCTCTGGGTTGTGAGCCTGATTTGAAGATGAGACAGAGCAGCAAAACCTGTGCGGCTCTGCTGATTCAGAAATTTACTGGCAGAACAATCAGTTGTAAAGAGAATTACTCTGTTTTCACTGAAGGAGCCATAACAAAGTGGCAAAAAGGAAGCAGAGCCAGGAGGGAAACTGATCAGCATGGCTATTTTTCATGTGTGTGGGAATTTCTCTGCCATGTGATTTTGCACACTGTGTAACTTTACAAATTCTTATGTCAGAGAGAGCCCCAGCTCATGAATCCACAACTGCCTCTAGTAAGTACTGTCATAAAAGAAAAGTGATAGTTAATGGACTACATTTTGTCCTCTATTAAAAGTCACTAACTACACTGGGGTTTCCAGTGGTAAAAGCCAGTCTCCTGCATCTTTGCCAGGATTTAAAATATTCTCATGTATTTGTGGTATCGATTTAGATTTATTTTCATTTATGAAATTGATTTGAAAGAATACATTCAAGTAGAGCGTTCATCCTTCATCTGAAGCTGAATCAGCAATTGTTGTGTGCTGACTACATCTCAGAAATCCTTCATGCCATTGTACCAGTGCCCTGCACTCATGCAATGCACGTGCTTGATGTGGGTCAGTGGCTGGCAGGGGAGCGTGGCCATCCAGGTGCTGTCCCGATGCCATGTGGCGCGTTTGGCAAGGAACTTACCACCTTTGGTGTACCATTTGTGCATCTTTGAAATAGGATTTCTTATCTTGTATAAGGGTATACCGATGTGTGGATGAGAGAGAATGTAACCAAACAAACTTCCAGAAGTCTCTGTACTGTAACGCTGTACTTTTCATCGTGAGCTCAGCAGTTGAACTGAGTCCAGCCTAAAGCACTGCTGAAATACCACATTCACATCGCTTTCTACTCTGCACTTAAAAAAATTGTTTTCTTCCATCCTCTTCCCATGCAGGCATTTCTTCCAGTGTGGTACCCGCCGGCACACTCCCATCATCGCTGTGTTTCCTGGCGATCTACAATGATCCGTTTGCCCACTGCAGCTTCCCAGACACTTGCACAGCGGCCCTTACCGTAAGTCTAAAGCGCTGCTGCCCTCTCCTGTTCACACTTGACCCGAAGGATCTGCTTCCAGGCAAAGGGTGCAAGGTGTCTTTGTGACCAACTCGAGCTAAAGAGTAGCCGGGGAAAAGGTCCACAGTTTAACTGTTTTTATCGGTTTTTACAATCTGTATGGATAGCACACTATTGAAATGTTCTTGGAAATTCTATTCCTTGCAAATTCTATTCCTTGAAAATTTTCCCTTCCTAACATTCCTTTTCTCTCTCTTTTCCCATCCCTCCCTTATATTCTTTGTTTACAATTTATTTTATTTTTTTCAATCCACCCGCTCCCTAACAATATCTTCTTCCCCCTGAACACTTGCTAAACACACTATTCCTCTAGACCCAGTTAAAATAACGCAGGTTCTAATTCCAACAAACAGTTCTTTAAAAATCAGAGGAGACAGTCAAAGCCCGGTTCCATTATTTGGTCTCTGAGATAAGAGTTTGACAGGATAATTGTGCTAGCTCAGACAGCTCCCCAGAAGATCCCATCAGGGAGCTAAACTCCTCTTCAGGGGAAAGGGCAAACATGACAGCAGTGAGGTCTGAAGCGACAAAATAATAATAATAATTTAGTTTTTCTATTGTTCTTGTTACCACCCCTCCTGCTCAATGAGTTAAAATATTCACACAGCTCCTTTTAGGAGCAACGCCTTTAAAACTCATTCAAGCCATTATTGAATGCATATATAGTTCCCTCATCCTGAAACCAGATTTTCCAAACCATGGGCTGTGGGGGAAATTCAAAAGGACCTCTGCAGGGCTAGGGAAAAAAAAACAAAAACAAAAACAACCTATTGTTAATGTAATTGTTTAATTTGTTATTGATTTAATATCAAAAGAAAACATAATTTTATTTCTATTGTTCTTTTCTGTAAGTTTCATGCTGACAGTATTTAATTTTTCCTAGAGGAAAGGCAATTGAGAAGTGGCTATACATACTGACTGCAAGCAGTTATACTAATCAGCCTTTAAATGCTGGCTGCAACTCAGTCCCTCCACTACCAGGGAGAGAGAGTTCTGTGCGCTCCTCTTCTAATGACGGCCAATTCTCTCTCCTCTACCCTGGAGGACGCTGAGCTGCTCCTGTCATGGAAAGGTAATTAGCTATTTCCTGCCTGGGGACAGTCGAATGGAGACGGGTGAGCTCAAAACCCTTAATATGCTCAGCACCAAGCACTGCTGTTCTACTCCTTGAGCATGCCCAGCCCTTGGTGCTGCTGGATTAATCGTTCTCGGGGTCTGCTTGTCGCCGCCCCTGTGGCACCGAGTGTGTCTAGGGACACACTGCAGGCAGGCTCCTCGTGTCCTCAGGTGGGGAACTCCGTGCTGCCAAGTGCTGAACATCTCCGCACAAGAGCTGAGGGGCGTTAGTTCACTGGGCTGAGGGTGTCAGCGCTTTGCAAACGCTGGATTTATGTGTCCTGACGTCTGTGCTCCCGTCTCACCCTGGGAGCACAGACCTGTTTACATGAGGGGGCTGGCTCTCGTCTCTCATCCAGCTCTTTTGAGGAACACAGTCCTCCATGTATTGTTCCACCCCAATAGCTGCTGGATTCTGTTCCTTTAAAACTAGCATGTATTTTGATAAAATTCCTTCAGATTATCCCTGTTTTCTTTTCCACTGTATTCACAAATACCCCCAAAATCTCACACTTTTCTGCCTGCTTAGCAAAGAACTCAGATTTGCTTCCTGAGCTATGCACAGACACATCTTAAAGTGTCTTGCCAACTCATCTTTCATTCACCTGGAAGCCATATAACAAGGCAGACTGCCTTGAAGTACTCACTGTCATCTGTCAGCTCTCAAGGTGTTCATCAGGCTCACAGCACCCACATCATTTGCAATCTTCATTTGAGGCCGGCCTGCAGGTCCTGTGATGTGCTGCGATGGAAAACTTTTTGCTTACATCTGGAATCATTGTTCTTCACGTCTCAGATGGGGGTGAGGGGAAACCTTTATAAGGGAAAAAGGACAATGAAGAAAGACGTTAAGGCAGCTAGTTGGTCAGTGAGTCACAGCTACTAAAAATTTGGCAGCAGCTGCAAAGCAGCCAAATGTAGCCAGCTCTAAAAGGCCCACAGGATGTCTCTTGCTCATTCACTCACATATGCAAACACACAGAGTTTAGACAAGCAATTCCCTGCTCCTCATGCTCTTGAGATGAACTTGTAAGCAACTTGGGCATAGGGTTTAATTTCTACAGGAAGTATTTATTTTGCTTTCCTTTGCCGATTTTCTAACCTCCATCACTCTGATGGAGGTTTCTGATGGTGTCTCAGGGTCTGACTTGCAGCCTGCTGTACCCGTTGTGAGCCTCTCCTTGATGTTCAGTGGAGAGACCACAGATCAAGCCCTTAGCAATCAGTTTGGGCCACATGTCCTGATGACTAAGAAGGTAGATGCTGACAGTGTAGAACAATAGCAGAGGAGGCATAAAAGGGGACTGATTGACTGTCTGATGCTGTATTTTGGCTGCTAATGTTGATTGTAGCCTCTGGTTGGTTTATCATACAGTTACTGCTGACATAGCAACGACTTAGAAGAGAAGGTAAGAACTTGAACTCCTTAGAGAAAAACCAGAAAGACAGTGTGTTGAAAAAGAAGGGTCAGGAAGACCAAAGTTGAGCAGTTGTGAAGGAAAGTGAAAAGGGATGTGAGGAAACTGCAAAGGAAAAAATTACTTGAAACAGAAAGCAGGTTTTCACACCCACTCCCCTGGGTAAAATGCCAATAACAGCAACTAACAAAAACAACAACAACAAAAAAAAAAGCATACAACACAACCCATAAATTTAAAAAAAGACTTCTAAAAATTCTTGCAATGTAATAATGATATAGCATTGGTAGACAATTGCAACCAGAGAAAAAAAATGTTTTTATGAGCCCCAGATTACCTACTCAAATTGCGAGGTGCCCACTTGTGCCAGCTGTGAATTTGGTGTCTGATTTTTGTAATATTTCAGATCTTTTGAAGTCTGTTTTAAAGAGGAAGTTCTTCAGTCCCCTTTCTGCAAAATAAGAAGGTATAATCAAGGAATTATTTGTTTCAAAACTGGATGAATAATACACTATCAAATTCAAGTGTTCTTTATTGTGAGCCTGAAAACCTT
Source organism: Taeniopygia guttata (assembly GCF_048771995.1). Taxonomy (NCBI): domain Eukaryota; kingdom Metazoa; phylum Chordata; class Aves; order Passeriformes; family Estrildidae; genus Taeniopygia; species Taeniopygia guttata. The sequence continues at coordinate 96,959,639 of NC_133027.1, read as the reverse complement.
TTGTTCAAAATGTGTTACAGGTTGGAGAACAGGTTTTAAAAGCCTAAAACTCTTCCAAAATTGCTGTGAATGGTTTTCTGGGAAGGAAAGATTATATATTACACTTGGTTCCTCTCCAAGATTTGTATGTCTTACATGAATGCTCCTCTGTCTCCTTCAGTAGTGACCTATCTGAGATCAATTATGCCAACAGTAAAGTCTGGAATTTTTATAGTCCAGCTCTTTACGAGCGTTTTCATAGAAAAAACTTATGAAGACTGAGGCATCGGAAAAGTCCAATAATCCTGGCCTGCGATCTTCATCATCTCCAGCCCTCTGTCTTTTCCTCTTTACCCTGTCCAAGTGAAAACACCGGCTCCCATAATACACATGCTGCATTGAGGTGATTTAAATGGCCATCTGTATGTTTATCTGAGGCCTCTGTGAATGGGCAGCCTCATTAGTGCTTGTGTCATGGACGGATGGGAAAACACAAATTCTGTTTGTGCAAGATAAATTCTCCTCTCCTGGCTTTATCTCTTTTGTTAATTCCTTTTCAACTCTCTCATTTTTCTTTTCTTTCCTCTCTGGGAGTTTATTCCTGCTAGAACTCAGTTTCTTTATTTCTGAGGTTGGATCCTGATGCCTTTACTTTCCCTTTTTTTCTCTGCACATGCTTAGGAGAAATCTATCTGAAAAGAAATAAATTTAAACCTGATTACGGATATTCCTATAGGAGTGATATTACGGTCATTAGTGGGACTAATTGGAGAAAATAATGTTATTCAGGACAAGGGGGCACCAGGAGCAGTTCCTTAGTAATAACTTTTTAAGCCATGACTAGGGACCTGGAAATTTTGAAGGCTGCCCTTAGGTTTATTTACTTTTTGCAATGATAAGAAGCAGTGAATCTGTATTATTTGTCAGTAATTAATATCTACTTTGTGTCATCTCCCAAAACAATGAAGGAAAGCTTACTATTCTAAGCCAAATGTGTTCATTGGATTGATGTGTTTACCTTTGGCTTTAGATTTTGAGAAACATGTTTATGGGGAGGATGCTGAATCTGTCATGCTTAGTTGCACTGAGTAGCACTTGACTGCTCAAATGCTCCTGCTGGGTGAACTAAGTATTTAATAAATTCCAAGGAGCAGTGTTGTGCTTCACTGGCTGGGAAATTGGGAAGTGGAGAGGCAATTGTATTAGTCAATATGAAGGGAGGTCACTGTCAGGGTTTTAAATCAAGGCTTAAAGAAAGCAAATATTAATTCAGACAAGCTGTGGCTCAACCACAGGTGGGGTTTTGTCCCTGTAAGGAAATCACAAGAATGATATGTTTGGTATCTAATATAATGTTGAATTTTCCATATATTTTCTGCTGCATTTAGTTCACTGCCTATCCCCAACGCTGTCTGCAACCTGAGTGCCCTGCTGGATCCTTTCTGGTTTGTTCCTCAACATTAGTATCAGTTTCACTGGGAATTCTGAATGTGGGTGAGGGCATTAAAGAGATACATGAGTGATGGTTGAAAATCACCAAGAGTCAAACTATTAGTCACTCCTAAGTACTTTTGGAAGCCATCTGCAGAAATTGAGATAACAGAATCCAGTTTTCTCTTTTATCAAAGAGCATGTTCAGGAAGGGTAAGGGCTAAGGAAGGATACATTTGCTTTCAACAATAAGTTATTATCTCTGACTGAAATACATATGCAGCACACATGTGGAAGGAGGAGCAAGTGTAACAGTCTTTTACTTGGTAAAAAATGCATCTGTAAAACTTAAAAAGGATTCCCCAGACTCACAGAAGGCATTGTACCCTACTGATAGCTTTTTACAACTGAACTTCAGTTCCAGTGTTCAGATTGCTTCAGCACAGCTATGGGAAAATATAACCCTGGTCCTAGGAATAGGAAGGAATGTCTATTTTTCATCCTCACATAATTGAAAACGGACTGAAAACAATTGGCAGGAATCTAAATATTCACATTTGGGCAGACACCAAACATGGGAAATTTCAGGCCAAGGGAATTTTTTGGGGAAGATTATGAGGAAGTGCATAAGAATAGAGTTTTTTATTTTTTCTTATTCTTTTGTTGTTTTTGTTTTCTTCTTTTTAATGGTAATGGTAAGTGTTCCATTAGAGGTGACTCAACGTATAAACTGTCCAACCATTTTTTCCTAGTGCTTGTTCTTAAAATCCTGCATTTATTACTTAGTATAAAAGTAACAGACAGAGTATCTTTAAATAGAAATTACATTCCTGTCAGCTTACCCAAAGCCCAAATATGGGACAGAGTGTCAGAGAAAAACAGTAACATGAGGGATTCAGGGACTTGACAAGGTTACAGACTCTGCTTCTGCCTGATAAACAACTTTAGACTGAGTTGTGCTTCCTGAACTTGAGTCTCAGGACATAAAAGTAAGGGGGAAGTAACCCCTTTCTTGGGCAACAGCAGAGAGAGAGAGATCTAATGTAGGGTGAAGTGTGGGGTATCTGGAAAGCATAGGGTAACAAGGTCTTAATATCCTATTTATTTTGGTTTACTGCCACCTTGGGCTGAGGTTGATAAAGAGGCACATGGCTTCACTGGCAGAAAGATTTGGCTGTGTGCTGTAAACTATTATAAATATTACATGGTGTAGCTGAGGAGCCTATACTCCAAATGTAATCTAGTATGGCTCAAACACTAAAGAACCACTCCATAAAAATGGCACTTCTCTGTTCTGCACATCTGTTTCTTGCATGTATTTTAAGAGTCAGAGCTGCTTAAATAACATTTAAATGAAGGTTTTACTATGGGGTTTTTTAAGAAAAAAACATCTGCAGAGCTCTGCATAGCCCTGTAGAGCCAAGTCTACTCGGAAAGAGAGCTTTCTCTTCTTCAGCATGACTTTTAACTGCAAGATCATTGCTGCTCTCCTTTATTTCTGTGTGTGTGCAGTGAAGATGTGAGGTCAGGAGGAAATGTCTTGCACTGGTGCAGAACTGGAGAGAAGGACAAAAGTTGCATCTGGGATCCTGCAAGCTGATGTGAGCTGGTTTGGGCACAGTTTATTTCAGAGTATTCCCAAGAGCTTCCTTCCCTACTAAAACCCTGCCATCTTCTGCTGTCAGCAGAACTGGAGACCAGAGGCCAGCCATGCCCTACACAGAACTGTCCCTCTGAGCACGTGCTGCTGGCTGGGAGAGCTGGTGCTACTCCAGTGCCACCCTGATGTTAACAGTACCCTCAGGAAAGCAGCAGCAGCCCAGCTTGTGCAATGCTGGGGTCCCTCTGCAGTGATAAAGGTTAAACTAAAAGCCTCCAAGGAAGTATATCCATGCACCAATGGAGTACCATCAGGACTCTCTGCTGACCTTCTCCTTGTTAGCAATCCCAGCTGGGCCCACATCTCTTCTCCTGCACTCCTGAGGAATTTCTTCCTCATCTTCTTCATTCTTTGTTTCTCAGCCTCTGGGACTGGGACGCTTCCTGCCTAGCTCCATCCTTGTTGAGGGCAATCTTGGCTTCTCCCACTGGTGGGAGATAGTCCCACCCTTCCCTTCAGAGTCTCATAGGAAGAGAACAGCTGTGCCTTTGACTCTCAGTGACCTTCCTTTCCCTTCCCTCCCTGTGGCCTGGCTGTTTTTACCGTGAGGTTCACACCACGAGCAGCTCCCCGTGTGCTGCTGCGATCTGAGCTCCGGCAGCAGGAAACAACTGACCGTCCTGCGCCTGGTGAGCCACCACATCAGCTGGAGTCTAGCTCCTTATTACATCCAGATGCACAAACAGCTGGCCTGCCAAGAGCATGCTTGGTGCTTTGTGAAACTATATCACTGAGGAGGATTAGTGGCAGGACTGCCAGGAGCGGCTTTAGGGAAAGGCATCAGGAGGAAGGGAAGGCTCAGTATGTGTGGTGCATCTGCCTCCTGAGATGGGCTAGCTTCTGGAAACTGCCTTTCTACTCAGAGGTAATTATAAGCCCAGAAGGAGGAAAACAAAGAGAGGAAGGTTTGCTACGTGTATAAATCAAAGCTCCACAAATCTGTTTCCTCTCCATAGTCTCACATCCAGTGCTCTTCATTTATGTTCTGCTATGCAACTCATTTCACTCTGGCTCCACAGCTCTGGGCAGTTCCTTATCTTCTAGAGCAGCATGGATCTTCTCTGATAGGTCCTGTTTTAAAGTTCACTGTGCGTCCCACCTGCGCATCTTTCTGTGCTTCTCACTTTGCTGAGGAGGGACTCATCTTCCCCAAACCTTACTTACTCTATGTGTTACTATAGTGGAGCTCAACTTAGAATTTAGAAAAAGTTAATTGAATTTACAGTGATAACTACCTGAAGGAAAGACTTAATTGCACTTTTCTGAGAAAAACTGATCAGCATTTTGGCATGAGGCTTAAAAGACTTTGTGAAGGAATCAAAAGTTGTTTTCTGTTCTCTGCATGAAAGGGTAGTGGCTGTCATTTGTGCAAAGCTTTGCACACATGTAGCCCACATTGTGTGGGTTTCACTGTGAATGAGAATCTGTGAAACAGAATAATTATTTCTGAATTTGCTCATGCATTTCTAGTGATTCAATCACCAAGGCTGCTGGAAGCTCAGGCCTGGATCTCCATTTTGCTTGCAAATGGACAATAGCAGAACCCAGAGTTCAGATATGAATGCGACCAGTTTTCAGAATATTGAAAATGGGAATCTGAGTTCATCAGACTAAAAATTACTTCCATGATAGTTAAATCTTAGGCTGTCTAGGGACCATTACCTATGCCAGAACTTCTTTCTTCAGTAAAATAAGCTGTTCCTTCTTACTCAAGGCAAATGATCTGTTCAATCTGTAGGCTGGGTTTTCTTTCTTGTTTCTGGCCACAAGGGGACAGACAGTAACTGTCACATAAAGACAACATAGTGCCCTTGGTGCATTAAGTACATCAAAGACGGCCAGTGCCTCAGCATTAACTGTTTCTGAAAAGTCAGAAAAGAAAATATCCTAGGCGGTACAAATCAGATCCAAAAATATATCTGCTGAATTAGCACAGCAGAGATCAGAGAAATAAAATACATATATATTTCATAAATTACATATATATTTCAGATGCAGTATAGGAAAAATGCTATAAATGTCTTAAGTGTTTATAGTTTAAAAGTATATAGTTGATGTTAGGAGATTGAAGCAACATGTGAACTGGCATACAATGCTTGCCAGAGGCTTTAGCCCCATAAAACTACTTGCAGGAGAAGGCATGAAGACTTGGACAGATCAGGGACAAAAAATGTCATTTTAGGACCTCTTGCCTCATGTTCATAGATTCAGGTCCATAGTGCACTTAATGGCAGCCAGGTACTGCCCTCTGAACATAAACATTTTCTTTTTGACATCTTGTAGCACCATGGCTTGCAGCTTTGAGTCATGAGAGATGATGGACTTCTCCCTCAGCACTGGAGGACCTGTCCCCATCACGCTGCCAGTCTGGATACTCTGCAGGCAAAGAGCTTCATCCACCCTCAAACACATCAGCCTAGGGCTCCATCCCCTTCATCACTCACACTGGCCTGTTTTGACCTATGAAGGGTTACTCTGTGCAGTCACAAGAAAACTCTCATTTATTGAGATAGCTGGATTCAGAGTGGTTGGATTAATTTGGGTATTTCTTCATTCTTCCTCTGAAGCTGATCAAGCAAAGATTTATCTTCAGTGCTTCCTGCAAAAGAAATACCACTATAGGCACTTTATTTCATTTTCAGTGACCTTTTGTTTATATTTGTTTCATAAAGTACCAGATTAATTCACAGAGCTATTAATTAGCACTGTATTTAGTCATTTCGGATAATTTTTGATGATTATCATCCTAAGAGTGGAATATGATCTGATGCAGGAACTTGCTTTTATTTAGTCCTTGGGGAGAAAAAAGTGCTTAACCAGGAGAAGTCAGCAGTAAACTGAACGGAATAAAAACTGACCTTTCTTGACAAACTGTCTGAGTTTTCATGGCTTTCTCATGTCTTCATGCTGTGAGTAATGTAAGGAATGCTGGAGGCAGAGTGTCTGCAAGCTCTGATATTAAAAATAAAAACTTTATGTAAGCCAGTTGCATTTTCCTCTGTCCACTTGTAGTTTGCTCATTTTGCTCATTCCCTCTCTCTCTCTCTTTCTCTCTTTTTATTTTTTACTCATTACAAGAAAGCAAATTCTGGAGATTATTCCCACATGAAACACTTCCCCACATGGGTCTGTCAGTACTGCCAAGTCACTGATATAACATCCCACTGCTCCTAAGAGATCCATGAACCCTCACTGATACGAGTTTCTCAAGCTTCTCCAGTCTTATTAAAAAAAAAGTTTCCACTTAACTTCTCACAGAACTTGTTAGACGGCTACAAAAGCCAGCAAAGCCCTTCCAGCCGACCGAGGGGAGATTTTTGAGCATCTCCTGCCATCTTGTGGGGCTGAGGAGAACATTCACTTTGATTATTAATGATCTGAGATGTCAAAGCTGTCCTTTTGGCCCCCACTGACTAACAAGCAAATGAGACACAGCCCATGCCCGTGCACTCTTTTCTGCAGGAACAGGTTTGGGGGAACTGCTGACCTTCATGGGACAGCCCTAAGCCTCTCCCAGTATGTTTGTGGCCAGGATGTCCAGTTAGAGATTTGTTATCTAGTCACTGTTAGAGGAAAGGATCAAAGGATGTGGGAGCTACTCTTGCTGTCAGTTCATCTTGAGGGATGTCCACGGTGCCACCTGGGGAAAATCTGCACCAGTTTCACCGCTGTATCCAGCAGAGCTGCCAGAGAATTTGAGAAACTGAATGTGGAGCTGGAAATCGAAGTCTCCTGCCTGTAGCCCTAGCTCACCCCAGCTATGGCTGTGTGGGTGGCCTCGGGCACGGCTCTGAGCACAGGGAAAGAAACCAATAATTTCTGAGTGATAATCCTCTGTTTGTCCTTTCTTAAGACTTCCCACTGCGTCGAGCAGCAGAGCTGCTCTGTGTAAATAAAACAACTGGCAGTACGTGAGCCACACAGTCCTACAGAGCTGCTTGGTTGTGCAACAGCTATAGCATAGTAAGGTTTGGACACCAGAGGCTGACCCAAGTAAATGCTCCTATGTTTTAACAGTGGGAGGCTGCAAAAACACCACTCTGACTTGCTGTGACTCCAGAGTGAGTGCAACAATATCTTCAGTGTGAGTAGTTTGTTCTCACACCTATGCACACTATCAACCCTTCGGTCTCGCCAGCTAAAGACAGCTGAAATAGAGTGTGCCTTTGTTTGCTTCAGGCTGCTTTGGTTGAGCTCCTCTGCAGGTTTTGGAATGCTTTGGGGTGATTGATTTTGCCATGTGAAAAATGTTCCTTTCATATTTTTGGCTTGTTTTTTAATTTGCTGTCTGAAGCCACAGTCAGGGTGAATAGAGAGAGTGAATCCCCACCACAAGAGGCTATAAAGGCTTTGGCAGATCAGGGGTCAGGACTCGTTTCAAGTAGGTTTCATTGGTAGTCTCTGATAGTGGGGAAGCCATGAGGTGTTGCTTGCTATCCCAGGCTTTGGAGTGGAATATTCTTGTGGATGTAGACTTATCCATTAATTTTCCTGTTTGTTGCCTTTCATGTCTGTGGGTCCCAGACATAATATCCATAATATCAGTTAGTTCTTCTCTCTCTTTCTCTCTTTAACCTACCTTCCTTCCTACCCTTTGTCCTTTGCTACCTCTCCAATTCCCATTATTCTCCATGGATTTCAAAGAGTCTTTGCCACCTCCATCCCAGATTATGTCGCCCAGGCTCCTTTTCCCAGTTTACATCCTATACTTTATTTTCTATGTTCTCAGTTCAGGTCCTGCTGTAGAATAAGATACATTCCTTCTCCATACTGACTATCAGCTGGAGGGACAGACAAACTGCCACCTTGCTTTCCCTTGCCATTGCACCACTCAGGCTTGGAGGTGCTGCAAACAGGGAGGCAGCACATGGAAAACACAGAAATCACCTACTTCTGCCACATGGAGGCCTGGGCTGTGAGTTTGTGAGGATGGTATGTAAACACAGAGGGCAGTAACACAAAGGATGTGTGAGATTTAGGCATGAGCAGTTGCTCTGTAGGGTGGCACAACCTCAGCAGGCAGAGGAATTGTGTGAATGGGCAGTGAGGAGGAAATCCCAGCCATTAGATGAAGCTATTAAACAACTGTACAGAAGATGAACAGATTGCTGTCTTTCAAAGGCTTTATATTTTGTGTAAAAATGGGCAGATTTTTCTGGAGAACACCATGTCCAGGTCAAATTTAGACTCTCCTCTTAATAGAAAATGCTTCTTTAGCTTCCTCTAGTAAAAGTCAAAGCCAGCTGTCCCCCACCTCCATGAAGAGAACAACTATCAGCACTGTCATCTTTTAACATCAAAGCCAACCCTTAGACTTATTTTAGAAATGGATGGATAGTTTTGATGGAACATTTCAAAATATTGGGGTACTAAGACTGTGGGTCTCAGATTCAGTCAAAGAAACAAACTGAGAATTTCTAACCAGGCAAAAGCCTGGGAAAGAGTTGAAGAAGAATGTGAATAATTCTTTATCTCTCTTGGTTTTCACATTATTTATAGTTAAGTTCTATCACTGTGTGTCAAGCACTTTGCACCAATGGTGTAGGTTGTTTCCACTTCAGAACCAATGGAGTTGATCCTCACGAAGCTCCGTATAAAAGAGTGGTGTATTTTGAATAAATCGGAGTTTTACTCTCACAACCTTCTGAGTCCAGTCTCTTCATTCCCATCCTGCCTCGACAGCGACATCAGGCTAATTATTTTTAACCTAGTATGGATATTTGCAGCCCAGCAGGTTGGGTTGACAAATGCACAAGCAACTGAGATAGCTGCTCTGCACAGGAGTTATGTTAACTTTGCTTATTAAAAAAAAAGTCTAGCTCTCTCAGAGCATGCATTCATTACCCTAGTGAAGTAAGTGTGTAAATCCTTGCCACCTAACCTAAGGAAATCTTTTCCTGTCACCCGGAATTGCCCAATAGGAAGGCCTGCCTGTAGATTGCGTTAGTTACAAGTAGTCTGTATTAGATGGTGATACTATTATGAAGTTTAAGAAAAATGCACTGAGGAATTAGTGTCACAATTCCTGCAGCAGCCAGAAATGCTTGTCCCTTATTAGAGTATCTCTCGCTACAGAGAACCTGTGGCATACGTTGCCATGTTTTCACTCATGGAACCTGACAGGAACTGCAAATAGTTATGAGGCTGAGTGGTGTATGTGCAGTTTCTTTCTCTGAGCCTGATGTAATTTTAATCCTCCCTTTTGTCACATTGCATGTTGCCTGATTATGCCATCACTTTGTATCTTGGGACAGCACAAGTCTCTGGAATCTTCTTGGTGGCATCTGTCATTCTAACTACTTACCTGTCCCCTGCACATATATTGGGGAAGACATTAGAGACACAAGTAATACTGGAAATAGTCCTAAAAGTTACCTTTTCTTTTTTTTTTTTTTTTTTTTCGAATGTAGCATAGAAGATAATTGAAGTAAAAGAGACTCTAATCCCAGGGCTGCATGAATTCTCTGAATTCAATTACACTTTCATGACACAGCTTGTTATATGTTGAGAAATAAAAGGGCATCCCAGGAAAAAAAAATCACAGTATTTTAACTGTGATCAAGATGGATGATAATGGATAATGGATCTAGATATATGCAGAATTCCTTCCTGTCACCTCATAATAAGCAGAGTTTCATTTTTTTTTCTTCCTTTAGGAGAAGCTGCCAATATGACATATTTAACTATTGCAGATTTGCAGAAGCATGAGCAGAGGAAATTTGAGCCTGAAATATTTGCCTAAAATAATGAAGATTTATGACTATGTTGATAGTCTTGAATCTTTCCCATATAGATGCTAAAAAGGGTCAGTTGTTTTTCTGGCAAGTCTTGAGAAAGAATGTGTTATAAAGCTAATGACTTAATTTTGCTTTATATGCCAGTTAATGTAGGTGCTTTGTGGACAATTTGATATCAAATGTATAGTTTAGAGACAAAGAGGCTTTGAACCAAAATGCACATTCTTAGAGAGAGTCCTGATTTTAACTGTTATTTATTAAAAATATATGTTGTCTCCCTTCCTTGGTTAGTTAGAAATTACCAAGGCTGTCTTTGATATCAGTAAGAAATATACAGGTCTTGTTGAGAAAGAGAGATAAGAGATGGAAGGGAATGAAATCTGTCAAGGTCCCTCACATATTAACTAATATTCTGTATGTGCATGAGGAAAAGATTCAAAATAGTTCAGATGTGTCAAGGAAATTGAAATGTCTTGGGAATTTAACCTTGGTGCAAATGCATTACCATCTTTTGTATTTGTTGGGGTTTTTTTAGGTGGTTTGTTTTTGGGGGGGGGGTGGTGTTTGTTTTTTGGGGTTTTTTTGGTACATTGCGAACACATTTGTTTGCATTTTACATTAACCTGATTTGAATCCATGAGGTGACTGCCTACTGGCAAAACATTTCCTTGTGCCAAGTATGGTAAAGCTGAGGCCACAGTGTTAACAAACATCTTCTGTCCTCATAGAGGCTGTGTGGGTGCCTTGTGGGCTGGTGTCCTCAGCTCACTCAGGGATCAGCGAGAATCCCTGGCTCTGAGAGTTCCTCTGGAATTTTCATGAGGTGGATGTGTAGAAACTGCCCTCTTACTCAGAAGGGCCCATCCAATGACGATTGATAGCTAGGAAAAAAATAAAAATATTATGGTTTTCTAAATTGGAATGTTTTTAATGCAGGAGCTTTGTAATAGCTACACTGAAAAAAAAATAAAAGGTATTTATTTGGACACATTCATACACATAGATTGCTTAACTTCTTAGTAGCATTTTAGCAGTGGAGTACAGCAACTAATAAAAACTGCACTGTCATAAAGAGTGTTTAAAGGTTACTCCAAAGCTGGACAGGACACAGTAATTTTTATTTCCCATTATACAGCTCATTCTGCTATTACTGCCCAGTAAAGGAGCTCTTGCAGTTTCACAAGCAGTAGGTCTGGGAAACGCTGACATCATTTACTTTGCAGGCTTTTTGCGCAGATTTTTTAATGTGGTGGCAGATGAGATCACATCTGTGATGCAGCACTGTTGTTCTTACTTCGTCCAAATCACAGTAAATCATGCCCTGGGTTTGAACGGGGTTGCAGCCTGTAAAAACTATTCAAAAACACCAGGTGGAGAACATGACAAGGCAGAACAGGGAAGACAGAGACACAAATTCTTATTGAAATGAACAATTATAATAACATAACAGCTCCTAGGGCTGTGATGTGAGGGCAGCATCTGCCGAATGTGATGTGGGCCAGGAATTAGAACTCAGAAAAGAAGGAGCACTAAGGTGGAAGAGGGCAGGAGGAAAAAAGCATCTCAGATGTACTGACTGGAGATGAGGGAATGAGGCCACTGCATTTAACAACTAGATGCAGACTCAGGTTTTGTTCTTCAGCTCGCCACAGGCTTCTTGAATGACCTTGGGAAAATAATTTCATTTCTTATACCTCATATTCACACTCTTTTTCTGTCTTGCCTACTTAAATTTCAGGTATTTAGGACTGGCTCTATGTACTTAGAGAATGGAGAAGCTTATGATGAATTTATTGGAACATATTGATGTGATATGAATAGTGCATTGGAATGATGCACCATCCTAATGACAGTTTACACAGGATCCCTTCTTCCTGCAGGGAATGTTAAATAACCTCTGTGGCAGGGGTGGATCTTTGAATTGCTGTGCTTTGCCTAAAGCTGCTCGCCCAGTTTATGACAGGAATGCAGTGTCTACCCAGCTTGTAGGGTCAGGCCAGTGCTTCCCAATTAACTGAGCTGTCAGGTTTGAAAGAGTAAATAATTCCCTGGAAGCATGTGTGTTTAAATGCAAGGCATGGCTGTGTGACCCTTCATATGGGGAAACAGAGGAATGATAAATTTCTGCCACAGGAAAAGCTTTTTCTTCGGCTGAGACACTCATTAAGATCCAATGCCTCTTGGGGGCTTATGGGGCAGTTCAGGTTTAATGTCTGCCCCTTCCCTGCCTCCCAACATACACCATGGCTGTCTTCACAAGTCTTAGCATAAACACTTATTTCCTCTGACCCCAGGAGAAGGGGAAAAATGATCAGAGACATTTTTGCTGATGCTTTGATGTGGGGCTGTGGAGCAGTGACAGGAAGGAGACGAAGTTAACACTATAGTGTGCTCCTGACTGACAAAGTGCTGGAATCAGAGCTGAGACAAAGCATTCATATTAACAAAAAAAAAAAAAAAAAAAAAAAAAAAAAAAAGAAAAAAGGTAGAGAATGATAGAGAGAGAGGAGGCTAAATAAGGCTTTTTATCTCCAGTGGTACTCTGGGGGCCTTGCCACAGATGGGCTGCATTAGCAATAAACTGAGAAGTTAATAAATGCAGAGGAAAGACATGAGGAGGGCTGCCTGGTGGCTTCATCTGTAGTTGTTCTGGTATCTACAGATACAGATGTTTTGGTGGGAAGAGCTGTGGCATATCTGGATGGGGGAGAGCTGAGATGGCTCTGCTGGTAATGGGAGCAGCCCAGCAGTCCCTGAAGCTCTTTGGCCGGTGGAGTGCTGTGGCCACCACAAGTCCTGAGTGCTTGCCCACAGCCTCCTGCTGGCGGTAGGCAGAGCAGCTGTGTGCTGCCAGCAGGCTGGAGTCCTCTGCCTCCTCTGGGGAGGCTTTTGGTATCTGTGTGTGCCCTTGTCTTCCCCCATATAAAAGCAAGCAAAAATCTCTGGTACATTTTGAGTGGTGCATCAGTAGATGTGTGCTCACTCCAGCCCTGGGCTGGGCCCTGCTGTTTCAGGTGCAGGCATTGCTGCAGCTCTTTGGGCAGTGTGGCCCCCTGCATTGGGGCCAGGGTCTCTGGCTGTCCCTGTTGGGAGCAGGGTGAGGGTCACAGCCCTGCTGTCGAGGGTGTGTGTCACCTGGAGCTCTGCAGCCCTCTGTCACTTGTGCACTGGAATGTCCCAGAATGGCTCCAGAGGGGCTGCTGGAGGCAGTGCTTGCTTGAAGAGCCAGCCCAGTAGTTTCCACCAGCTTCTTCCCAGTGTGGGTGCCTCCATACTGCAGGGATGAGGTGTGCCCATGGGCTCCTTCTTGGGAATCCTGCCCGGTTGGGCTCCTGTGGTAACACAGTTTGTGGTCATTGGGAGTGGGGCTGGGGCCGAGCCTCATCCCCAAGTGGGTACAGCTGTGAGAAGCAGGTGGGCAGCACTGACAGCAATGAGCCAGGGAGTGCCCAGGGGCACTGACCAACCCCAAAGGGAACTGAGGGCACACAGGTGCAGTGCATGAACCATGAGGGCATAAAAGGCTGGGCTAAAGAACACAAAGGGCAGATGCTTGCAGCCTGCTGATGTGATGTTGCTCTGTGTGGGCAGACACTTGCAGCCCTCTGACGAGGTAAAGTGTTACTCTGTATGGGTTGAAGCTTTCTGTTATTGTATGGTGATACTCTGTGCATTGTGGCTGTCTTAAGTGTGACATATGCTGTGACAGGCTCCTGCTAGTGGTGAGGAGCTGGCTCTGTCAGAGGGATTTGTGTGCTCCCTTGGTGGAATAGCCACATTGTAAAGAGGCAGGTGCATCATGTCCTGACTGTGTCCTTGCCTTTGTCTGCCCCTTCAGAGGGATGGGGCAGAGCAGTTTGAGGTGGTACATCCCATCCCTGTGTGCTGGGTGCAGGTCGTGGGGACTCTGTCTTGCTGCCAGCCTGCTTGGTCTGACCTTACCATAAATGAAGCTCAAGTGCTGGAGTCTACATAAAGGAATCTTAAGACAGATGAGGGAGACTGATGTGCTCTGTAACTCCTCTGGCTTGGCCTCAGCAAACAGTCCTGGTCTGCTGCACCTGTGCCTTAACCCCCTGTAAGCAGGAGCAAAGCCTCTTCCTCTGTGGCTGGGCACCCCTGGCCCTGGATGCTTGGAGCACCTGCCTGAGCATTGCCAGAAGTTTGGCAGCCCTGGCTTTGGTCAGAACTGCTGGTCCCCTCCTGCTCATTGGGGAACTCTGGCAGCTACTGATGAGTACAGGAAATTTGAAAGAGCAGACCACATAGATACTGAAGTAGGACAAGTTTGCTAATGGCTAATATTTGCTGCCTTTAAAAGGCACTCCTGGTTTCATTGAATTAAGGTGCCTATGATGTAACTTTCTCTCTTATTCAGCACATGCTTTTCACTGCTATCAAAGATCAGTTAGCAACTAGGAGTCTCCTTTAGGAGCTAGAGTAAGTAAGTCTATTAGTTTTCCTTTGAGAACAACTGCAGTTGTATTGTCTGAATCACAAAGCTTCCAAGAAAAATGAAAGCCCCAGCCTGCAACCTCCGAAGATCATTAGTGACGTTTTTCTTTGTTTCTGTGGGAATAGAAGAGTGTCTGGGGCAATTAACAGTATTGTAATTCAGCAGATTGCTCAGTGACTACAGAGGAGCCCTGATAGCTGTGATCCCTTTGTAGTAGGAGATGAACTTTTTTAACCTTTGCTTGCCAAGTTCACCTGAGGAAAAGCTGCCTGATATATTGCCCAGATATAACTTGTGTGGATACTCTGCAAAGCTCATTAAAATGAGTTAGCTACTTCAATATTAATGTCATGCTCCATCTGCAGATGGAGAAATGCAGTTATAGGATATGCCTTTATGATAGGCTGGTGTAAGTAACACAGTGCAAACTCATCCCCAAGGTTCCATATGTATTTAGGAAATGCAACTGTGAAGTTATAAAAATCTCTTACATGTAATTGCTTCAAACTACATCCCACTGATAGACTAGTCCTGGAGGAAGTTAATTAGACAATCTTTTGGCAGTCTGCTCAGTTAATTCTAGTTCTACATCCTGCTAGGTCAAAGTGTCTAGCTGCTATTACTAATTGTCTTCTAAAAATGCTGGCATGTCTGAGGAGCTGCATGTCATGAATACCTGTTCCTTCACTGCAGGAGTTTTTGCATATTATCTGATCAGATTTCACAGTTAGAGATGCAGCTGCACTTGCCTTTCTGGAGAAGTAGTGAGTGGAATGAACTAATGTTGGGAAATAGGCAGAATGTTCTTTCTTGGTTGGTTTAATTAAAAAACAGAACAAACAAAACTACAGATTCCACCCCCCCTCCCCCCCCCGCCCCGGTCCCCAAAATAAAAGGTGTTAAGCTCACAACTTTGTTAGCAATTCTGTGGTCTGGCTTGCTTGAGCTTCTTAAACTGAAGGGGGAAGAGGCACCTGAAACAACAGAGTATCCAAGAACTGCCGGACATTCCTTAGCTCTTAGATACAAGGGGCAAAAGTGCTGCATCAAGAATTTGGAAAGCAAACCTTTTAAGGTGAGTGGGTAGTGTAGTCTGTACATTCTACATATGCATTCATATGCATTCTTTAGGATATCTAGCAAAAGAATCTGAAAGAGATGTGATCAGTGTAGAATAAATCCAAGATATGGTCTTGTTTGCTGGTGTAGTCTAAAGCTGGGCACACTATCCTTTGGCTCTACCAATGCAGCAAAATGTGGGGTGGAAACCAGGCCTCTTGTACTACTGCACGAAGCAGTTTTTGTTAGAAAAGTTTTTCATGGATGTGATCTGCTGATCTCCACTGGCTGAACAGCATTAGCACTGCCTCTGCAGTGAATAATATGAGCCAGATATTCACTGCGTCCCATAGATGAGCATCAGAGAGGTGCCCTTGCCTTGGGTTTACCTGAATTTCCTGGGACAAGCAGGTTGGAAGTTAGGAGAACTTGTGTTTGGGAAGGAAATCCCAGGGTATTGCAAATAGGTGCCTTTGCAGAGAGCACAACCTGCATCATCAGCACAGATGGGTGGCAGACTGCAGGGATGTGCTTCCCTGGCACTTCCAGAAAGGCTGCAGGAGCTAAGTACCTTAGTGAAGGAAATCTATAATGTGGCAATGATAAAGATGTGCCTGCACATGTTTTGGTGTCACAAAGTTAATGAAACTGGAAGCAAAGAGTAGAACAAAAAAAATGGTATAAATAGCTTTTGAAAGGTAGTCAAATTGTCTTTTTGAGACAGGAGATTAAATGGCCCAAGAGAGAATTCAGCCAGGGTAAATACCCACACTTCTTACTTCTCACAGCTTCCATTGGATGATAGACGCTCACTTTGGAAGTATATAAGAACCAATTTTTCAGGGAGTGCCTGTTTCAAAAATAGATCAGGGTGTCCAGGAAATTGTAGGTGTGACACTTGAACTTGCAAGAAGGTGTGACTAGAAGGTTTGAAAAACTGCGTGGCAGAATATACTTCTGTCATGAAACAATTCAAGACTATGTGTGAAGTAGGAAGATAGTCAATATCAGTTTCGTTTTCTTTTGAAGGGCATTGTGTGCTTTATACCTTTCCTTTATCATTGATGTGAGAAACACATATAATGCTTTCCAGAAAAGGAGAGCATATGCATATGTCCCCAGACACATCTAAATTAAGTGTTGTAAGAAATGCTAAACTAGGTGATAATGCTTTTCCTAGGAAGCGCTGCCCTGAAGGCTTAAGGTGAAGCAACTGAGATGCTGCTCTTTCATCAGAATGTGCTTTGTAGGCTCTCACTGCATTTGGACAAAACCTTGGCTTTTGTGAGCACTCTCAAAAAGCTCTAATTTCAACATTTTCTATTTCTGCCATTTGCGAAGAGGATTAGTGACATGGGTGTGCCTGTCATGAATAATCCCTAAACCAGTTGTGTGCTGTGGGAACACAGAAATCCTTGGTGAATGTTCCAAAGTGCATGGGCTCTGCTCAGGCTGTGCCATTCACCCAAAGTGGGGAAGAGGCTGGAAAGGTGTTGCAAGCTGCATCTGATAGATCATCTAGCTGTTTGCTGCACAAGGCTGGAGCAAGGTCATGGTAATTCTTCACATACTTGTCTCAAGACAACAGGTTACTTAAATCAGACTGTCCGCTGCTCTGTGATTGTGAAGGGAGAGCATACACACACCTGTAAAAATGTCCTCCTCACAGAGATTTGGGTTTTGAGGTGTCACTCAGCTGGAAGCCACAGGAGTAATTTGCTGCTGTTGTGGTGAACAAGAGGAAGCTGGTCAGGTAGCAATGAGTGGTTCTGTGTGACTTTTTAAAGTGTAGCATTGATTATTTATTGCAAATGATGGATTTGTAATCTAAAAAGGTCCCATGATAATGGACATCTCATGACATTATTAATGGAAGTGGTGAAAAAAGCAGAACTAGTTAAAATTGCTTCTGTTTACTGTGGTCTCACCAAGTGAGTAAACATACCTTTGTAGGATATTTAATTATCTGAGCTGGATATAGAATTGACACCATTACTTGTAAAATGATCGTTACTGGCTTGATGCCACTAGTAATTGTCTTCTTTATAACACGGGAATTAATTGTCATCTATAGGCTGCACTTCAGGCACAAATTGTCATGGTACTCAGTCCAGAATGAACATGAGTGTGTTATCGATTGCATCATTACCAGGATAAGCCAACTTAAGGGTGTCAAACTTGTTATCGCCGGGGGGGCGGGAGGAATAAATTCTGAGCCTAACCACAAAGACCAAGGTTTTGTTATTTGTCCAACCTAGAACCACAAAGCTTTATGTAGAACTTCTGAGTGTTAAAATGCTATTCAAAATCTTAGCAAGTATCTTGCTAATTGCATAATCTTGCTGGTTTTTATCAGCACTAAACTGAATAAAGAGGAGAAGTCCATCACTGGTATAAATCTAGCAGGAGTAGTAAGAATAGGCACACATCTCTTTTCTGCAGCAGCAGCAAATCTTTTCAGATTCTTGAATTAGTGTAAATCAATGAAGATCACTTTGGGTTGGACATGTTCCCTGTCCAAAAGAAACTTTAAGGGGTAAAATTACCGAAGACTAGAAAAATTAAAGGTAAAAATTAGCTGCAGTAGAGCAGGTTTGACTTTAGGTAAGGGCTCTACTTATCTCAGACAAATTAGTAAAATACCAAACTTTAAAGTGAAGCTTTAGCAGCTTAATTAAGTACAAGATACTGATTTTTACAAATGCTTTAGTTTTCACTTTATTCTATGTTTTGTCTTTGAACCAGAGGCAAGTTAGCACTAGCCCATCAAACTGTAGGAGAAATTGAATTAGCACCACTATTATGCAAATAATTTGGCAAGATAAAATGACAAATAATACCCTACAAAGCTTGTGCAATTGTTAGTCCCTGGAGCAGTCTGCATAACTGCTCCATCCTTTGTAAAGGTCACCAAGCTCTTGCAGTTTTTGATTGAATGGACTTTTCATAGCCCAAAATTAAACTTCCAAAAGGAGTGTAAGCACATGTGATAGGAGTGTTTGAACTGATACTGGGCTGGATGTGTTTGTGCACGACAATTCTTCCTGCATGGCAGTGTTTATTTTGGAAGGGTGTTCATTATGTCTCAAGCACGTATGGAGTAGGATGAGACTGGGGACTCGCTTTTCCCTGAGTTTGTGCATGCCAGGTGCTCCTCTGAGGAGGCTTCTAAAGGTAACAGCTGTGTTCTGCTCCAAAAATGCCAGAGCAAGTGGACATACTGATGTGTGGGAAGGTAGAGCCATACCAAGATCATCTAGTATTTTTGGTTAACACCTAGACATGGTAATTATTGAGAAAGAGGAGGAATTTGCAGGGAAAATGAGAATAAAAAGCTCTAGATATAATCAGCAATTTCTCCTGTGGTCTGTTGCTGGATCAGCTGAGTTTTCTGGAGGAAAACTCTTCTTCCCTGCCCACCATTCCCCAAAAGCAGGTGGGAACATTGTTAATTTTGCATCTGAAGTATTGCATTTGCTGTTTTCTAATAATTTAAGAAGGTATCTGGATTTTTTTTGTGAGAATCCAGAGTAAATTAAAATCAAGATCAAACTCATCATTACTGGGTTAAAAAGCTGTAATATAAATTCCAGCAAATTATTTTGAAGAAATGTTTTGAAGCAATAGAATTAGTTGGATTGTTTAGTCACTTAAAAGGGGTTTGGCCAAGACATTGTGGGAATGGGTTTGTGGATTTCTTTTTTCCTGTTCTATTTTTGATTCACTATATGATCTAAGCGTGTCTTTTAGTGTCTCAGCTGCTTCTGTGTGTAAAACTCCACGTAGCCATATTACAGGGTGTTGTGCCAATGCTTCTAACTGTTCAAAGATTATTTTAGGTCTTTGTAATATAGAAACATGAAGTTACTACGCACAAAAATATGTGGCCCAACACTAGTGATGTACAAATGAATTAATGTATTCATTCATGTTTGTAAGGCGTAGATCCAATCAAATCAGCCTTTAACTTTGGGTAAAGTAGACTTAAAGGAATTCTGCTATTTCCTCTCAAATCATTAATATGCACACTGAATTGTAAAAAATTTAAATTTCTGATTTATAACTTTAATAATTGACTTTGGAAGCCTAATTGGAAAGACACGGGATACATAAAGCTAACTTAATAATTCTCTGGGGGACATATACCCTACAAAGGCCCAACTGAAAGCAGCAATTGGTGGTTTGAAGAAAAACGTTTCTGTAGGTGGACTTTTAGAATTTTTTTTCAGGAAGCAGTCCAGTTGACCAAAACTACCCTTGGTAGAGCTGTGATGGTTCCTCTGTGATGATCCTGTTCTAACACCTGTATACAGATATCACTTTGAAGTCTCTGCTGTAATTGGCTTAGGTGTGTCAGCTACATCTGGGGTGTGACAGTATGAATAAATGCACAGAAGCCTTTTCATTCTTGGTAATTCTGCAATTCTTTTTGACAAAGATTTTTTCCTTGCAATGTTTTCTTTGGCAGAATGTCAATATTCTTGTATGCACACTTTCATCTGTAAGGTATAACTTTTGGCCTGTACCTGATACATAAACTTGGTTCCAGTAAGGTGGCTTGAAGTTTACTGTTCATATCCTATTAATTTCAAATCCACACTAGGAGGATACAAAAGGATTATGCTGCGAACGGGATGTCTCTTTTGGTTTGCCAGTTTACAAACAGTTCCTGGGTAATTATGAATACTTGTACAAACTTTCCAGAATGACACATTTGACAGTATACCACTGAGTCATTTGAGGCATCCTATTATATGAGTGAGTCAGAGCAGAAATCTTATTTGCTTTGTTTCTGGTATATACTTTGAAGGATTGGTCTGTGACGTGCAGCATCCCACATCTGACTTTACAGTTCCTCTGCCACATCTATTTCCCAGATAGGTTTTGTCATTGTGGGATTGCATAATTTACTTTGAAAGAGGAATGTGCTGTTTCCAAATTCTCCTTGCATCTCCAGTTAATTTTGTGGTATCTTTCCCTCTGTTCCAGTGGATGCTGAGGTGACACTCCAGCCTTCTGCTTTCCAGGAGCTGGGAGCCAGCGTGGTTCATTGAGACTCTATCTCCCCATCACTACTGGACTTGGGCCATGCTGGCAATCCACAGACCTCGCACACATTTCTTGCAGTGGTGGTTGAAGAGGGCTGGAGGTGCTGCCTCACATCTCAACAGCATGAGGCCCCTGTTTGGAGGAGAGGGAAATAGGTGTGGCACAAAAAGTTATCGCCAACCAGAGACACACAGAAGGGATGTGTCCATGCATTCTATCAAGGAGAGGTCCCTGTGACTGTTGGATTCCCACTGCAATGGTTTAACTGAAGCATTTTGTGGTGTCAGAAGGGGAAGCTTTAATTGGTAAAGGTGTGCTCTATTAGAAGAAATTGTCTGGGGCTAGAGAAATCACAGCTAGCTCTGAATTTCTCCTCTCTGATTATATGCATATTGGAAGAGTTATGGAGGCTGGGCAAAACAAGTATGGATGCTTCATTTTGGGCTTATCTGTCTAGCAGAGCAGTGATCTCAGGCATAGAGTTCATGCAATTAAATCTGTATAAAAAGCAAGAAGCTCATTTAGGGTCTGCTGGTGTTTTAGGCCTGAAACCTTGCTGTCATCAAACTGTTTGCTCTAACAAATAGAACAATAGTAAACTATTTTGGACTGTAGACTTTTTTCCTTTGAACTACTAAGAGGATCTAAGGTGGCAAGGAAACCAAAGTTAACCATTGTTTGGCAGAGACTATCTCTTCCTCAGGTGAGAGAGGACAGCAGGAGCCTCTCTGTTTTCCTATTTCCCCAGAGGGAAACAAGGCACTCTGTCTCCACTGCTATTTCTGCTTCTGTCTGTCTATGGAGTTCTCCACCTTGGTTTTGGTCCTGACTTGTTAGGGATGTAGTTCTGGTACTTTTGCTACAAGATGTCACACAAGGTGAAACATGCCAGTTGTTACAGCTGCTGTAAGTGGTGGCTGAATTGCGAAAGTGGCCATACACGGTTGCCACCTGCAGGACACTCAGGCTGGAGGAAGCCAGCTGGCTTGGTCCAGGAATGCAGGAACACAGCTGCAAGGAGAACCCACTTGTCCACACCAAGGAGCCATTGACTATCCACTAGGCAGATGATGCTCTTTTCTGCAAGCAAGTCTCCTCTTCACTGAGGTCAGAAATAGGAGGTGCAGACGAGCACTATACAGCCAAGGATGGAGGTCTGCTGCCTTCACTCCGAAGTCAAGAAGGGTAAGGAATCCAGTCTTTGATTCAGTGGACCAAGTCTAACTGGTGCCTGGGGACACGCCTGTGGATTCTTCATAATCATGGTCTTGGCCAGTTTCCTGGGTTCCTAAGCTGTGTAGGGAATTCTACAGGGCTCAGATATTAAGATTGGAGTTGGTCAGGTGAAGCCTTTAAGCTGAGCACAGAAGCCTAGATAAGGAATGTTTAGTTGAGTCAGAAAAGCTGACTGGGGGCTGTAACTTGTTATGGGAAAAAGTACTGGCAACAGAAAGATTTTAACTGGAGTTAAAAGCACAGATATGAGGGACAGCTTAAAATTTTTTATCGGATGCTGAAAACTAAGAACCACAAGAGGAAAACAATGGACTAATCAGAGTGCAGGCAATGGAGAAATGCTGAAAAAAGAACATGGTACAGGTTCACTTTGCACCAAATGGAAGAAGCTGATTATACTTGGAATGAGGAAACTAAAGTTAACAGCTGAGGGGAGGAAAAGTGCACAGAATCTGCCAAAAGCCTGTGTGTGTTAGGAATACTTCTTATTTCCAAAAATGTTTGTTTTCCTTCATGGAAGAAGAACCTTACATGAAGGAAAATAAAAAAATAGAAGCATATGAAGGGCAATAAAAGAATGGAAGTTAATTCCAATTAATACAGTTATGAAACATTTCTTAAGGAGAGTTAAGTGTCATAGCAGCAGGTGGGAAAACAGCAGAATCAGATGTCTGAATAAGATATTAAATGTAAGTATCTGGTTTCTCAGGTACTTAGGTGTCTAACTTCTTGCTGTTTAAACATGCTGATCATAGAGCTGCTTCTGCACTCGGACTTTCTTTTTGGCTGCTGTTACACTGCCTTAAGAATGCCCAGAAATAAAAAAAAGGGAAAGGAAATTTTTGTTGATATAATGTGAATGGTGAGATGCACCAGAAAAAAAAAACAAAAAAACCCAAAAAAACCAACCACAGCACCTTATTGAACACAAGTTTGAAAAAGTCAAATAAAAGACATTGCTCTGTTTTACATGGTCCTTGGGAAGCACAACCCAGGGGAAGGAAATTAAATGAGAGAAAGGCATTCAAGCAATGTCAGGAAGACTGAATGAAGGGAGCAGTAAGCCAGCCTTGAGTCATTAAGTGCAGAGCAGGAGTAGGCAACTGAATATAAGGGCAAATATAAGGAAGGGAAATATGTCACAACCTTTCCAGACAAACAACCTGTATCAGAGAGGCAATCTCCCTTCTGTTGGCAGCATGGTCAGAAGTTGAGGCAGCAGCGATCCAGTGCGGACTGTGATTCTGCAGTCTAGCATTGCTTCTGCACTCAGACATGGGCTGAAGAGTCTGAAACACATGGCAGGAGTCCTGAATCAATTTGAGTTTTCAGTGGAGATATGCGAGATTTTGGCATAGATCTTGTAGTCAGATCAATTCAAGACGTTCCTTCAGAGGAGTCACTGCCAAAACCTATATATTATTCTGTTTACATGCTTCAGAGGAACTTTTGAAGTCACTGTTCTGTATGAATCAAAGACAAAGTGGATTATGAGTAAAAGCTCAACTGAAGGCAGTCATGGTCTTAAGATAGTTATTATGGAGGAGATAGACTAAAAGCTGAAGGAATGAAAAAAATTAAATATTAAGATTCATTTATCCCAGCCTTTCCTTTCTTGCACCTGGAAGTTCTGTGGTGCTAAATGGGAAACTCAAAATACATGGTCATAACCATAGATGAGATGTCTGACTGTGTGAACACTAACTGCTTGGCTTAGTCTGTGGATATAGTTATACAGAAAGTCTCCTGTTGAACTTGGGTGCATTCAACTCAGTGTAGCACCACCTCCAAGAGTGCTGTAAAATCAGTTTGCCTCATGTGGAACTGCTTGGACCAGGTTGAAAGCCATGCTACCTAAGAGAAGGCTTAAAATACAGAATATGGCATCAAATAAGTGTCCTCTGACATCTCAGTGGAAAAAGAGCTCTAGATGTCTTTTAACTTCATAAGTCACTTGGTACCTTTCATCAGAGCCGTGTCATCTTTTCAGAGAATGTTGTCTGCTTGTGTTTTTCCAAGTATGGAGTTTGTCCTGTTAAAGTAGCTTCATCTGGAGTGAGTTCCCGTTTTCCTTGAGGAAGGGGAGTTCCAATGCATTGCTATAACTTGGCAACCAGATCATTCTAACTCTCATTCTAACCAGTCACCATTCTAGCTCACTTCTGTACCTCAAAGGTGATTATTTAAAATACTGTGAGAGATGTGGGATAAACAGATCAACAGTTTAATAGCTCTGATGTGTGCAGTGATCTTCATACATACTTAACATGGAAAGGCTAAAAAAAGACATGTTTGTCACTGTCAAGGCAGGATGGGAATGAGAAGACTGTCTCAGAAAGCTGCTGAGGGTAAAACTCAGGTTTAGTCAAATGCACTGCTCTTTTATACAGAGCTTTGTGAGGACCAACTCCAATGGTCCTGAAGTGGAAACAACCTCCACCATTGGTGCAGAGGGCTTGACGAACAGTGATAGAACTTAACTATAAACAATGTGAACAACAAGAGAGATAAAGAATTATTTACATTCTTCTCCTACTCTTTCCCAGGCTTCTGCCTGGCCAGAAACTCTCAGTTTCTCTCTTTGACTGAATTTGAGACCCACACATGTTAAATTTTTTCTTGAGTTTTTCATTGGAAATCAGTGAAGAGGATTATAAAGTCTCATCAAGCAAGAGTGACAAGAGCTTGCTTTCTCCAGTCAAGGGAATGAATACTCTCAATTATATGATGATATTCAAATGATTTAATAGCATACACAGTCTATGAGTTCTCTCTTCCTGGTGGATGAGAGAAAGGCTGTGGATGGGTAAAAACCTGTCAGGATGGCTGGGCCCAGAGAGTGGTGATGAAAGGAGTTAAATCCAGCTGGTGCCCAGTCACAAGTGGTGTTCCCCAGGGCTCACCGCTGGGGCCAGCCTTGTTTCATACCTTTATCAATGACCGGGAAGAGGGGATTGAGTGCACCCTCACCCAGTTTGCAGGTGACACCAAGCAGGGTGGGACTGTTGATCTGCTGGGGGTAGGAAATCTCTACAAAGGGATCTGGACAGGTTGGATTGCTGGGCTGAGGCTGGCTATATAGATTCAATAAGGTGAAGTGCCAGTCCTGCATTTGGGTCGCAACCACCCCAGGCATCACTACGAGCTGGGGGCAGAGTAGCTGGAAAGCTGCCTGTAGAAAAAAGACCTGGGGATGCTGGTTGATAGTGGCTGAATGTGAGCTGGCAGTGTGCCCAGGTGGCCAAGAAAGCCAAGGACATCTTGGCCTTTGTCAGGAAGAGTGTGGCCAGCAGGACCAGGGCTGTGATTGTCCCCCTGTACTTGGCACTGGTGAGGCCACACTCCAAGTCCTGTGGTGTTCTGAGCCTGTCTCTATTTGAAAGAGACTCCAGAGAAGGACAGTGGAGCTGGAGAAGGGTCTGGAGCACAAGTCTGATGAGGAGCAGCTGAGGGAGCTGGGGGTGTTTAGCCTGGAGAAAAGGAGGCTCAGGGGAACCCTTACTGTTCTCTATGATTACCTGAAAAAGATGCTGTAGCCAGGCAGGGGTCAGTCTCTTTTCCTGACACAGGACAGGAGAAAATGGCCTCAAATGGTAAAGGTTAGATTGGACAAATTTCTTTCATGGAAAGGGTTGTCAAACCCTGGAACAGATTACCAGGGAGGTGGTTGAGTCACCATCCCTGGAGGTGATGTTTTAAATCTGTGGATGCCACATCCACAGATTTAAAACATCTGTGGATGTGGCACTCAGAGCCATGGTTTAGTGATGGACTTGGCAGTGCTGGGTTAACAGTTGGACTTGATGATCTTAGAGCTATTTTCCAACCTAAACAATTCCATGATTTTGTAGTTTTAATTAGTCAGTCATAATTATTTGGAAACTTTTTGTGTTGGGGGAGCACTTGTAGGAGTTTGCGTTATCAATGCATTCGGAACAATTTGCTGAAATAATTTGTGAAGAATTTTTTAAAACAGGAAGCTTACAGGAAAACTGTCGTCTTCTTACCAGAACATACATTGAAGGTTAAAAAAAGTCATTACATTGATTTATCCTAATTTATCTAGATTGTCAGATTTTGTATCCTTTATAGTTTTTACAATGGAGTAAATAAACAACTATTGTTGTAATTTTTGTTGAAGTTCAATATTAGTAATGCTGTGTGGCAGAATGTCAGTGACTAATTTACAAAATGTTTTTCTTTTTTTCCAATGTAGGAGTTCCACATTTTAAATCAAATTTACCTTATGTTGTGTCTGTTTCTCCCATGTTTTCCATTTCATGTATAAAAACTAGAAGAGGCCCATCAGCTTGCTGAGGTGTATTCTGAGTGTCCTAATGTAACATGTCTCAATTGCATAAATGGATTTTGTAACCTTTTGCTCTATAGCTTGCACAATGTGGATTAAGTTAATTATTTATATCTTGTCAGGGCAGCTTTTGAAGTGTCCTGTGTGGTGCAGGATCCTGAAGTTGTATTGCGCAGGAAACCATCCTACTCTGTCTTGTCAGTCTGGGCAAGGCCAGAAGACTTTTTACTTGATATCTGAAATAATTTCACAATAATTTTCTTCTCCCTGAAGAATCTATTGTATTTGTCCCATCAAATAATTTTTATTTGCTCACTTTTGATTCTGAAATTTAATTTTTGGGTCAATTGTCCCTTTTAAAGTGCCTCTGCTCTTCCTTAGCCATTTCTCTCCCTAGCCCCTGGTTATTTCAGCTTTTGTTGGTTGTTACATACATGTCTGTCTCTCTTGGCCCTTCTCAGAAAAGCAGGTGCTCCCAGACTGAACAGTTGAGCCCATGTCAAGCTGGAAAGAGCAACCACTAGACTGAGGTGTAGGGACAGGGGTCACTGAGGCTCCATAGAGTGTTGGTCCTTGCTCACCAATATCCTTTATACAAGCAGTGGATGTCTGGGTTTTTTGCAGATACTTTCTTCTTTTCAAATCTGCTTGTGAGAAGGTTCACTCCATTTAAACTGGTCTGCACCAAATCTTAGCCTGGAGCAGCACTGGTAATCCCTGCGCTAGCACTGGTGTTATGCTGAAGGCTCTGGAGTGACCAGAGCAGTGTGGGCAAGAGAAATTCCCTGCTGGTTGCCCATTAGCCATCCCTGCCTGCCCTCACTGGGAGCAGAGCCCAAGTACTGCCTGCCAGGCCCTTGACCTCCCTTCCAGTCCTGCTGCTGACCTCTCCAGCTGAGCAGCCCTGAGATCCTCTCCCTCTCCTCCCCCAATAGGGGCCTGTTTTTTGTTAAGTCACTGCTGAATCTGGCTTTTCACAAATAAACAGACCATGACAGCTCTAAAATAGTTTTTCCTTTTTATTGATCCTGAACACCATGTCACCATTTTGCATCTAAACCTCCCCTGATGTCAATGTAGGGTAGGGATCAGGGATAATGATGTTTTTTCCTTGCAAGGAATGCAGACATGAAACTGGTCAGGTTGGGAGACCTGAGAAACTCAAAGCATGAGAAAATATAAAAACAAAGAGGTCATCAACAGTCTGCCAAAACTGGTGGGTGCTTACTTTTATCTATGTGTAATTTTTTATGAGTTGTTTTATTGTAAATTGGTTTTTATTGAACCAATTCATTTATATCTTAGAAGACTGAAGCATTACTTGATGGTCTGTACTCACTAGAACTCTTTAACCAAATAAGATATTACAGACTTCTTGGAGTTGTGATAAGAGAATATGCTTTGAACTCTCTAAATTCTCCTGCCCTTGGAAATTCACTGGATTATGAATTGTGCAATAAGCTGCTTTATAATAGTTTCTTCTTCCAGAAAACAAAACACTCTTCCAGGAAAATTAGTAGTACTTTTGTTATTCTTCAAGCTTATGTTGTTTTCGTGCCTCTCAGGTCAGCGTGGAAAAACAGCCTAATATGTTTACTTTTGCTTAATTGATCTTACTTTGGCTTTGCATCATTTTTTGCTGGGACATCAGTCCTGAGAACTGTAAACAAAGTGAAGACATGTACATGTTATGTTTCAGTCAACAGGGTACAGGTTCTGGATCCAGATTCTAGTCTCGGTGAAAACTGTGGGTGGTTTCTCACTATGTGGAATTATTCAAAAAACATTTCATGTTTATTTAACTCCTCTCTCACTGAGTGTAGTGAGACAAGAGCTCAGCACTGAGTACTCTCAAACATTTCACCCGTGGTGTCATCACTCTTTGTCCTGCTGTCTGGGCAGGTTGTCCAGCTTTTGTAATGAAGTGATTTCTTAGGTGCCACTAGCTTTTTTATCCACATAGAATTGAGAAGTGTAATGTGTATAACAGGGTGATTTTTCTAAAAGCCTTTCTTTTATAAGGATGGCTTTGTACTCTTCTAAAAATGTAAAAGGTAGATATAAAATTACAATGTCTCTTTTTTTGTCCAAGTGTTTGTTCTAGTCATAGAAAAGTCAAGACTACTCAATATATGACTCCAGTAGATGGATCAAAGAGGGGGTTTGAAGACCAGCTTGGTGAAGACCTTCATTTTGTAAAGGAAAAGGCAAGTATAAGAAATGGCACCAGCCTTTGACGAATAAAATACAGGTTCTGGAGCGGTGTCTAGTGAAAGCCTGTCTACCATTACATTTAGCTGTTAATCATCACATCTCTCACTGGCTGCCAGTCCTGGGTCTTCTGCTAGTTTGTGGCTGTTCCCCTATTCTGCAGCTCCTCTGTCTAAAGGGGAAGTGGCAGAGCAGGGAATAACAGACTGGGGCCTTGCTCCTCCTCTTTGTTCACCATCACTGTAAATGTGGCTGACAGCAATAACCTTCTGAATTAAGGCGATTAAATCAGAACAAGTAAATACTAGGAACAAATATTTGCTGACCAGTGCAACAGATCAATTCACTAAAATAAGAATCTGACTTTTCTGCTGTGCACTGCTGTGATATGGGATGATGTGATGATGGAAAAAAAAGAGGGTACCATTGAAGGTCCTTAGGATGTGGGTATTAGGTGTCAGTGATGCTGGAATCCTGTCAGTTTTACTTGTGGTATTTCAGCTCTTAGTGCTGGTTGCTGTTTGCATCTTTGTGCTTAACATTCTGTAAGACATAGCATTCTGTAAGACATAGAATATGCAGGAGGTTGAATGTTACAGGCTCTACACTAGTCCCTTCTAAAAACTATTATCTGCTGCAGTAATTACCACCATAAAAATAGTTGAGAAAATAACTAGGTCTTTCCTCTGGGCTATCTTAACCCTTTTTTCTTAGTTTTTTTTTTTCTTTTTTCTGAAGCTATTGTAGATCACAAGCTTTATGACACAGAAATTAAATTATCTTCTTGTATCTCAAGTATTCTATGGTGATAAACAAAATGATATTTTAGGACCACTGTGCAGCTTCTCTGGGACAGAAATGCTTTTATGTATGTAATCCAATTAGGATTGGAACCATTATGGCCTTCAAGGGGAGATGGATTTGAAGTTCTGAAGTCCACTCCACTGTGTTTTTGTTTATATGGAATAGCTTATACTTTGTTCAAGGGAATAAAACTGTTGTTGTTGTGTTTTCTTTAGCAAAGTGAATAGTGTGCTCCTTTAACCGCTTAACTTGAGTTGTTCTTCTAGAGCTGATTTATCTCCTGGAAGGATCACTGAGAAACCATTGCAAAGAAATCACAGGTTTATTCAGCAGAAACCGGACTGGTGGGATTGGACATTCCTGTATTGCTATCAATAGAGATAACAGAGCAGGAAACAACAAGCAGCCCATTATTAACTTCTGCTGTCTCAACCTTGTTAACCCTTGGGACACAACTTCCTTTGTCCTGGGAAAAGAAAATTCGAGAATTTCTGCATTAACACATCTTTATCTTGCTCTTTCACCATTTTTCTCAAGTATTTTTCGAAGCTGTTTGGTTAAAGCCCATCTTGTCATCTTAATTTAAAAAGGTTATTAATCATGTTTACATCAAGATACATCATCAGCATTCTTCTGAAAGTACAGGCATATCTGTACTCTAGTGAGGTGTCTTCATTAGTCATGCTAGGTATTTTATTGAACAGCCTGTAATTATTTTGTCAGTAAATATCAAAACCTCACAGTGCCTACTTGAGTGATGGAAAGTAACCTCCTTCCAACCGATGGAAATTATCAGCTCTACCTTTTGTTCTCATATATAATAGTACTGGATATAAAATGACAGTGGGGGAAGCCTTTTTATATTAGAAAAGGAAATCACTCCAATTCAGAAGGTAGATTAAAACTTTGTGGTATCTGCCATCAGGTGGTATAAAGGGCAATCGTGGTAAAGGATCAGAAATATTTGAGATCTGCAAGTTCATAATGCAAGTATTTGAAGAAGCACAATGGAGGTGATATAGTAGTGTCTCTTTTAACCATTTTCCAATGGAATTCTTGAAAAGTGGAAGTAACTTGTTCTTCATGAATTAGAAAGCTTCAGGAATGCTGGTATGGTATTTCTGTTCAGTGCCCTTAAATATTCATACTTAAAGGTACTTCTCTTTGAAAATAATCTGGGCAATTAAAAATATATCTTCTGAGCAGTCAGGGATTCAAACACACATTTTAGATGTACATTATTACAGGCTTTCTACATACAGTCAGCTTGTTTCCCTGTCTGCTCTTAATAAACTAAATTTGACACTATGAAGGCTCTTCTACTTCAAGCTGAGACTGTAGAATACCAGGAACATGCGGAAAATCTGTCTTGTGGATACTAGGCAGGACTGGAGGGGAAACACAGGACTTAAAGTAATGTACGTTTCAACTTCAGCAATATGTGCTTAAGATATTATCCATTTTGTAGGCTCTTCAATTTTCAGTTTTTAAGCAGTTCTTTTTCATACACTGCTTCTCTTGGAAGGGCATTCCTCAATGTTACTCCTATAATGTGTATGGCTTTTCTAATTTTCACCTTAAATGATGCATGCTGGGTTTATAACAACTGCTCCCGAGCCCAGACTTTTTATTTCCTGTCTGATGTTTATGGTCTGTTACTATTGCTTAGTGGAAAATTATTTAGAATTAATTTGTTTTGAAGAGAAATCCAGAGAGTCAGGGGGATATGAGCTGACCATGGTGGCTGCAGCTTGAGACAACTGGCCTGTTTCAGGGATGATGATGGCATCTGCTCTCCTGCACTATGGTAATAACAAAACTCTTCTGCAAGTCTCTGTGGGATTGCCTTGCCACACTTGTCCAGCCTAGGCAAGCCATCTTAATGGTGGGAATTAGAAGGAAATCTCAGTTCAAGGTACTCAGAAGTGCAGGTCTCTGTTTAGGCAGGGTCTGTGGAGAGAGGCAGCCTTTTCTTAGGCTTACATAGTTGGGGGACGCTCACAAGCTTTTGGCATACAAATCCCTCCTAGATCAGTCAAACATTTGGTTGATTCAGGAAAACCTTTTTGGTTCTTTGTTAGCAGAAGCAGCTGTGGAGGATTTCTTGGTTTTTCAAATGAACTGTCCATCAAAATACTGCATTCTGAAATGAGAAGAAAATTACCAGTGAGACACAGAGCAAGTCAGAGGATTTGTGCAGGTGCCCAGGCAGGATCAGGACAGTATATGAAATAGAAATTTACTTCAAATAGCTAGTATCAGAGTTTTGACAAGGAGCCACATGCTAGACTGAATCCAGTGTATAGGCAAGAGAAAACTAGGTATTACCATCTGCCAAACAAAATTAATTCATACCTTCACAGGGCAGAACAAAACAAGCAAGGCAGACTTCTGTGTAGAGACTCCCTCCTGTGAAGAGGAGCAGTATAAAGTTAGCCATGCATGGGTATGGTATGGGAACTACATTTCACTTAATTCATCTGGCCCAGAAGCTCCTACTTACCTGTGCAGGGATCTTGGAATATCATGGGATTATTAGAAGCCAGAGAGGCAGTGCTTTAGCAGCTGTTCAGAAGAATGGAGAACCTTGTGTGGTTCTTGCTGCTGCTTCCCTGCCCTTTCTTCCCTGGAAGACTCTTTGGAGACAATGCTTCCTCCTATAGCAGGAGCAACAGCACGGCACTGTCTGCAAGTGATCTCTGCCCCCTTCTGGGACAGAGATATAATGTTTAAATACAAAAGATGCTCCTTAAATGTCAACAGATGAAGAGAAAGAAAGATAAGAAGGAGGTATGATTTTTATTGAGTTAGATTATCAGGACAGATATAGGAAGTGTTTCTCACATGGTACCTGGAAGCAGGTAAAAGACAACTGATAGGTGTCAAGTTTGGTGCTGCTGAAGACAAGGAACACACATTAACAAGCCTGCTTGAAAAGAAGATGCTTTTCAGGTCAGATATCTGAAACATCCTTTGTTTGGCCCACTGGAAGTAGGCACTGGAAGAAACACTGAATGCATTGAAATAAGTCATGCTCTGCTAGTTGTTGTGATGAATATTGACAAGCAGGACACCTCAACAGAAGGCTGCATTGGCTAACCTTGCTAGTTTCTTGCTCTCATAGGAAGACAGGTGGTAGGACAAAGAAAAGAGGTATAATTAAACTCCACCCATCTTCAAAAGCAGGTGAAGAGATCAGAATTTATGCAATAAATCTGGATAATTAGACAATATTTGTATAATTAGAAGCTGAACACTGAATGATTAGTGATTCATTAATAATGAGCTAGTATCCACTCACAAACCTCAATGGGGAAATTAAATTTATATTTGCTTTGTGATGATGATCTTTCTAAAATATCTGTCTGTAACCAGAAAGGAATTTAGACCTCTCATAGGAAAATGCATGAACATAATTTCTTTTTTTAATTTCTGAGAAATGCCTTTGAATAAATGTGCAGTACTTTACTTTCATAATCATATGTCAATTTTATGTGGAGATTTTTTGGGGGGGTTTTGTGTTTGGTTGGGGTTTTTTTGAATGTTTTGTTATTGTAGAGTATTAAGTTTACTTTCTGTATTAGGATCCTCAATGGTTTTGTTTCTTTAAACTCTTTGGAGACTTTGGCAATAAAGAATGAATGTCCCTATCCAGTAAGATAAAAGACCAACTTCTTTCAGGAACCTCTCTTCACCAGTGGCTGATAGGTGATGCCAAAGAGAAGAACAAACATCCTCAGGTACCACACTCTGTCTTTACACTCAATTTTTAATCATTACTCTATGATATTTTGGGGTTTTTTAGAACTTGTACAGAGAACGCTCAGAACAAAAGCCACAACAACCAATAGCTGAAGCTCTAAAAAGGGATTTTTAAGAAGTTAGAGATGGTGTGCACAGCTCTAATTAACCTTTTATGCCCTCACGGCTGACCCTGATAACAGCAGGTGGAGATCTCTTGAAATCCCTGAAGAGAGTCCAGTGTGTGTTCCCACCCAGGATACACAAGCCAACAGAGGAGGGATCACCAGAACTAAAGCAAACAGGTTGTTTCCACTCAGGGAAAGGTGCTGTCACAGTGGTATAGCAGCAGTGGCTCCAGAGGGGCAGTGGGCACACAGAGTGATTGTGCAGACACTGGAAGCTTGATACAAGGCTTACTGCATTAAAGCACTGACTTGGGACTCTGTTCTCTTTTGTATTTGCTTGAAAAATTGCTCCTCCTAAATCCCTTCATAGAATTCTCTTCAGAGTCACTTGTGCTTTCTTCTTTCCTGTTTCCTGGAAGAGGAACGTGAGAACAGAGCAACAAATCTCACTTCTGTTTGTTTTAAATCTCCTCCTTTATTACCCCTGGCATTGTGTCCTTGTTGTACTTTCATCCATTTACCTAATTCTGGCAGTAAGCTCCTGGCAGGAATGGTGTTTCCATAAATTTCACTGTATTTACAGAGTGACACATGTGATCATCTGCAGAACAGATGATTAATATTATTATGATTGCAACAGCCAGGTCTGTAGGATTAACCAGTCAGAATGAGGAAAGTCAGCTGCTTTTTAAGAAAATATATATTCTTGACTAATATCAACTGCTTTAGTGAGTGAATGAAACTGCAGGGAATTTTAGACTTCTTAAACATTCCCATCTCAGATTTATGAATGAGCAAAGGGATGATTTCTAAAATGGGAAGCCTGCTAGAC
The DNA here is from genome assembly GCF_048771995.1 of Taeniopygia guttata. Lineage (NCBI taxonomy): Eukaryota > Metazoa > Chordata > Aves > Passeriformes > Estrildidae > Taeniopygia > Taeniopygia guttata. The sequence goes on along the minus strand of NC_133027.1, from coordinate 96,926,007 downwards.
TTTATCTGACTGGCAAGTCAAAATACTTTGTCTCATAACTAATTTTTGTTTGAGGAAAGTTTAATATTTTAGCTCACTTAAGGGAGTTCTGGGTTGAGGATTTTGTGAGTTTGCTTTCTTTTACTTTCACTTTCTTTTCTCTGATTTCTTGTAATCCTCTGTTCTGTTTCCAAGCAGATGGGATTTCAAAAAATGGACAGGAGATTGCAATAGCACGTGCTCTCATGCTCCAGAGTTACTAAGGCACTGGGAAAAATTCTGTTCTGTATGTCTTGGTTCTCTGCCTTTGCAATGGGTATAATAATAGACTATCCCATCGGGGTGGTGAGAGAATGAGTGAATTTGGTGCTCTGTGATCAGTCACTGAGATGAGGTCTGAAGCTTTAAATTACTATGTAGTCTACATATAGAGATCATTATCATGATTGTATTTATCTTTAATTTTGTCTTAGGTATATAGTAGGTTGATGGATCAAATTCCTGTGATGGTCTATCATAAGGCGCTGCTTACTGATTTAGCAGAAAGTTTACCTATAATGTCACCAAGGCTAGGCAGAAATTTGAGTATGGGCTTCTTCAAAAAGGTGATTATATGATTGGAAGTGTTCTTTAAACCTAAGAACTGCATCATGCATTATGGAAAACACAGATTAGGAAACTAAACAAGTTTGATTTTGGTGTTAATGCTGTAATGGCTAGTTGCTTTGAGATTGCTGTAATAGCATGTTACTTGTGGTTATGAGTAACAATTGTTATTTGAAATATTACAAAACTATTAATGAGTAGTAACCTTGTGTACACTAATTTTGAAATTGGAACTTGCTACGTGAGGGTAGTACTTGTGTAAATTTTGCACAGAAATGTCAAACAACAGAGTTTAAGATTACTTGGAGAAAAGTGTTTTTTCTAGTAGTCTGATATGGCAAAGCTGGAGGTGCCAGACAATAGGTGTCAGCACTGGTTCAGCTATGCACAACTTCACTGAAAACATAGATTAAGGCAGCTGGTTTTAAGAATAAAGTTGCTGTGACCTCTACTTTCAGCAAACTGAAATGCTTGTAAAGAAGGCTGGAACCATGTTTAACATTTGTTATAAAATAGGTTTTCTAGGGTACAGACTGGAAACAGAATACATGAGACAGAAGATAAAAGCTGGTAAAAATAATGTATGTATTGTATTCACTGTGAAATGTTTCTGTAATACTGAAGGAAAGACTGTTTCTGAAAATTGTAATTTAATTAGGCTTTATCTCAGGAATTATTCAGAGAGGTTCCTGAGAAGAAGACTTTGATATAGTGCTTTCCAAGGGATTTAAAAGAAATAATTAAAAAACTTAATCAAAACTAATTGAAACTGAAGAAGGAAAGCAAAATCACAAGAATCAGAATGGAGCAGACAGGATAAGGTACAATGCTAGGAAACTTCAATGAGACTTTGGAACTGTGCTGTTTTGTGGTGGAATTTTAAACTGGAAGCTGCTGTTTAGATATCTTGTTCATTAAACCAATGCAAGTCCTATGAATTCTGCCTTCACGTGGATGATTCTGCCAACAGCTTTGGAAGAAATAAACAGGAAAGCTTCACACAAAATGTGTGGTTGTGTAACAAAGAAGCCAGAAGAAACCACCACCAGGGAAATGGAAGACAAAAAAATCCTTGGTTTTCCTCCGTGTTTCACTGGTAACATGCACCTCGGAACCAGGATGTGAGGATTAAGCCAAAACAGGTAAGACTAAATACTTCAAGAGTCCAGTGCTCTTAAAGTATGACATGGTCTTAGCCCAGCACCTCAAAAGAGGTGCTGGATTAGTGTGCCATTTTACTAGAATTGTTTTTATGTGGACAAACACATACCTGTTTATATGTTCTCCGAGGCAGAGGATACTGCAGCTTTAGAACTGCAAGGAAAAATAGTGAAATAGTCTTGCAGTCGGTCTAGCAGTAGATGTGCACGTATCAAGGAGTTTTTAAAATAAGCAGGTGCTGTCATTAAAGACCTCTGTGTGGTGAATGCCAGGTGGATGGCTGTGCGCAGAACAAGGGAAACAGCTTTTTCTTGTCAATATTTGGTGAAGGACAGCTGGGAGAATGCCCCCTCCCTCCCCTGAAGTTTGCATTGCATTGCAAAACCCTGTGAATTCCTTGCTAGCAGCAGTGGCAGTGCCCCAAGCCTGGCAGGATAATCTAAAGGGAATGCAGCTGAATTGTGATCCTCTGCTATATAAAAGGGGGCGGGTCACTCTGCTTGCTCCAGCTCCTTTTCTGTCATTAGTGCTGCAGGAGCACCAACCACACGCAGCTGGCACGCCTCTTCATTGCCTCTTATATAATATGGGGTTTCACAGGGCACTGATGTACAAATAAAGTCAAACATTGTTGAGGCAGACTCTTTGTGTTACTTGTGCTGGGTTGGTGCTCACTTTGGGCTGCTCTCACAAGGCTGATCTGTGGCCCTGTTTGAGTGAAGTTTGGAAAGGTGTGCAGAATGGCTCCCAATGAGGCAGGGGATGAACTTGTTTTCTTTGTGAATGGTAAAAAGGTAAGGAAGATTCCACCTTGCTCCTGGATTGATTACTTACTTTTCTGGTCATCTTTTTCCTCCTTCTAAGTTTTCTGATAAGAATATGTGTTCCATGGCTTTTAAATATTAAATTGTGAAGACTACATATTGCTTTGCTAAATGGCTTTTTCTCTTCTTTGACTTTACCTTGTGAATTATTCAAAGAATAGCACAATTATGTAATATTCCTTTTACATTTTGGATTTATGGGCAATAATTTACTACAATTCTGATGTAACTACTTTTAAATAAGTATGCACTTCTTAATACAGACATTTCTACTAAAAATAATTTCAGTATTTACAACAGATTTTGAAAATTTAACTCAAATGGAAGCATCCGTATATAATTCATATGCTCAATAAATAATTCTAACATCTAGTTTTTGAAAGCGATTTAGAAAAATGTTTATTCCATTCCCATTTAAGAAGCTAGAAAACTTTTCAGAATGAAAGCCCATTAGCTGATACGGATTCCTGACAATAACCTGAGAAGTGACTGTGTCTCACAGGAGGCTGGGGTGCTCATTGCACATGATGGACACATTTGAACAGCTTGTCCCAGAGCCCCCTTTCCTCAGTTTGGACCCTGCCTGGCTAGCAAGGCAGCCTTGCCTCTTCAAAGGCTTGTTACAAAAGTTGAAGCTGACTTTGACCAACTACTAAGTTAATTCTGAGCTCAGCTCAGTGCTGCCTTCCCACCTTCCCCTTGCCTAGACACTTGGGCAGGGGGACTTGTGCCAAAGCCCCTTCCTGCTGGGAAGGGGAGGGGACAGGTTTGTGTATCCATTGATGTGGAGCCAAGAGTTTGCAAACCTTCCCGCATCACTGCTTAGGGGTAAATCGGGTAGTGTACTAAGTTTGGGCTAGACAATTTTTTAGTCCCTTGAGGGAGCACACAATACTCTCAACTGGTTAAAAAGCTGTGCCCTGCCTTACAGACTGACACAGGGTTACTATCCATTTTGCTTTCTTTTGGTTTTTCATGGTGGTTTAATGTGGATGAGAGTGTAGCTACCATTAGGGGTTTTAATTATGAATTTTTATCCCAAACTGGATTTGAATTAGAACTTAACAAGAACTTAACTAGTGGATTTGATATTAATGTTTTGTTTTATTGATACATGAACAGTTTACTGAAGAACTAAGTTTATCAAGTGTCCAGTAAAAGTTAGTCATAGAGTTGTTAAAGGTAATCTGATGTAGAGCCCAGGCTTGGTTCTGAGGTTTTATAGAGAAGGATGACAACTAAAGCTTTGCTTACACAGATTAGTTGTGGTTTATATGTTAATTGACATATCAGCTGTTCATTGTTTTTACAAAGAGTTGAAAACTTGAAGCTCCAAGTTAATTGTAGCTAGGTAATTGAGTCTGGTGAGTGAAATTGTGACACAGGATGGTCTGTGAATTTTCTGCTACGGTGGGTGCAGGTGTCACACCATTAACTTGTTATCTTGTTGCTCTTTGAAGTTTTTATGAGATGCCTCCTTTGTGAACCTCGGTTTGTAGAGGATGAGCTTGGAGCTCTTTAGATCTTGCATTAGGAGGTTGCCACAAATGTGTTAGGCAATCCAGATCCTGATACAAGCTAAGTGTCCTGTCTTGTTTGATTTTTTTTTTTTTTTTTCCTGGTATGCCCTAATGAGAGAGAATTGTAGTTCTAGTGCCAGATCAGCTGAGGTTCAGAATCAATAGGCCTCTCATGGTAGGTATGAAGTGTTTATAAACAAATTCCTACATGCAGTCACAAGTGGTGCTTCAGCACTGGCTGGTGCTCAGTTATTACAAGAGCACTGCACTGTGTAAACTGCTAGAAAAGTCCTTCTTCCTGGAGAAGACCTTTTGCTAACACATTAAAATGTCTCTTAGTCAAAGCCCAGAGCTGGCCTTGTGGGTCTTTCTTTTATACACATGGGGTGAGGTGGGGAGGGGGAGAAATGGCAGCCTAGGCCCTGAAAGCCATTAGCAGAAAACAACCTTTTCATTTTGGATCTTCTGCCTGTCCTTGCTATGTCCTGAAGGTAATAAACCTGCTGTGAGTGACACTGACCTTGTTGCATTTCAGCAATTTTTATGGAACTGCTGTTCTTGTTTACGAAAGCCTGACTGTGGGCATGTGTAAAGGGGTTTCTCACAGTGTGATCTTTGGCTTGGCTAAGCAAAAACCACGAAGGGATGATTAATATTCCCAATGTTACCAACTCATTTGAGTGTCAAATCTTTGTCAGCATCCTTTCCCACTGCCTCATGGAGCAGGCAGTTCTAGTAAAGGAGCAGGTCTCACTTGGTCTACCCAGAGCCTCCAGTGGCTTTTTTTTTCCCCCTATTCCTTTCTGTGTGTTGCTGAAGTTTTTCAAGTTACAACCCGACCAAATGCAGGTTTAAGAGAGAGAACTGGACTCATGGGGCACCCTGATCTTTGGCAGTGTATGTGGAGTTTATTGTGATATTGCTTCACATGAAAGGTGATGGGATGGAAGGAGTGGCCCGAAGTGCCTGGAAGTGCAATTCTGCTGAAACAGCAGGTAGCAAGAGGCCAAGGGGAGGGGCAGGCATTAATATCTTCTCTCTGGTGACCAGTGGCAGAACCTGAGGAAACAGCATCCATCAGGGGAGGTTATGAAAAGGTTTTTCACTCAGAGAGTGTTTGGGCACGGGAACAGGCTACCCAAGGCAGTGGTCACAGCACCAAGTCTGACAGATTTCGGGAAGTATTTGGACAATGCTCACAAACCTGGTGTGATTCTTGGGGTGTCCTGTGCAGCCGCAGTAGTTGAGCTTTGGTTTTAGTGGGTCCCTTCCAAGTCAGTATATTTTATGATTCTGAGGTAGGATATATCACTATCCATCTGGGATCCTGACTAAGTATCCTAATTTATTCACTGCGAAGACTGTGGTAATGACAATGGCCAGTGGGAAAGGTTACTGGTTTGTGAATTCATGACAGCTTGACATTGCAAATGGGCTGCTGACATTGTCACTGTACAAAACCATGTGATTAGAGGTGGTTTGTAAGACAGGGACATGGATTGCAGCAAATTCTTCTCCCTCACATTAGCCCAGTCTGTACTGTTGTCAAGGAAAAGTCTCCTTGGAGCAGCTGAGCATACTTTACATTCAGGACTGTTTCTTTTCAGCACCTGTCTACTTCACTGGGCATATAGCTTGGCACACTACTAACTTAAAGTTATCTTAATAGTCTGGCTAGACTAGACTGTAAATCAGCATGCTCTATTTAAAGCTAATAGTGGCAATGTTTTTTCCCTGGCTGACAAGTCTGTCTCATGCATATGTAGCATGTAATTTTAGTTTAAATAAATGGAGTCAATATTTCTATTTCTATTCTGAATGCTAAAGGAGGATCTATGCTGGAAGCCATATTAGAGCTCTTACCACTTCCCAAGTCTCTGGGTATTTGATTGCTGATGGGACCAGCTAAAATACTGGATTTTTTTCTGAGCTTTGTGAACCTCTGGGTTCTACATAAACAGTGACTTACAAGCTTTCAGTGTGCTGGTTTAAAGCAGAACAAAATGTTCTCATGAGTAGTAGCAAATTTACATTGTGTGGTAATATTCAGTTTGTTAGTCTGTGTTCTAATCCTTTTTCCTAATAAATGAATTTGAAATCTCTCATTGACTTCAGGAATAACACACTGACAGATTTTAAGGTCCATGGGGACCTTTACATCTGACTTGCTCTGTGGCAGTCTGGTTAAAACCTTTTAACTTTATCTTCTTGCAACTTAATGAGTGGTCAGGGATTAGTGATTGTATGGGAGCTTGTCCTTCGGGAAAGCACCTGCTTCTCATTTATAGACCACAACTGATGGAAAGCAAGTTGTTTGGTAAACTGGGAAAGTTTGTTTCCACTTTCTTTCTGTTCTTCTATTTAACTTGTTCAATTACTGTTCCCTTAATCTGAAAAATCTCTAACTTTCTGGGACTAATAATTTAAACATACTTTGTGTTGTAAAGACAAAGTTATCTGAATTAGTGAGAGGCAAGTAGAGAAGCTGGAAAACAAAATATTTATTGAGATTGAAGTTTTGTACATAAAATTATGGGGATGTGAGCTCAGCGTTTTTCTGGACTAGTCCATGCATTCTAAAGGTGTAAAGAACTGCTTCAGAACCTGCTCTGTGTGGTTCTCAAACCACAAAGAACTTCAGGGCCAGTCTAGGCTCCCTGCTGAGGTGAATCTGAGTATTTAAAATTCCTTGAATCATAGGCAAACAGACATTTAGTACAAACACAGCAGTACAGAGTAAATTTGTTGAGAGTCATTTGACTGTGCCATCCCAACATTTTCAACAATGTTTCTTTCTGCATTTGATTAATAATTAAGCTGCCAAATGCAGTAAAATCCAGTTTTAAATTGTCAAAATATGGCTGTCAATCTGATACACCTGCAATATGACATTTGATTAAAAAAAAACCAAAACAAATTACCAAACAAACTTACCAAAAAGGAACTATTTCTTTAACTATGGTATCTAAGTTGTCTATCCTACAACCACTGAAGGAAATGGATTGAATTCAGTTTCTTTCTGTACAAGGACACTGGAGGAGGTGAGCAGGAACTGTGGTATTGAGCTGTGAATTATATTGTACTGGGCATCAGACAAGACATGTTATCCCCACCCACAGTGTTGTAAAACACTTTAAGAACAAATCACAGCAGGAGATTGCAACAAACCGCTGGAGGAATGATATGTTAGAGGACAAACCAGCATCAACAACAATGAGCAAAAGGGAAGAACAGCAAAAAATATTACCCTGTGCCCAGCAAGAGAGACTCATCAGCAGGCATCCTCCCAGGAGGAATGTGAAGTGAAGAGAAAGGACTCCTTGATCTCTGTGTGTGATTTGTGTCAATCCAGAATGTTCTCCAAACTCTTACCCATATCTCCCTCAGATGCCTAGTCTCTGCCAGGATTGCAGATATACAGCTCCACTGGAGTAGTTTGAAGTGACTGAAGTAGCAATCCAGGGCTGTTGGCTGCAACAGAGTAAGGATGTGGATTGTCTGGGATGTGGTGGGAGATACTTTCTGATAAAGTTGAGCAAAGCTTTGGCTTTGGGACTTCACATTCTTACGTCACTAAAAGTACATGGAGATGAGTGGTTCAGTGAAAAATGAAGGACTAGGCCTGTCTTTTATTTCCTGCTTCCTGAAGAGAAGCCAGTGGGCCAAACTTCTAATTGCTTGGTTTGAGTACATAACTGAGCACTTCTTGGACTCTTTCAAGAAAATATCTTTAACCATTCTGAAATGTCTTCTCTGTGTCTGGCTATCTTGGAAGCTGCTTTGGAAGGGTTTGCAATGGCCATTGGCACAGACATGAGGAAGAAACTCAGCGTGACAGTGGGAGCTGCTGGGGCTGGCTCTTTGCCTGTGGAATGGCTCTGAAAGGCCATTTGTCCACTCACAGTCACAGGGATGTTTGGAATTTCCTTCTCATATCTGTCTGTTTGCCAGGGTGCTGCAGAGGGATATATGGGCTTACTCTGAACCAGAGTAATGGAAGAGCCACTGTGTGCTTTTCTATGTGTCCAGGAGGTGAGGGAACAGGGGCACACTGCTCTGAATAGCAGCAATGAGTGCTGCATGATCTACAATACAACAGTCCCAAACTAGAATGAACTCTTTTTCCTGTGGATCATCTGATCATCCCCAGTGAAGGAATGAGATGTGCAAAAAGTGACCAGTTGTGTGTTGTAGCAGCAATTTTACCAGTTAATTCTAAAACAGTGAACTCAAACAGGAAGTATGAACCATGTCTCTTTAGGATAACCCTGTCACGTGTCAAAGGCATAAAACTGAAACAGGACAGAGGTTGTGAAGGTTTCTTATCAGTGAAAAAAGAAATTTAAAAAATTACTTGAACAAATGACCCCTGCTTCAATTTGCCCTTCAAACTGGGAGTGATTAATTCAAATAAACTGTAACTATTGTACTTAGGACTTGCATAAAATAAGAGTCAAGAACGTGATTATATTTTGGCACACAGTCAATTTGGAAGAGTTTCTTGACATTTCATTATTAACAGAAAAAGGAGAAGACAAGCCCTGTGGCAAGGGCAGAACTTTGGTTTCTGACCACTGGGCAGAAGTTAAACATTTTATGTCTAATGGATAGCTTCTAATAATATGGTTTATTAATAGGATGGAGGTGGCTCAAAATATGCAGCAAAAATTTCTCCTTTCTTGGAATTTTGTATTCCCACATTTGGGCTAGCTACTATTGTAATACTGAATGATTTTAATGCTACAAGGGAAGGATTAACTTCAGAGGATTGGTACTTGCTGTCCATGCTGCTTCACCTGTGTTGTCTCATTACAGTTTCCACTGTTGGGTTTTTTTCTCTGCAAAACCTATTACAGATGCTCTTTCTGTCATTCTATTTATGTGCTCAGTTTTTTTGTCTCTTCCAATAAAAGAGAGGACAGAGTTCAGTTATTCAAGGTCAGTAAAGAGGAGACACCATTTGGGATGTGTCAGGAACCCAAGATTTGAGTACAAAACACAGTTCTTTTTCTTCTCACTACTGAGTCTCATTGCTATTTTTGATGAAGGTTTTCTTTAGATTTGCCTCAGTGTGCCATGACTGAAAAACTCTGATGTGTGTAATGCATATACTTCCCTCTGACACAATAAATTCAAGGAAACATTGTGTCTGGATACATGACCAACGTTGCTGAAATAATCAGTGATTTTTTGCTCCCTGCTTTGGAAAAGAAGTTGCAGAAAGACCAGCTTTCTTCTTGAAACTTACTTATCTGTGTTGTAAAACATTTTGTGTTTATGAATATCTTTCCCTTCTTGCAGGTGGTGGAAAAAGATGTGGACCCAGAAACAACCCTGCTAACTTATCTACGAAGAAAATGTATCCAGTGCCAGAAAAAACTGCAGAAGGCTTTAAATGCTTACAGCATTTCATAATTGTTTACTGTTCTGTCATTTCAGTACTGGGCAGAGCTTTTGCACAAAGTGTTAAGAGGGAGTACTTTGCATTGTCTGGTTTTTCTTGCTAGCAAAGATTACAGCTGCTATTCCAGGCTTAAACAAATCTTAGATTATATACTCTAGATAATTTATTAATACTTTAAGGAAATACTGGTAATTTCACAGAATTATAATATGATGGAAAGGAAGCAATAATAAGATGGAAATAAAATTGAAGGAAATTTAAGTTTGTTCCACACAAATGACAAAGACTTTTCTGGCCAAAACACCATATTGGCTAGCTAATGTCCCACAACTTGATAATTCTGTGCTGTTTATCAGATGGCTCAAAGGCAGGGGCTCCCCCCACGTATGGTGGGCATGTTTACACGAGGAGATGCAAGCGATCACGTTTCACCCCTGTTTGAAACTGGTCAACACATGAGTCAGAACAGCTGCAAGAGCTGAGTGGCTATCACTGTGATGACCAGGCTGGCTGTACCAGGTCTGGTTCCATAGGTAGAGTCATTCCATGTTTTCTTGAGTTTTTGTCTGGCCAGCTGGGTGTGTACATCTGCCAAACTGTTCACAGCTGTGTTGCTGTACCTGTACCATGCTGCTGTGTTCCATTTGTCTGGGAGCTGAAGGAAGTACAGGGACATGAATCACACTCCTCTTGGAGGTTTCCAGCAGAGTTATCAGCAGCTTTATTTATCTCAGTATACCATAGATGGATAAAGGTCAAGAGGAAATGTAAGTGGCATGATTCTTGTGCCTAGGTGTGCCTGTCTTACTGCTAGAACTTTTATGTGTAAGCTTGTAGATAAATAATGCAATAGCTTTGTAAAGAGAGAATCTGAGCTCTTCAAAACATGCTGATCTTCCACATGAGCTTTCTGTTTAGGGTCAGACAAATACTTTGAGAAACAGGTTTTATTGAGGCAGGTTAGCACTGTTAAGAGAAACATTGGATGGCGTGGGAAAGCTGTATTTCTGCTCAATGATTGTATGAAAAGCAGTGGTGGCTTTAAGGACATGGTTTAATTGTGGACTTGGCAGTGTTAGGTTTGTATCAAAGACATGGTTTAGTGGTGGACTTGGCAGCATTATGTTTATGGTTGGACTTGGTGATCTTAGTGATCCTTTCCAACTTAAATGATTCTATGATCTTCTAGAAACAGTCAGTACCCCACTGTTCATAATGCAGTCAAGATGAATTGAGTTCCCTCTATCACAATATCTGTTGCTTTTCCAAAGGCTGTGTGATATAGGGAAAGGCACTGATTATCTCAACTCAGTGTGTGTCCATTGCCAATGAAATCAGCTTAATTTTACCCCATCAAAAGTCTCTCAATATTGGCCAATCCTCATTGCAATAAATAATAGTGCCTAATTAGCTTCTAATGAGTGAAGGAACCTAAGCAGAAGTGACTCAAGGAATTCTCTGCTGAACTCCCTTTGCAGAACATGTGATGTAATTCCTGATTTTAAAGCATGGTCATGAACTCAGCAGTCTGGGATAATCTGCTTAGGCCAGGCCATATACTCTGTGAGCTCCCAGGTGTCTGTGCAGGGATTCTGTGCTACTCAATGACTTCTGGCTCTCAGTGTGTCCCTCCTATGGTTTTATGGGACCCAGGCTCCTGGGGAGTGTGCTTGGCTGGTTTTGTCCCTCTCAATTGGCAAGCCATCAGAAATGGGGTGGCCAGACCATGACTTTTGAGATGCAGGTAGTTTGTGAGCAGATCAAATGTAGCTCCCAGCCAGTGCAAAACTGTGTAACTTGTAGCCCTGACATGACTGACCTGCCTGGGAGCCTTCTGGGTTGTAGGAGTCACCAGGTGTAGGAAGAAGTCAAGCCCCATCACTGAGAGGTGCTGAAGGAGGCTGTCACTATGTGGCTCAAGGCTGTGGCTGCATGCCTGAACAGCTCCTGCTCAGCCATTGCCAGTGCTCGATCTCCCTTATGTCATTTCCTCTTCTGAGTCATGGAAAGTCCATGGGAACTGTTGCAGTCGAGGATATTTTTTTTTGTTTCTGAGAGTGTGTTGGAGTGTGGGCTGAGTCCTTAAGAAGGGTTTGGGTGTTGATCTCAATAGTTACATGCAAGGTTTTGAAACTTTGCTTATATTAAATTATTAAGCAGAATAAATGTGTGATTTGCTTCCAGCAGGAACTCGTTGCTCAGCCTTGATTGATAACTTGAGCAAGTTTCTGCCAACACTTTTTGTGTTTTCCTTAATTCCTGTTCTCTCAGTGGGCCTGTGTGGAACCAAACTAGGCTGTGGAGAAGGTGGATGTGGTGCTTGTACTGTTATGATATCCAAATATGATCCCTTTCGGAAGAAAATCCTGTATCCTTTGCGATCTGAAGTCTGCAACAGAGAAATAAAATAGGGACAGATCCAGGTTGCTGACATACCAGATGCGGTACTAATTTTTTTAAAAAAATTATATAATGAATGTTTCTGCCAAAACATAATTTTTCACTTTCAGAACATAAACTCAGAAGGCTAAGATAAGAAAGCATCTTTCTTGAAGCATTTCACAATGTTTATAAGGAACTATTTCTTTGTGCCCTGCAATATCTGCACAGATTCTAAGGTTATTTTGATAAAATCCTTATTGTATTATGACAATAATCTCATTTCTGTAGGCCAGCAGATACTAGCTTTTTTTTCTACTTGTATTGTAATCTTCAAAATTATTTTGTGAGACAAAATTTCCTCCTGTTATCACTTTAATTATTTGAAAAGGGGAAACAATGGAGTCAAAACAAAGGGGAACACAGAGAGGGACAGGCCTTAGTTTAGTTTTACTGTGGGGAACAGTAAGCACTGAAATCTTTAATATATTTGGAATAACGCTTGGTTATACTATAACTTGGATCCTCGTGGTTCTGCTTAATAGCATGGCCATGAACAAGATATCTGTAGGGTCATTATTCTGTCTTGATAGAAATGAGATAAAATAGCTAGTTCTTATATGAGTTTTGGCAACATTATTCTCTTTTACCTTCAGTCTAGATTTTTTGCTGATGTTTACCATCTAGAAACAGCTTTCTAGCTAAAAGATCGAGAACTCCAGGCTTTTATGTAACTTTGCAAGTGTCCAGCTGCACAACATTTTGGTATTTGTAGTCTGCCCCTACAAATTACTTGTACGGGTCCTGTATCTTAACATGCAACAGGAATGTTTAAAGTTGCTATATCTAGGTGAAATCCTATGCCCAGATCAAACTGCAAGGAAAATGGATTAGAGCTTTGGATGGCTGGGTACGGTAAGATTTGGCTTGAATTTAATTCTTGTATCACATCTACTTAAGTGCTCCTGTTGTGTCCACTGCTATAGCTTCCTAGTACTCTTCACTGCTCCTGTTCCCTTTTTCCTTTGCTGAGCAGCACAGTCAAATGAAATGACCTTAATGTACTGTTTTAGCCACCATACTGCCAATGCTTGTCTCTTCCCTGTCTGTGCCCTGCATCATGTGGCTGTAACTACTGTTGAAGGCATAGGAAACACAAAATCCAGGCTGCACCCAGCCCAGGTAAGATGTTAATATTGGTAACTTTAAAACCCTCTATGCATGTTTTCTTATGCTAATTAAACCTGTTCCAGGACACTGGGACCTCCACCATAATGCTAAAGCCATGAGCAATCCATACTTGCAGAAATGGCTAAGTGGCAGAATCAAACTCCTGAGACAATGCTACAGCTCTGTTCTGTCCCTAACAGGTTAACTCATACTATCCTGGCTGAATTGCCAATGCTTTTGTCCTTGGGCTGCATGGCTGTATTTGGTTCACATCCTGGTCTGGGGGGGGGCTGATGTTGTGAGGAAAGCCAATCTTATGACCTGGAGCTAGGAAATCTGGGACAGGTTTGGGCTCTCCTATGGCCTTCCATGAATGACTTTGGTTTCTGATCTTGCATAGTTAGGAACCTTCCCTGCAGTAGTGAAGTAAGTTTTGGTTCAGTGATTTTTCTTGAGTCTCAGAATATTCTTGGTGAGAAGGAGCGACAGGAATGTGCATCCTTGCTCTTCTAGCAAGGTGTTGTAATGCAGCCTTGCCTCTCTTTGTCAGACACCTGCTCCCTTACAGTAAACTGTGATTCATCTCAGTTTGCACAGTGGGTAGGACTTGTGCCAGTATCTGAGGGAGTAAACAACAAAGTGAAAAATAAGTTTGATGTGCATGATTGGATGACAGCCAATCTAGCCCTTGTTCATCTTCTTTTCTCTCCCCCCACCTGAAGATTCTGACAGCTAAGTTTTGAAATTCAAACTGTGGTCTCACCAGGTAGCCCAAACCTTCCTAGCATGGTAAATCTGAAAAATTCCTGATCTCCTTGGAATCTTCTAGTGGTCCTCATTCATATTTTGACTGTTCTCATAGGTGCAAACTTTTCAAACTGCTCTCCTCTTTGAAGACTGTCTCACAGATTAAATGACCAGAGAAATCTGATGATAATATTAGCTCCTCTGTGATACTGGGTTTTGCTTTTGACAGAAGTGTAATAGAAACAAGCACAACAACAAACTCACCTTGATATTACGGGCTAATTGTGGGTTTTACTTTCTCTCAGGAAAGAATAGCAAAAAGTCATGGGTCCCAATGTGGCTTTTGCACTCCAGGCATTGTCATGTCCATGTACACATTGCTTCGGAACAACCCCGAGCCCCGCATGGAGGATATCGAAGATGCTTTCCAAGGTAATATTCATAGCCCTGCAGGGGTGCAACCTGTTCTGCTTTTATTGCATATTCTTCACCCAGTGGGGTGGAGGTGCACCATTATTTAATGTATTTTGTTAAAAATAGGTGATGGTGGTGAGGTTAAGAAGTACCTTTTTCACTCAGGGGCTGGCCAGGTGCTAAGAAATGAACATCATAGTTCATAAGCAGGGGCAAGTGGCCCAAGTCTGGGATTAGGAACCCACTAATGTTAACAACAGACCAAAAGGTGGCCTGTCATTGAGGGGCATGAAAGTGTTTTTGTTTATTCATTGCTGTCACAAGAGCCTGCAGAGGTGACAGAGAACATGTCCTCGAGTCAAGGACCAAGACAGCAACATGCAATGATGGAGCAGGGCAGAACCCAAATCTTGTGAGAGGCTGCTGTTGCTTCTGAGGTTAGAGTCATTACTGTGCTTCCAGCAGTGATCTGAGAGGAATGATGATGCAGGAGAGAGCAATCTCTGTGTAATTCAGGAGACAGACTAGTTGGTATACTGATAAGACTCACACAATTGAGATAAATGAATACTGAATAACACAGACTGAATTTGTTCTAAATGAATTTCAGTTTAAATTTCAACACAAAGGAATGGTAGGGTTGTTGCAAGGTTCCTAATGAAATTTTGTTCCTCCCATTTTTTTCATTAGCTATATCAAGATTTGATATGCTTTTGTGAGAAACAATAGAGTGTTTTAATACAAGAGAAGTTTTTAGCCAAATGACACAAAATCCTTATCCTTTTGCTCTGACAATGCAGGGAACTTGTGTCGGTGTACAGGCTACAGACCCATTCTGGAAGGATACAGGACGTTTGCTAAAGTAAGTGGCTTCAGATTATATTTCAAAAAAACCTGGAAAGATGGCTGTTTTCTCTCTGTTACTGAAACATGTCATGAATGCAAATGGGGAGGAAGGAAATAAACTTGCTTCAACAACCCTCAGCTCCTGGCCTCTGTGTATGTGATTCATATGTTAATAATTCAGATAGAGTAAACCCTTTACTCTCTCCACTTGCTGAGGACATGTAAATAAGATCCATCTGATGGTCCCTTTTTGGATTACAGATAATCAGACTCTGTAACTCTTTTCTGTAAGTCTCAGAAAAACTTACCCTCACTGCATAGTGCAGTTTGCAGCTGATCCTGGTGTGGACAAAGTGTGAAGGTATGGTGCACTGGTAGGGACACACTGTGGAGGAATCTGGTGAGGAATTTGATTTTGAAAGGTCAGCTGCAGAGCAGGAATAGCTCTGGAAAGAAGTTGAAGTCACTATTTTATAGGTCTTGCCCAGAATTCTTCTGCTGGCTTGGGTGCAAGTATAAACTTTGCCATAAATTCTTTCTAGTTCCTTTGTACCTGAAAGAATGCTGCAGGCTGTGAAGAGGAGTAGATCATTATGTACTACACTGATTACCAGTCATTCATGGGTCTACACTGGCATTAAATATCAAAAGGAAAGAATTTACAGTGATGCCCATTAATTTAATTTTATTATCCAGAATTGCAATCAACAAAAGAGAATACAAGCAGGAGTGAGATCCATTACAAATGGTTGGTAAACCCAGCTGATAAAAGCCTACTTGGATTTCCAACAGGCTTTCCACAGTGTCTCACCAAAGGCTTTTGAAGACAATAGGGGTTAAGAGGCAAGATCTCTGTATATATGAAAGAGTGGTTAAATTTGGAGTAGGGGAAAAATGGCATATTATTGCAGTGGAGGGGGAGGTCACTGTTGTGGAGTTGTGTTGGGACTGTGGTGGGAAGTAAGGCTGTTGCACCTACCCTAAATATGGTTTAAAAGAGTGTGAGTAAGAATATGAGAAAATAAGCTAAGAGGTATAAAGTTTGGGTAGTGAAGGCAGGAACTGGGTTTGAGGAATTTCTGAAGGATTTTATGAACTTCAGAGACAGGAGAATAGAGTGGGATACAAAACAGAAAACACTGCCAGGATTCTTCCTACACTTGAGTACTCTGTGCAGTTCTGCTCCTCTCATCTCTAACAGGGTATTGCAGAGCAGAAGAGGATTCAGAGAACTGGAACAAGGATCACACCTGGGGCAATCTGACTTCCATCTGACTGGGAAGCACTGAATGCACTTCAGTGTAAAAAGGAGATGCCAGGGAGAGGAAGGGACTCTACATAGCACAAACAGTGGTTTCTGTTGACCTCTAATAGGGAGCAACAAAATTGTGATTAGAGGTGGAATGTGATCAGGCATCTGCTATTTCCTGCCTCACCCAGTAAAGTATCATTTCAAGAAATGAAACTAACAGGAGTCAGATCAAAAACAAAGGCAGATGGTCTCTATGGTAGAGCATTGGTACTGTATTGTATGTGCTTTCAGCCTTCTCTGGGTGTCTCCTCACAGCTCCAAAGCTAATTGTTGAATGGTCAGAATAGTTTCAAACCAGAACAAGAGGTTTTTCAGTACAGTGGGCATGACACTGCAGGATATTGCCTTCCATTGGCAAGAGAAACACCTATGTGATTGGCACCTTCCTTCTGCTTTGGATATTTCTCTCAAAAAGGGATCAAACCTACTTCATTTCCTTGGAGTCTGCACATTTTTTCTCAGAACTTTTTGTTCCCACAGGACATGAATTGCTGTGGCAGAGCTGCCAATGGCACTGGATGCTGTCGTAGTGGGAAGGAAATTACCATGGTAAGCTGAATGTTAAAACCCATAACCATAATTTTCAATATAGCATTGGGGCTTTAGTGTATTAACACATTGGAGTGTGTTAGTCACCTCTCTGGCTCTGCTGTGGTGCAGATACCCGGAGCTCTCTGAGCTGTTTTTGTTGCCTGTCTCTTGGAAAATGCCGGGACTGTGCATGTCCTGATGAGCATGAATGGCCATTGTGATGTGGGTTTTAAAACATTGATGTTCCTTCTGAGTCTGCAAGGAGCAACCCTTCTGTCAAATAGCATGGTGACAACTGTATGAATGTGTTACCAGCTTCTGGTGCGTTGAAGTTATACATCTTTCTGTGAAAACAGGTCTAAATTCCCCACTGTGATATTTCCCAAACTTTGCTGTCCAGTGATGAATGAAGTAATTTCCTCTCTGTTCCAAAACTGTAAAATTGGGATCTTCGGGAATATCTGGAGGGGCAAAAAAGTTAATCACATTGTATGTATCAGTCTAGGTGCAAAACAAATGAAGGAATGGAAAGAAGAAATTGGTGCTTAAGGTAGTGTGAGTAGAAAATAAATATAGGAAACAGACAATATAATTAAATTCATTACCAGAAATTTCCAGCGAATTTCTGTGGATTGTTTTTTAGGGCAGTGTTGCATGGAATACTCCAACAATTGAGACTACCTGGAGTCCTTTCTTTCAAGCAGTTTATTGATGAAGAATGTTACTGCAAAATTCTGAAAGCTAGGGATTGATAAAAGAGGACTATATTCTGTAAAAGTTGCAATGTTCTGACTATGTTTAGAATAGCTGAAGTATGCTTTTTTCTTCAGAATGGGGGCTGCTGTGGAGGAAAAGCCAATGGTCCAGGCTGCTGCATGAATGGAAAAGAAGACAGTGTGGTAAGGTGCCTCTCAACTAGAACTTTTTCCTATATTTCTGATGCTTTAATGTCTTTGATCTGGCTTGTTGTATGCTCAAGCCCAATGCTTTTACTTTAGCAATATTTATGCAGAGCAATTTAGACTAATTTATATTTTATGGTCATACCTCAGAAAAGGTATATTTGACATGATTTAACATGCCAATGTGAAAGGGATGTCACTTTTGATGGACTAAAACATATTAGTGTGTTCAGGGTTGAGGTTTCTGACAAAACATGCAGGGGAATCAGAAAAATATAACTGGAGAACCTTAAATGCTGAATCAGGTGGTGTCATTTTGTTGTGTTTGCCATATTTGGCTCTATGAAGTAGTAACAGGGATTTGAGTTGAAAGAGGAATGAGTTATGGTTATATGTGGAGAGCTTTCTCCTCGGTTATTAGCCATTTGCATTTTCTCTGTCACAGACAATGACATCCTCCAACCTGTTCAATTCTTCTGAGTTCCAGCCATTGGATCCCACACAGGAGCCAATCTTCCCACCAGAATTAATGGTAAGTTTGTTCAGAAAGACGTAGCAGTGATATGTTGGTTTAGTTGTTCTGCACAAGGTTTGAGCGACTCTGTCCTGAGGAAATGGCAGGGAAAAAATGGCTGCTAATGAATGAAAATGCATGGGCATGAATCCTTCCCTGTTTTATAAAGCAGAAGGTGTTTGAGCCAGGGTGGTTGAAAAGAAATATGCAGGCCAGGTGCCTGCTCCAGCTGTCTGGCTTTCTTTCTGGCTCTCACCATATGTCTCTCTGCTCTTGGGTTGCCTTTGTTCCCAGTCACTGCCTGTCTGGGGGTGGAACAGAAGCTAAAATCCAAATGTCAATTTACTAGGTCAGATGTGAACTTCTGCATCGAATACAGATATAGCTGAGCATGTCTCCCTGTGTCCGCCTTATAGTGTAGGACGAGAAGTAGGAGCTTGTGGTGGTTTTGTATGGGCATTCACAGAAGTGATGTAAAGTTTTCAGCTACTGGAAAGTTGTACATGTTTTTGCGAAAAACTCAAAGATGAAAGAAACTCAGGAATTTTTTCTTTCTTTTCTGGTTGGTAAAGAGGTAACAAGGGCTTAGACCATGGTTGGTGCAGGTCCAGACCCTTTTTCTGGGGTTTCTGCCCCTGTTTGGTTTTTGGGTAAGGGAAGGGAAGCCACTGATGTTGGGAGAGCTGATGTTAGGCTGTGGCTGCCATTTCTGATACCTTGACACTGCTGAGCTGGACCCCCTGGCCCCTAAGAGCAGCCTCAGGCCGGGCTGGCTTGGCCAAGGTTCCACCACCATTAAAATTCACCCACAACAACTGGGCAGGGCAGAGGAGAGGCCATCAGGTCCCCCTGGCCACAGTTCCCACCACAAACTACCAACCCCAGCTGGGTCAGGTAAACATCTACAAGCCCTGAACAAAACATTAACTTCTTCAATGCTTCAATCCTCCCTCAAGGAAGAGAAGGAACTAAAATGCAGACAAGGTAAAGGAATTCACAGAATGACCAGGTTGGAAGAGACCTTAAGGATCATTGAGTCCAACCAACAACATGAAGACACCAAAGTCAATGAAGAAGCAATCCCAGACAGGAGAAATGAAGAGATAATTTTGGTTTTAGGCTGAAATTCTCCTGTAAAGATATGAGAAAATACTCTTTTTCCTTATAGCACATAAAGGTATAGAGAGATGAAAGTATTCAAATTGTAGATATTGAGCAAAGGCCTTCATACTAAAGTAAGTAAATGTTGAAGTAATTGTAATTTTTTGAAAAGTTTAAACAGAGAAAAAAGTTATAAAGATCTTGTGCCCTTAAGAAAACAATTTTAGAAATAAATAATGGGAACTTTTGCCTTTAAACAACTCATCTTTAAAACAGAATCCCATAAACTGACATGGCCCATAAACACAACTGTGAGAAAAACTTGTAGAAAATGAGAGGAATTTAATGATTGCAGATTTCTCCAGGCAGCTGCTATTTGTAGAGAGAACCATGAGAGAACTGTTTTCTTGTATAGAAGTCTCCATAACATTAACAAAAAAGACTTCTGTCCCTAAGTAAACCAAAGAAAGACTATTTTAGAAGTAGTAAACTGACTTCAATTTTAGGTTTTGTTTCTTTACATTGTCATTGGGAAAGAAAAGATTGTGGGGGGAGAGAAATGCCTTAAAGGTTTTATTCTAATTCTTATTACTTAGTTACTATTAATCAGCTTTTCTTTATACCTTTTTAATGTTTTAGACTTACTTTGCCTTTCTCCTAATCCTACCTCACAATAAAAAATGAGTACACTAATAATTAACCAGCACTAAACCCACCTCTTTAATACATTAACCATAAAATCTCAAATTAACAAACCAAAACCACTACAGGGTGTAGCTGAATATGTATCTCAGAGTTTTCCTTTTAAAAAAATCTTCTCACTGTAGCAGGATTAAAAGCTGGTTGGCTCATAATGACATTAAAAGTTAGGTGAGATTAGTTTCTCTCCATGTTTCATCCTCCTCCCTAAGCAATGTGTCCTTGCCAGGAATCTAATCCAGCACATGACACATCTTACAGCTTCCTTCACATTTAACAACTGAAATTCAATCATTAATTCTGCTGCTGTACCCAGTTTAAATGTGTCATGAGCTACAGCATGAGTAGGTTCTCTTAGACCATAACATAAGATAAATTCAGCTTGAGATAGGGCTCCTCTGTTTCTTCTCCTAGATGTTCTCCTGCCCCAGGGTTGATTTCATGTTTTCTTCAGTTGCTGGGTGAAATTGTTAAAAAGGGAATCAGAACCTGGCCTGACAGGTTAATTGCAATTCATCAGTGCTAAAGACGAACGTTTTTGGATTGAGATGAGAATGGAAAACCATTGAAGCAACTTGGTCAGATGGAGCTTGCTGGCACAGATCTTGCTAGGGAGATATGGCAGCAGAATGCACCTGGCAGTACCAGGAAGGGAGAACTTTTGTCAGCATGAGAAAGACTTTCATGACTGCTAGCAGAAGGATGGGGAATGGCAAACTGCCAACTGCAGTGTGGATATCCCAGCCCCCTGACAGTAACTCCTCTGAGATGGAGCCCAGTGTGGCACAGGCATGGGCAGCATGTGAGCAGGGGTTCTTGGCTCGATGTAGGGGCTGAGCTCTATCTGAATTCCCTTCTGCAGACTCAGAGTAACAAACAGCAGAAGCAGATGTGTTTCAAAGGCGAGCGTGTGATGTGGATCCAGCCCACAACTCTCAATGAACTGGTGGCTCTCAAATCCCAGTACCCCAATGCCAAACTCGTTGTGGGGAACACAGAAGTGGGTAAGAGAAAGTGCTGATGCTTATTAGGAACAGTTGGAAAACCTTCCATTAAGTATTTTGTGAGAACAACACAAATGGAAACCTCTTTCATGTCATAACTTTAAAAAAGCTATTTGTTTTCAGGTTGTATGTAGGAACAGATTTTCTTCTCAGATAGATTAATCTCACAGTGAATGTTTTTCTCCATTCTTTGTTGTGCCAGGTGAAAAAAATGCTCATCCATATCTCCAAGCCTTTGTGCTGTTTTCTGTAATTTTGCGAAGAGGGGAGTGAAAGCTTAGAATGTTCCCATAATCAAATTAATTAAATTGTGAAAGCTGCATTTTGAAGGACTTTTCAGTGAGAAAGCTTTCAAGACTTGAAATCTTACTGCCTACTCACACCACATGGATACCTTTGCAAACATAAGTGCTGACGAGGAAAGTTCAGACATACTTAGTAATTCTGTTGTCTTGAGCAACTGGTTCATGCAATAATTACTAAATGTAGGGTTTATGGTATTAATTTTTCTTTCTTGAAGGATTATGTACAGCAGTAGCCACATCACACAAGTACCAAACAGTATCTTTTCCTTAAGGTATCGAGATGAGGTTAAAGAACCTGCTGTATCCAGTGATAATAGCACCATCATGGATCCCTGAAATGAATGCTGTTCAGCACACTGAAACAGGTGAGCAAAAAAGAGGCAGAACATCTGTGAGGTGAGTGGGGACTCCATGGAATAATAAAGAGGATGTGAAGAAAAATCCCCAGATTAAAGATTATTTTCTGTATGCATTATACCTTTCCCATGCAGGAAATCAAGTGACTGATATGTAAAAAAGTGAGCTGAGGATGTTTAGCCCAGAGAAAAGGAGGTTCAGGGGTGACCTTATTACTTTCTACAACTCCTTGAAAGGAGGGTGTAGCAAGGTGGGAGTCAGTCTCTTCTCCCAGGTAACAAGTAACAGGATTAAGAGGAAACTGCCTCAAGCTGTGCCAGGAGATTGATATCAGGAAGAATTTCTTCACGTGACAGCATGGTCTAGCACTGGTCTGGGCTGCCCATGAAGATGGTGGAGTCACCACCCCTGGAAGTGTTCAAGAAATGACTGGATGTGACTTTCAATGCTGTGTTTAGCTGATGTGGTGGTCTTCAGTCAGAGGCTGGACTCAGTGATCTTTGGAGATCTTTTCCAACCTTAACAATTCTATAAATCCATTGCCTTTAGCTTTGTGATGGAAATAGGTCAGCCTTACAAATAAAAGTACTTAGGACAATTTAATGTATGTGCCTCAATGTCTGGTAAGATATTTAAAGTGTGGAAACTGGAAAGGAGATGGAGTTCACTTCTCAAAGGACAAACTAATACCTAAAGGAGGCCAATATTGTTAATAATACACTGATGCAAAAGGGTGGTGTGTTACTGTTATGTGGGAGACAGCACCAGCGTGAGCTGTGGTTTAAAGGTGAATTTTGTTCTGAGGATGTGATGTTTACGTGCAGTGCATTCTAAATAGTCTGGTGTAACTGAAGGTCTAATTGAGCTCAGTGGCATCTAAGCTTTGCAGACACAGTAACTGTCCTTCTCTACCTCAAAATTTTGGAGAACGATTCTTTTCCTTTGTTTGTTTACAGGGGTCACCATTGGCGCTGCCTGTACCCTGAAGTCAGTAGAGGAGGTGATGAAAAAAGCAGTGGCAGACCTTCCTCCATACAAAACAGAGATCTTCCAGGCTGTCCTGGAGCAGCTGCGCTGGTTTGCAGGGCCACAGATCAGGAATGTGGCTGTAAGTGACTTGGGAGCACCAGGGGCTGTAGCTGAAAGCTCAGTTTGAGGAGCTGCCTTACCTCAAGCAGTGTTGGTGTGCTCTGTGCATCTCACAGGAGAACGTTTGCAAACCTTAGGAAAGAAACCAGCACACAAAAATCAACCCCAGAAGTGGTGGGGTCTCAGCTGGTGTCTGTGCTGCGCTGATGTCACACATCTAGCAAGCAAGGGAAACATGGCAGTTGTCCAGGTCTTCCATTGCTGTTAGCACCAAGTAGGGGGAACTGTAGTTTTGACTGATTTAACAAAAAAGGTATTTAGAGTGCTGGACAAACTTCAAAGAAGCAGGTGTGTTTAAATTGCCATGACAACTAGGGCAGTCATAGTGTTAATGTATCAGATCTGGCAAATTTTCCTCTAGTTTTAAAGGGGAAGGTGTGTTCAAACTCCGTGTGTCCTAAGAAAAAAATATCAAGGAAGCAGTTAAACCAACCTACCAAACAAGAACTTTTATTCCATGAGACACTGTGCTATGCATTTGTTTTGGAGCCAAAACCTTTGCTTCCTGATTATTACTGAAAATACCCTTTTTAGTTTGATGGATCCTCCCTTAATAGCAGGTACAGTGATTGAATTTTGGCATGGTTGCACGTATGAAGTTTGAGCATAAAGTATTCTTGATGCATTAACAAAACACTGTTCTAAATCTGTTTCAGGCAAATGTTAATATTACCTGAGACAGCATCTGATTTTCTGGGGCTTAGGTTTTCCCAAGTAATTAAAGGACAAAAATTGCTTAGATTTTTAATAGTTATCTGATGCATTATTTTCACTCTAGGCTATTGGTGGGAACATAATGACAGCAAGCCCAATTTCTGACTTAAATCCTGTGTTAATGGCAAGTGGAAGCAAACTGACTTTGGTATCAAAAGGTGAGTTACTTACATTTCCCTGTGGCACTGAGGGGAGTGGGATAGTCAGCAGCCCTCTGCCATGGGTTGTTAGGTCAGGCCAGAACTTAAAAGTGGAAATTAACATTATAAGTCTGTGTCTTCTGTGTTTTCACACCTTTTGAGGCTGAAGTCCTAAAGCTAGACCTGAGGTTGACTTCCTAAAGAATTTTGAAGTTCTTTGCCAGATGGAATCTCTGGTACTGTGTATATACTTACAGGCACATCCTTGTGAAGAGCTGGTTGAAGATGTGTACTAATGAAAAATAATAGGTATTAAATAGTTTCTGTCACTGTCATACTTTAATCCTTCTGGTTTATTCAGATAGACTGAAACTTGGGGTTTTTTTCTAAGAAGAAAGCCAAACATCTCAGTTTTTATTTGTTCTTAGGAAAAATTTTTAAAAATAGGATCCTTGAAGTAAGTGGACTGTCCAGTCAGTGGACTGACTGCTGATTTGTGTGCAGGCTATGGAAAGGAGAAAGAGGGGGATTTCATTAGAGTGTTGGAAACTGGCTCACCTGGAAACTAAGCTTTAATTAGATAAGGAAAGAAGGAGGTATTTTTGATCAGTTCATGTGCAAAGAAAATTTAATATGTATGCAGAAGCTGTTATAGAGTCTATAAATACCAAAATAAATCTGAGAAAGATATTCTTGATTTGGTGAAAGAGAGTGGAAAAATGAAATCAAATATCGTATCAAGAGTGACTTGTGTGCTTTGAAGGCTTTTCCACACATACTATTGCCATTCTTCATTTATTCACCACTAATGTCCCTTTGCTCTACAGAGGGCAAAAGGACGGTCACAATGGATGAGAAGTTTTTCACTGGCTACAGAAAGACAATAGTTAAGCCTGAAGAAATACTTCTGTCTGTTGAAATACCCTACAGCAAAAAGGTAAGTTTGTAAGAAAAAACTTTACTGTCTGTGGAGCTAAAGTGCTGTTATTTAAGTGTTGTTTTCAAAGTTAGGCACCTTTTTCCTGACTGACTCCCAAATGCTTATGTAGTCCCAAGTGGACCAGGACGCAAGTGAATTATTTGGTGAAAATTCAGCAGCACACTATTCTTCGCAAGCAAGGGGAGCAGGGCTCAATGATAAAGTATGGTAAGCCCAAGAATTTTTCTACTGCAAGGAAGAGAAATTTCACTTTATTATCTGAAGCTTTTTGAGTGCATTTGGTAATGATGAAAAGTGTCAAAATTATGTTCCCAGAGGTAGAAGTTCTGCTTGAAAAGCAGAACAGAAAAGGCTTTAGCAATTTCAGACAGAGAGTGAACTTAATGTGCCGAAGATTCCTGCTTAATTCCTGTGAGCTGATACGGGAAATGAAATGGGGAAGAATATGTATGGATAAAAGTTCAGTTCAGTTTATATATTCTTGTCTTGCAAGATGTAAACCACAAGGACTGACTGTTAGGGCATTTTGGCTTTGTGCACTTGCAACTTCCAATGAGGCTACACAACTTGCTTCAAATGGAACAATGAGCACTTCTCAGCTGTAGCAGCATAAACCACAACTGATTCAGTGTCTAAGAAGTAAAACTCTGCTTCTTCCTTTAGGGCTGAGAACATTAGACTGTAATTTTGTGCTTGTGAAGGTGCTTACCTTCTTAGAGGTTGTGTCTCCAAGTCATACAATGCAAGGATTTGCAGAATGGTGTTGCATTTTCTTTATAAATGGAAAACACTGATTTACTTGAATACATGCCATTGTATTATGGGAGAGAACTAATAAATCCTTTGTCTATCCTCTCAAATTTTACTACTAAAGGAACAAAATTATTTTATTTATGGTGGGTTTTCCATCTATTTCTGGGCAATCCTTCTTTGGACTTGTCATAAAAGCATCACTTTTTGCCATAATGAGAAACATGGTTGAGGTTGCCAATGGAAAACACTGTATTCCTCCATCCATATGACAGTCTCGTGGCAATTACACAAAACAAACAAATGTTTAGAAGCAGCCCTAGGTTATATGCAGATTATTGATCTGAAAAACTGAAACAACTTTTGAACTCCGAACTTCATGGTTTCTCGGCTGATCTTTGCTCACAAATAAGGAGGCTGAAGTTCTTTAGGGCATGTCTGAAGGTGCTGGCATGTCGCAGGCAAAGTTTTCTCCAACTGTGATTTCCTCATGAATGAAAGCAGGGTGGTTTCAGCACACAGCTAGATAGAATTTTTTTGTTTATCTTTGTTTGAAACTGATGCTATGCCTTGCATTAATGGAACTTGTCACACCAAGGGTAAGACTGGCCAAACAACAGAAAGAATTACATGCTCTGTTGTTTGCCAAGAGACCCAGGCAGGCATGTAATGTGATGGTTCACTTACCTACACTCCAAGTGAGGAAAGATCATGAGTGCCTTTCCTCCTACAGGATACTGAATGAAGAAAATTAAGGTGTCCTGTGAAGAGGGACGGCAGTAATGCCTTCTTGTTCCAGTCATGTTATTGGAAATCTCTTGATCAGACAGTAAGAGAGGAGGCTGCTTTTTCTCCTCCTTGAAAGCTAATTGTTTTAACAAGCAGAGTGGTAGAATGTCCTCACTGGAAGGATGCTATTGATGCTCCTCTGCTATTATCTGCTGACTGCTGAGTAGTTATTGGAATTCAGGAAATGAAGCACACCCTTCAGTTATATCTGCAGTAACAAGTCCTTGATGCACAAAAGGGGCCTCTTGTGAAACTATTGCCATTGTCAAGAGGAGAGAAATTGTTCTATCCAACAATGAAAGGATTGCTGTCCGCTTCAGATTAGAAATACTGAAGCAGACTGCTGTGCTGTGTGGAGTCACTTGGCTGAGCTATTGGAGAAGAAACTTGTCAGAAAACTCTCCAGAAGGGCAGTGCAAAGACATCAGATCTGATCCCTCTCATAGTCTGCAGGGTGCCTGAACAGCAGTTTGTCCTCACCTGCAGAACAGGCAAGAGCACTGACCATGCTGTGACTCCAGGGTGTCACTATTACATGGTGCATCCTGGTAGAGTGTTAATCTCATATTTATGGCAACCCTTTATAAGAGAGCTGCTGAGTTTTGTGTGCTACAGTTGCTGGTGCATTTACAAGAATTTCCTCGCTCTGTGGAGACCAGGATAGTAACTGAGAATTCTATTTCCTGTAACAGATTAAATTTTCTTTTATTAATAGTCTACTCTAGAACTGAGAGGCATTTGTGATTACTGATTTCAGCTCTTGCAGATTTCAAAGACTTCTGAAGTGAAGGAGTTTAGGATATGGGTTTTACTGATTAGACTTCTAGCTTAGCAGCCTGAGAGGAAGAAAAACTTGCTGAGAAACTGTAATTTTGTTTATGCACAAACAATCTGTCTTGTTTCTTTCTCTTGAAATATGGAAAAATGTGACAGGCACAAGCAGATCTCTTTCAAAGCTTGTTTCCCCCACAGTCCTAGGTTTGGTAACAACCACTGAACTGATACATTAAAATTAATCATTGAATTATGTGAAAATAAACAGTACTGCCTGAACAAACACGTCCTGCTTGGCCCTGCACAATGAATCAACCAGATACTGTTCCCTGAAATAGCTCATACACCTAGAGATAGGTTAAACAGCTTGTCCACATTTACACTCCAAAGCATGCCAAGGTAGAGGATACAGAAATACTTTCCTGTTTTTCAGGGTGAGTACTTCTCAGCTTTCAAGCAGGCTTCTCGTCGTGAGGATGACATTGCAATTGTGACCTGTGGGTTGAGGGTCCTGTTCCAAGATGGCACAAGCAGAGTGAAGGAGATAAAACTGAGCTATGGAGGAATGGCTCCTACCACTGTTCTGGCACTAAAAACTTGCAAGGAACTCACTGGCAGGTAGGAATTTTTCTGTGATAAAAAGACTGTCTAATGGAACTGCGCTGTTTTTTTTACAGGAGTAGTTTAAATATCTAAAACATCCTAAGTCCTCTCTAAAAGTACATCACAGGAGAAAGGGGAAGAAGTATAGTTATTGTTCTGCAGCAGTGTGGTTTGTGTAATGCCTTGCTTCCTCCAGTATGCCTTACCCTCAAAGATCCATGTTATTCTCTCATTCAGAGAGCTATTTTCTTGCCAAATTCACTCATCAGTTGAAGTGGACAGAAGCTAGATGTGTTCATGACCTGCAAAACCGGGTTAATTTCAAATTGGATGGAAAAATCAGAGCTTTTATCATGCAATAGCTTTGCCATACCTTTAGGGAAGGTAGCATGAGCCCAAGATGAGAGCAAAGCATACACCTGTGCTATGAACAGATAGAACTGATGGCTGTTGCTTGACAGCTTGTGGGAATAGCATGAAGCTGTGTCAGGAGGCTTAGGATGGATATCAGGGGAAAAGTTTCTTCACCCAGAGGGTGGTTGGGCATTGCAACAGGCTCCCCAGGGTAGCACCAAGTCTGACAGAGTTGAAGAAGCATTTGGACAATCTCAGGCACATGGTGTGACCCTTGGGCTGTTCTGTGCAAGGCCAGGAGCTGGACTCGATGATCCTGATGGGCCCCTTCCACTTCATCATATTCTGTGGTCCTGTGTCAGAAGAATTAGTCTGCCCTGGTGAATTTAGGTCTGAGCAAGGTGTCTGTGTCACCTCTGTTCCCTTGCAGAGACTGGAATGAGAAGCTGCTGCAGGATGCCTGCTGCTTACTGGCGGGTGAGATGGATCTGTCTCCTTCGGCTCCTGGGGGCATGGTGGATTTCCGACGCACGCTCACCCTCAGCTTCTTCTTCAAGTTCTACCTGACAGTCCTTCAGAAACTGAGCAAGAGTGGCACTGTGAGTGCTCCTTGGTTAGGCAGATCTGGGGAAGGAGAACCTCTTTGTACTGCCTTGGTGGGGATGGCACGGGGAGGGTTCAGATTTGAGCAGTCCTGCCTGATGACAAAATCCATGCTGCAATAGCTGCCAGAACTGCTCTACTGCTTGCGTAACAGTGACTTGTGTAGCTTCCCACTTGCTTCCTCATGGCACCCTCCCATTGTGGTGGAAGGGTGTAGCTCTGTGGTTCACAGGATGATTCCTGGACTTCTCCCCTTTGCTGCATTACAAGAGGTCTTGTGGCTCTGTGGTTGTTTGTGGTACAGAGCCTGAGCCTCATTCACCTTTAACTCAGTAGATTATGGATTACTTTAAGTGGGAGATGGAGAATGGAAAATATCCTGAGCTACTAGGGAATGTGAGAAAGGAGTTGGAAGGGAAGGTGATTTTTTTTAATATGTCTCTGGCAGAAAACTATGTGTGAGCCTGTCCCTTCAAACTACATCAGTGCTACAGAGCTATTTCACAAAGATCCCATTGCAAATGCCCAGCTCTTCCAAGTAAGTAGCAGCTTTCCCAAGTAAGTAGCAGTGTCAGCATGACATAGATGCAGGCTTTTCTGTAGCTCAAGCTGTGCTTCTTATCTTCTTGTCTTCCTGAGTATGGTCATCACATAAACTTTGATAATGCCATGCATGAAGCTTGTATTTGGGTCTCAATCCTTTCCTCACTTTAGGGTACTATTCTTTCCTATTATTGTCCAAGAGAGCCCAAGCTTTCTCTGAAAGCTTTCTCAGAAGGCTGAGGGCTTTCTAAAAATTGCTTTTCCTCCTGTACCCAGCTATATCCAAACTGAAACTCCCCTTCTGTTTTCCCCAGTTATAGCCTGCCTTTCTTGGCATCTCTCAGGCTTCACACTTGGGATGAATCTTCTTTCTTATTTCTCTGTTAGTGACCCATTCTCTTAAGCTTTGAGAGTAGAATCATTTTAGAACTTGAACTTTCTTATGCAAGATGTGAAAGCAAACCATTCCCTTCCATAGAAATTTCAAAACCCAAACTACTTTCACTTCATTCCCTACAGCTCCCCTCTGTGTAGCCACGTCTTGTGGCATCTTGTTTACCTTCCTTTCACACAGGACTGAGCCCCAATTCACCAAATGTCTCGCAGTGCCTTTTGCTCTCCCATCAATGCTTCCATCCCCTTCCACCCAAGCCAGCAGTAGTCAGCCGTGTGTTTTACTGCAGGAAGTGCCCAAGGGGCAGGCTGTGGAAGATATGGTGGGCAGGCCTCTGGTGCATGTTTCAGCAGCCAAACAAGCCAGTGGAGAAGCTGTGTACTGCGATGACATCCCTCACTATGAGAACGAGCTGTACCTAACACTGGTGACCAGCACTAAGGCCCACGCTAAGATCCTGTAAGTGTCACTTCTCCATTCCAAACATTGGAAGCATCTGGTGCCTGGTGGCTTAGAAAACATCAATCTGACAGGGGGTGGGTGAGGAAAAGGTTTTGCTTAGGTGGGAACTCCAGTTCTTTGCACATTGTTACACGGAGGCGAGCGAGCTCTGTGTGTGACAGCTGCCTTGCAAGTCTGCGTCACTGGGACTGCGAGGGAACCAACACCAAACTTTGGGCTTTGCTGAAGCACAAAAGCCCTTAGCCTAGGCCAAACTTTTTGCATTTCCCATCTCTTACACTCAGGCACGCAGGATTAAAAAGTAGCAGGATAGGAGAGCACCACAGAAGTTGGGATGTCATTTTAATCACTAACCAGAGCATGCAGCTTTAAGATTCTCCTTCTATCTGCCTGAAAAATTAGGTTGTAAGATGCAATTCTACCAGCTCTCCTGCTGGTGAGTCAGCTGTGGGAACTGGCTTTTGCCTTGCACAGTGCTTGCCTGCACTGGTTTGGATCAAGCCCTCTGCACAAAAGTCATTTGTGAATTGGCTTCAGCTGTGAGGTGTTTGTGCTTGGCTGTAGCAAGGTGGACAGGTCAGTATTTGGAAGTGCAGCTGTCTCAGAAAACATCTTGTCTATCCAGGGCATGACTGGTACCTAATTTATAACAATAGTGAATAACCAGCTCTTAAAGGCCCATCCTGGCAGGTAATGCCATCTACATGCTCATATGAATTTTAATGTTGTCATTTTGCAGGACTGGCTGCCCTCACAAACCCTAATTTTGTTTATATGGTGGTGGCTCTGCAGGTTCCCATCTGCCCTCAGCTGCTTTGATGTGGGACACTCTGTGTTACACTGGCTCATGTCATCCTTGCAATGTGCTGTTCATTCCTTAGGCAATACTTCCTGCCTAGTTAGGCTTCCTGTCCAGAGCTTTCCCACTGTGGTGTGGGCAGCATGGTAGTCATGGATGCACAGATGTAGTAATTGACTCCCAGGTTATGAAAGAAACTGATCTGTTATTCATAGTTAATTTTTAGGTGTTGCAATGTGCAATACAGACACTTAAGTGGTGTTACTACCACCAGGGCAGATGGGGAGATAGAGAAGGCATCACATCCATGCTTGTGACCCCAACATGCAGTGTTTTCTGGAAGTTGCTGTACCCGTTCTCTTGCATTTTCATTGCGTACACATATTTCAGGCTGCAAGCCTGTAACATTCTGTAGAGGAAGTAGTAGAATATTTAATCAGGGGACAAAAGTATCTCAACCTATGATTTTGGCAGTCAAAATATTGACTCTGAAAACTTCCACTTCATCCAAGCCGGATTTTGAGCACCAAGTGTAAATCAGACACCAGCTGCCTCTGTATTTGTAACTAAGGGAAAGTGTTAGGGGGTTGTTTCTGAGCTACTGCTGCAGAAACACAGGAATGAGAACATTCCAAAGAAAAATAGCATTTTGAGTTCCTGCTGTCTAGGGATTCATGTGGGAAAGTTCATTCATACATTTAATGTCTTTTTTTTTTTAAGTCTGTGGCTCCCTGGGATGTATTAGCAGCTGCTTTCAGGCTCAGTTTATATCAAAGTTTTAGGAATCTAAACAAGTTGCTGAAAAAATTGCAGCAATTTACAGAAGGCAATAAATCATTCAGTCAGCAAAATCAAAGCCTCAGCTCTTCTATTCACAAATGTTTCTCTGTAAAGCCAATGTACAGAATATTGCAAAAGGATCCTGAAAGTATTTTGTAATATAGTTTTACTAAGTTATCCATATAAAAATTAAATTATATTGCCCTTTCTTAGTTATTTTGTCACTGAATTTTAAATCAATGTATGATTGAAGCAGAAAAGCATTTTGGTTAGGTGCTTCTTTTGCTGATTACCAAGGAAAGCCTTTCATTAAGGTTTTTGTCTTTTTGAGCATCACTTCTTTTGCATCCCCTTAAAAATGCTGAAACTTCTTTATGATTGATCCTCAGCAATTTCTCACTGACTCACCCATGGCAGATGATACATGTCTGCACTAAAATTTCATATTTATCCAAATTCTTGCCTTCATGGCAAGAATCGTGGCAGCTAAGAAAACAGTGGAGGCATAGCATCGCTAACACCAACTCATCATCAAAGAATCTTTAGTACATGTGACAACTGGATCATGTTCAGGTATGTCTTAGGGAAAAGATGTATGGCATAGTCCAAAGAAGCAAGATGATGATCAGTCTCACAGTCAGGATCAGCATTTTCATATAGATCCCCAATTATTATAGTCTCGTATGTTATGCTGCCACAGTCTCACATGATATTCACATGGCATAGCCAGACTTGAGGAAATCCAGTCTGAATTTGTATTGGAATCTCATAATTGCTAACAAAAAGGAAAAATGAGAAATAACACAGTCTCTCCTTCTTTTCTTAGTTCTGTAGATACATCTGAAGCTCAGAGTGTTCCTGGGTTTGTGTGTTTTGTCTCGGCCAAGGATGTTCCTGGCAGTAACATCACTGGCATCGCTAATGATGAGACTGTCTTTGCTGAGGATGTGGTATGTAGCTAAAAATAGCCTTTTTCAATCATGCTGCTCAGGATATAACATTTCTCATACTGTCCAGTCAAGTCCTCTACCTTATACAGAGATAGTTCTAACTGCACTGGGGTCAATAGAAATTTTGGTGCCAAATTCAATAAGGCCCAAGTCCCTTTGCCCTGTGCCCCTCTCCTTTTATCTCCACAATTCTTCTCTAAGCTGCAGCCCCCTGGGACAGGCTCACTCACTCAGTTGCTGTCCAAATTTGCTTGGGATTATTTTCCCTGGGCTGTTTTTTAATAGACTGGTCTGAACAAACTGCATAAAAGGAATAAAGAATGATCATGAGTCTCTCATGGCTGCAAACACACACCCCAAATGATGGTGGGTCCCAATCTTGCCTGTAGGTCACCTGCGTGGGTCATATCATTGGTGCAGTCCTTGCAGACTCACAGGAACATTCCAGGAGAGCAGCTAAAGCTGTGAAGATTAAATATGAGGAACTTCAACCTATTGTCACAATTCAGGTAAGATGGCTCAGTTCTGCATCTGCAGTTGGCTTGGGACCCCCTGCTGTCTAGTTCTGTCCTCACACATATTGTTACTTAACCCCACGTTTTGTTTGTGGGTGCAGCAGGATACTGATGGAAGGAATAATTTGTGTATTTAAATATAAAGAAGGTACATCTTGGGTGCTCTACTGATTTAGAGTACATTAATGTTTTCTGTGCTATTTAAAGCTGAAACAAATAAACCAAGCTTGGGGAGATAATATCGTGCTCAACTGAAAATTGTTTAAATAAACAAGGTTAATGTGACTTACATTCTTACCCACAGAGGTTTGCTTTTAATATTCGCGGGTGTGACCCTGCTGGCTTCATCGATATCCGTTCCCTCTTCATTCTCTCCTTTATAACAAGCAATACTAAGGTGTGAAAATGGCTTTTCTAGCTCTGTCACTGCACTGCTTCCCTGAGATTTCTGCAGACCACTTGTCTAGCTTCTAAACTGATGAAATTAATTTTTGGGAGTTCACTCCCTGCTGTGAACTGTATGGACACAGTCCTTAAGTGGCTTTTCTCAAAGCTGGAGAAATTAATATTAACAATGTATGATCATTTCATGATTTTTTTAACAGGAACATTTGTTGACAAGATCTGCTTATGAGACAGTAAAAGCAAATTATAATATCTACACAGCATTCATTTCTAGAAATGAGAAAAAAAATGTATGAAGCCATTTTTAGTGGAGAAATTAGAAACATAGGATTTTAATGAAATGGTTTTAATAGTCAGTATTTTGTACCATGTGTTTTGTAATGTGAGTTGTATTCATGCAAGTAGAGTCTGTGCCCTGTCTCATGCAGACATTGGTGCTGTCATCTGAGGACACAGATCTTGGGTTGTTTGTGTAATTTGTGTATTAACAAACAACATGTGAGACCTTTGTCTTTTCTGAGGCTTCTAGTTGTTCATTCAACCAGGGAACATGAGAGTTCCAAAAATGTGCTGGCTTTTTTTTGTTTTGCTCTGTTGCTTCATATTTGGTAGGGGATTGTTTTCATTATGGAAAGCTTCAGTTTTGGCAAAAGGAAAATGCCTTTGTTAAATTTCCCTTATATACTTCTCTTTATATTAGCTCAGAAGTTAACTACTTCTGCACTTCTTATTTTCTCATTTTCTCTTTCTCTCTCTTTTTTTTTTCTTCTTGGTTTTTGTTTTGGGGTTTGTTTTTTTTTGTTTGTTTTTTTGGTTTTTGTTTTGGTTGGTTGATTCGGTTTTTTTGTTTGTTTTTTTCCCCCTTTCTCCCACCTTTTGGGCTACAGAGAAGAGTTAATATAAGTTGTAAGTTATAGCTCTGGTGGTTAAAGGCCTTAAGGTTCTAGGTCCACAATGTAAAACAAATCACAAGGAGTACCTTAAGATTGTGCAATTATGGTGTCAGTTGTGAAATTGCTTTGTTGCCGGAAGTTATTTTGTATTGCCTTTAGTCAAGTCTCTTGGCTACTACCTTAGAAAGTGTCTGTTCTTGTGCGTTTTATCTTGGATATTTCTTCTTCAGTTAGAGAAAGGTTGGATTTCATTCCACTTAGACAAAAATGTCATTGTTTGATTTTGTCTCCTAGGAAGCAATTGAGAAACAATCTTTCTTTAAGGATATAAAGAGGATTAATAAGGGAGATGTGAAGAAAGGATTTGAAGAATCTGACCACATTTTGGAAGGTGAGAATAAGCATTAAAAAAATCCTTTAAAATAGTATGGTTTGTGACAAAAGAAGTCAAGCTGTCAGCCTCCTTTTTTTGCATATGATACTGAGAGTAAGGCTTGCAGGACTAAATTAATTTCCTATAAAGTTACAGACTGATATACAAATTTTATTGTTTCAAAGGGGCCTGGATGTTGTCACCTGTGCCTCCCAGTAAACACTCTTTTTTCAATGAAAGGACATATTTTTCTTGAGCAATTATTCTAGAAAGTGTTTTTTTTTCTTTCCTGAAATTTTTTCCCTGTCCAGACATAGTCTGGTACATCTTATAGACAGCAAATTGCCTTTAATCTGGTGTATGGCTGTGTCTTAGGCAGATGGGCCACAATGAACAGACCAGGGCCATGACTCATAAAGGAGATTGCTTCTGACATTTAGTTGTGAGTAGCATGACTAGAAATTGTACCCTCAGCAGTGCCAGGTAAGATGCCCTGGAAAGAGCCTCATGCAGTGATAGAGAGTTGATTCCCAGTTAGATAATCTTGAGGCATTTTGGGTGTCTATTTTTCTTCTCCCGTTTCCAAGTCTGTAACCTTGTATTTTATCTACTCAGCTAGACTATACTTGATTTATTTTTATTCTTTATTCAGTGGTGTTTTTGAGGCAGTCTTGAAAGGCACCAAATACTGCATCTTCAGAGATGCTGGGTCAATGGCATGGTGCGCAGACTTATTTTTGAAACGCCAGCCACTTGTGTTTTATAATTAAGATTTATAGAAAGTGGAAAGGAAGCATGTCTGGAATTTTTATTTTGTTTTGTTGTTGAGTTTATTCTTTGTTGTTTTTTTAAACATTGAACCAGAAGTGTCAATTTTAGAGCTAGTGATATCCAGTGCTGGGCAAAGCAAAGGGTTGTCACTTAACACATGTACAGAAGGCAGTAGATTGAAGACGACGTGTTGGGTGACACCTTGTAACACCAGGGACGCTCCTTTCTGTGGGGCATTCATTTCAATTTTCTAGGAGAGATGTACCTTGGTGGCCAGGAGCATTTCTACCTGGAAACTCACTGTACTTTGGCTGTGCCAAAGGGAGAAGATGGTGAGATGGAACTCTTTGTGTCAACCCAAAACCCAATGAAGACACAGGTACTTCTCACTAACCTAGTGCCTAAAAGGCTTTTGTTTCTCAGTTTCAGACTAGATGAATGGTTGTTTTATAGTTGCTCTTATTTTATTCTTCAATTAAAAACCACACAGGCTTAGAGTTGGGTATGGGATCTAAAGTCCCTATCCATCCCACTGGAGTCAAGAATCTCCTTCCAGGTGACAGAGATATTTCTGTTGCCAACACATCTTTGTTAAGAGGGATTACATGCTTGGCCCTTTCTGGAGAGGGTCCCAGCTGCTCAGGAGACATGATGCTTGAATGACACATCAGAAAGAGAGGTGGTGAAACCACTGTCTGTGCACCAACTCTTCCATTCCATGAGATTCGCTACTGGCACCATGGAGTGTCCTTGGTCTGTTTACTGGCTCACCAAGACTGTCCAAAGGTCTCTCAATGCAGTGAGGGTGGTATGGATGTCAAACCCTTTGCTAAATGAGACCTGTGTCTTGGTAACATCATCTTGTGTCAGTCTTTTCCTGAATCTGGCCCCGTGTGCAGCAGCACTGTGCCTTTCCCCTCAGAGATCAAATGCTGGGCTTATTGGCTCCAATTGCAAATGCAATATTTGCACTGTTGAAATGGTTTCAGGAAGGCAGTGTTGGCATTTAGTTCTTAACACCAGCTGAGCTCCCTACATGTCCTGCTGTTTTGTTTTTCTTTAGGAGTTTGCTGCTAATGCACTTGGAGTGTCTTCAAATCGGATTGTGGTTCGAGTGAAAAGAATGGGAGGAGGATTTGGAGGAAAAGAGACTAGGAGTACTATTTTAACATCTGTAGTGGCTGTTGCAGCCTTCAAGTAAGTTTGGGTGTGGAGGAAGAGGGATTTTTTTCCTTTAGACTGTCCCAGGCTGCCTCTTTCTGGAGCACCATTTGGGCAGGAGCACTTTCAATACTCTGAATGTCTTCTTACTGTACAACTTATAGCAAGCTTGGGATTTCCCAAAGGAGGTGTCTGATGGGTTTTTGGCTAGGAGGTAGAAGGGATTGAACCTGCCCAGAGGGGCTAAGTTTATGTGGGAATGTCAGCTTTTAATAGGAAAGAGGGAAAAACCTCCTTATTCTTTACTCCTTTGGTGCTCTCTGAAAACTCTTGGATCTCAAATTATTTGCCTTTCCCCCTCACTTCACCCCAAATAATTTCAGACTCCAGCACCAGCCATGTGTGGTTTTGGTTGTTTTTTTTTTTTTTTTTTTTTTTTTTAAATGGAGGTATGAGAATGTCTTTGTTCAAAACTCTACTACACCAGTCTTGCATCATTACATGTCTCCTCTTGTGCAAACTCCTTTTCGGGATTTTTCCCTAGGAATGGTGGCAGGTCTTTGAACCCACTCTTTTAAAACGCATAAAAGCTCAGGGAATTAACCTAGGCTGCAACCATTTGTAAAGAGTAGATTGGAAATGTGCTCCTGGTTTCTGGAGCTTTGTTGTGAGCTCATGTTTAACTATGCAGGTTTTGGGTGGACATGGCCCCAGAGGTGACATTTCTGCCCTGCCTGTACCCTGCCCTTGCTGGCAGAGCTGGAGGGATCTTGCAACACAGCAGCAGTTTGATACAATATCATTGGACGAGGACAGGCAAAATGAAACTCTGTTTTTAAATTGACTTTATTTTTTTCTGTTCTGAGCAAACAATCTGCTTTCTCTAATTAATCAGGAATGCATTTGCATTCTTTTCTTCTCTTTATCTCTGCCAGCCAAACCACTGTTTGACATCCTACAGGCTACAAAAATAACATGACATTCGCTAGGTACTGGTACAACCTGAAGACAGGCACTTGGAAGGCAAAATTGTTAGAAAATTAAGAACGACTCCTACTCTCCCCCCTGTTTTACTCTTTGATAATAAATAAGCAAATAAAAAACAAGGTCAAATTGAAGGCTAGTTAGTACTTTGCATTATTATATAGTTCCTATGGCATTGTCTTTTTCAAAGCCAAAAGAGTACCTTGAGAAATAGTCTGGAAAACAGTGATTGCTCAGTTATTAGCATCTATCTCTATCTCTAAAAGAAATTATCCTTTTTTTAATATAAGAGCCTTCGCAAGAGTTTTCACAAACTGGTTCCACTTTCGGAGATGTTTATTTTTTTTTACTCATTCTTGCTGATTTCTTAAGGGTAAGATATATGAATCAAGCAGTTTACCCTTAACTGTCCGTTGCCACCCTAGAAAGACAAAGAACCTTGTTCTGCAGGAACTGTATTGTGCATTTCAGGCTTTCCCTAAAAAGCTGTGTTCTTTCACAGAACGGGCCGTGCAGTGCGGTGCATGCTGGATCGAGATGAGGACATGCTGATAAGTGGTGGGAGGCACCCCTTCCTGGGGAGGTACAAGGTATGCACACACCTGAGGAGAGTCCATGTGGTCTCAGTGCTGTCCCCTGAGACATCAGAGAGCAGTAAGATGTTGTGAAAAAACACTGCTATGGTCGTTTTACTGCTGATCTCCCCTGCTACAAATGGGCCAGGTCAGATGGGCTGTAGCAGTTCTCCTGTTAAAGTGCTGCAGAAGTTATTTTGGCTTGGATGGTTCCCTTCCTGTGACCTCAGTGTAAATAACTCTGCCTTTCTTGCAACCAGGACTTTGACCCTGCTGACAATCACATTTCTTTTAGAGGCTCGCCCATTCCTGTAAAGCATCATTAATGAAGCAATGTGCTTGGTTAACTTGCTTTCTGTTTCAATCCCCCTCCAACTGCTGCTGCTTTTGAAAGCAAAAACCTGTTAAGGAAATTGTGGCTGTGGTAAGTGGCCAGCACTTAATTTAGAAGAGTTCTTTGGAACAAGATTGACACATGCATGAACCCTTTACTGGGGGGCTCCCTCAACTGCTGGCTGTGCCTGCCCTATGCTGCACTGGGGACAATCAACCCTCTGCCTGTGTGAGATCCATTCAGCATTCGGAGGCAAGCACAAACCAGAACGTTTTGTAGAAAACTGATTACTGAGGAGGCACTCTCTTGACAGGTTGGCTTCATGAAGAATGGGAAAGTCAAGAGTCTGGAAGTGTCATACTACAGCAATGGGGGCAACTCTGTAGACCTCTCTCATGGTGTAAGTAAAATTTTCTGATGGCTGATTAAGCAGAAGGTGTGTTTCTGTGCAACCTTCTGCTCTGCCTTCAGAGAGCTGTTGCCTACAGCATTGCTGGCACATGCCATAACTAAACTTTGACATAACAAAAAACAGATTTTGAAGGGCTTTTGGAGCTTCTACAAATGCTCTGTGAGCCAACTGACCTGCCTTGGCATGTACCACATAATTCTTATGGATGCTGTAATAACTTAGATTGAGCAAAGGGGTCAGGAATGTTTGCTTTGCATTACAGAGGGCTGTGATGGAGAAGTTGTTGCACAATGCAAGATGACTGATAGATCCCCAGCTCTGGGGAAAGATAGTTCCTTGGGAAAAGAAGCATCCCAGTCAATAGGTTGATCAGAGCAGGGTGCCTAAATCAATAAGCTTGTAAAGGACTGGCTAAAGCCAGCACTGTGTTCACAAGCAGTAAGGACAAAAAATGGGCCAGAGTTCTGAGTTTGTCTCCAAGAAGTTTTCCACTCGTGAGTAAAAAACTCTCCTTTTCTGTCATGTGAGTGACCAACTCAATAGCCTAGTGTCACTCAGGCTTATTCTAGCTCACTTTTTCCAGTCCACCTGGTTGAGAGCGCATCTGTGTAATTGTCTTTTTGACTTGTGTCTGAATCAGAGGACTGGGAAGTGCTGCATGTGGAAATAAGGTTTGGTTGTGTGTAATGTCCTCTCTGTGCTGCTGCTGGAAGAGAAGTCTGGAAACACAAGCCAGAAAGAAGTTCTGGCCCCTTCCCAATGTGGACAATAAGTGGGCAAATCTCAAATCTTGCAGATCAGTAGTTACTGAAAATGTTTATTTCTTATGTGTGCCCTTCCTGCCGTCACCCATGCAGAGTCACTTTTCCAGTAACAGATTACTCAATATAGTAAAAAGAAAACTGTGTTTCTTCTGATAGATAATGGCATTTACATACAGTTTGATTCAGCATAAGCCCAGGGCCAAAAAAGGACTTTGAAGCTCAATCTGTCCCAGAGCCATAAGAGTCAACAGAGAAGTGTGCTTATTGTCCTAGTCAGGAGGACACCACTTGACATTCCATTGCACCTGAGAGGCAGTTCTGGCTGCACTTCAGTGCTCATCATCTGTGTTGACTGCAGCACTGCAGAGTGCTAGAGAAAGTGCTGATTGTTGTAAATTAGCTTCCAGTCTGGTTTTGGCATTGGTGAGAAGTCTGACATCCAGTTAATGTAAAGTGTGTCCTTTTCTTCACCAGGTAATGGACAGAGCCCTGTTACACTTGGACAACTCATACAACATCCCCAATGTCAGCAGTATGGGCATTGTTTGCAAGACCAACTTGC
The DNA here is from genome assembly GCF_048771995.1 of Taeniopygia guttata. NCBI lineage: Eukaryota > Metazoa > Chordata > Aves > Passeriformes > Estrildidae > Taeniopygia > Taeniopygia guttata. The sequence goes on along the minus strand of NC_133027.1, from coordinate 96,885,739 downwards.
CTTCCAACACAGCCTTCCGTGGCTTTGGAGGGCCCCAGGGAATGATGGTTGCTGAGTGCTGGATGAGTGACCTTGCTCAGAAGTGTGGCCTGCCACCTGAGGAGGTACAGACCTGCTGACATCTTCCAGGGTGACACTGCCTTGGAACAAGCTCTGAGAACTGTGCCAGCCATGCAAGATTTTTAAGCACAAGAACTTTTGCTTCAATTTTGCTGAGCTCCCAGCAGGATCTCAAACCTGTGTGACAGATACATTCTAGCATGGATTATCTTCTGTTTAATTAAATGCCTTGGTAGCCTCAATATTGTAACATCTGCTTTAAGGATAGATATTAAAAAAAAGAAAGTCCAAAGGCACCAGGTACCTTAATCTTACTGACAATGTGCTTTAAGTCCCAATATCTGAAAATTTCCAGCCTTAATATCTTACTTCGTGCTGTTCCATAAACAGATGTATGTTTGTTTATTGTTTTGCTCCTTGACTCTTTGTAGAAAGAGCGAAGGAGTAAAATCAGGAACCAACACACTTTAGATCTCATCCCTCCTTGTCCAAAGCATTAAACTTGGCCTGTCCTTTCTGTGTCTCTTTGGGAAGGTGAGGAAGCTCAATCTCTACCATGAAGGAGACACAACTCATTTTAACCAAAAGCTGGAGGGATTTACTCTACAAAGATGCTGGGACGAATGTTTGTCCAGCTCCAGCTATCACAGCAGGAAGAAACTGATTGAAGAATTCAACAAGTAGGTGCCCGCCCTGGACCTGTCTTGTCACTGGGTGCACCTGTTGCCTGCTAACTTCTGTAATTTTCTCAGCAACTTGAGTGATGTGAAGTCACACCTTATATTTGCAGACTGTCTTCTAAATATTTCTCCTTTTGTAATCCCTTCATGCTCACTGTCAGAGGAAAAGTCTATCAGAGAGCTGGTAGCATAAATAAGGCCAGAATTAGACCCAGCATGATGTGATTTTGTAAGTGAACTGTAGCAAAGAAGAGGGAGTCTGTTAAGTCCAGCTGGGATTTTCACATGACTGTCAAGGCAATCTGTTTATGCTTCCCTCTGCCTGATAGACTTTTTTAGTTGGCTTTATATATACGACTGAACAGCTAATAGTATGGACAACTGCTTCTATAATGCTTGCAGAAAGCATCTTCGGTTGCAGTTCTTGTTGGAGTACACAAATAAAGCCTTTCTTTAATACAAATTAGTGATTAACTCAGTCTGTATCACAGGCATTTAATTTCCATTTAATGCACAGTCAGAGGGAAGCACAGTATTGATTTATGATAAAATGCTTATGGGTATATGAATAATGTTCTTTCCTTGCAGGCAGAACCGCTGGAAAAAGAGAGGGATAAGCATCATTCCTACCAAATTTGGCATCAGTTTCACTGTCCCATTTCTGAACCAGGTCTGTAAATGTAATTTGCCCTTTCACTAGAGAAGCTGGATTTATGCTGCCTCTCCCAGGCTCTCCTCCATTTGTACCAAGCTGGAGCTTCTTGAAGAAGTAGTCAATTAGTTAAGAAAGAACACACATTTTCGAGCCAAAAAAGGCACCATAACAATTTCCAGTTTATACTGTCCAAAAGACACTGCAATACAGCTGCATTTCCACGGTGTTGTGTAAGGTTGATTTTCCTGCCTTTCTCAATAGTAGAAACACTGCTCCTGTGTTTGAGCTGATTTGATGGACTGTCAATGGTGTTTGAAATTTGAGGTGAAGGGTGCATCTGTGTTTCATTGGGGCAGGATTGAATTACTTCACCTGCGTTCTGAGCTGAAAATACTGATTGGGGTTTGTTATGTCATTGGAACTTCTAGTGAGTTGGTGAGACTAAACCCAAACTCACCTCAAGTGTAATCAAGTGGCTTCAGTTGCACCAAAGAACAACCTCAGTCTAGTTCTAAATGAATTCTCTCAGTAGCCTGCTAAATACTCCACTAGTTAATTGATGATGATAAATGTTCCCTGTTGTAGGCTGGAGCTCTGGTCCATGTGTATACAGATGGCTCTGTGTTACTTACACATGGGGGGACTGAGATGGGTCAAGGACTTCACACCAAAATGATCCAGGTAATACTGAGTTTGGACTTAACTGACTAAGACATCTTACACTCTCCCTACAGTATTGCCTCAGGCACCTTGACACTTCCTCTGTGTGCATGCAGAGAGTAACAAATCAGACTGATTCCTCTTCATTGTTTGAGCAGCAGTGCTACATTTCCAGACTATTATCACAATTGAGTGTTAGAATTAGATTCTTCAGCTTAAATATCATTATGTAAATACTGCATGTTATGCTTACAGTTTAACTATTCTGGCAATTTCAGTTCACCCCATAAAGGTACAGTTTCCATCCATTTTATATAAAAATTAGTTGTATTGAAAACATATATTTCTGCATATGCTAATGCTTTTGTAGTTAAAAAGGCTCAAGGGAGTAACATTCCTTTGGCAAGAAAATGAAAGGAAAATCTCGTAGGGCTTTTGAACTTCTGATTGTTTTAACTGTTGAGAGAAGAATTTAGTCTCATAATAGGGAAGTGAATGTCTGTCATTGTGGCAAAAGTGTATGTGCTCACACACATTCAGTCTATGAAATTCAAATATAACAATGTTCTGGCTAGTTCTCAGTCACTGGAACAATTCAGTCTGCAGGGAAAATGAAGTTTATGGTGGGTGAGGGTAGAGGTTGCAGTGTGGGTCCTAGCAGTGTGAGCAATGACTGGCAATGCTCATGGATAAGTGGTGCTTACCAATTGTTTACCTTTGCTTCACAGGTTGCTAGCAGGGCCCTGGGAGTCCCCACATCCAAAATTTACATCAGTGAGACCAGCACAAACACTGTCCCAAATACCTCCCCAACAGCTGCTTCAGTCAGCGCAGACATCAATGGAATGGCTGTCTATGTATGGAAGCTGAGTTATTTAAAGGAGTGGGTTACAAGGGAGGGCTCCAGGGCATGAAAAGTTATCTGTTGTTGTTTAAGGAAAACAACCATCAAAAGGTAGTTTCAGTGTAAGGATGTCTCATAACGTTATCTGGCATAGCTAGCAGTAGCATTAGATTGTGAATTCCTATATTTTTCAAGTTATTCAAAACTTTCCTTCAGTTCTTTGGCAGCTCTAAAATTAGAGTATTTGGGATTACTCAAGATGAGCAGAACAAAGCATCCATTTAAATAGCCAACTTCAAAATAATTAATACAGCCTTATCTACAACAAATATATTTTGCTGCATGTATTAATAGCAATTGGTTTGAGAGCTGTACTCCACAAGCTCTAACTGTTGATCAGCCCAGAGCAAATGTTCTGCTGTAGCAATGGCATGGTCATGGCTGTCTGCCATGGTGGAGTTACCAATGCATGTATTTGCTGGGTATGTGATTTTTCCATTTTAAAGAATTTAGTACTGGTCATTCTCAGTTTAAGAGACAAGGGGAAGTGAAACCTGCAAATTAAATAATCAGGATAATTTTATTCTCTGCACAGATTATCTGAGTAGGTTGAATTTTGGGAAGAAATTTTTTGTTCTTTCAGTGTTAAAGGATCATCTTGTGAGCTGTGTTGAGCGGTCCTGTACAGATGGGGTACAGATAGTGTATAAATGAGCAGACTTCTTATATTTTGTGTCATGGTTCAGAAAGTTCTGTGCTGAATTTGGGATTCCTTTCTGCTATCAGCACAGCCAATCTCCTTTAAAATCCTTTTCAGGCAACATTTCTTCCTATGTAGCAAAACATGCATTAGCGAGCTTTGTTCCTTTTTATAATTTGCCAAAGTCCTAAAAGGCCATATTGATTTAAATAGAAGATTCTTTGAAACTCTTAGAGGGCTCTTAATACCATAAGCTGGCTATTCAAATCTTAAAGTATTTATTCTCATTCTCACTCTTTCTAGAACGCATGTCAAACTATCCTAAAAAGACTCGAGCCAATCAAACAGTCTAATCCCAAAGGATCCTGGGAAGACTGGGTAAGCTGTTTATATCTGTCATGAGACGTTGTCAGAGATTGCTTTAATTGGCAAACCACATGTGCAGGTGTGTCCTCCAGGCCTTCTGCACCTTGCTGGCATAGATTTGAGCAGTGACAGTGAAACACAAACCTGGCACAGATTTCCAAGTAATTAAAACTTACAAGAGGTCATCCCCAAGACATCAGTTGTTATTTTAATCCTGAGATTTCTCCAAATTTTGGAGCCTGCCTACAACAAACTTCATCAGAGAAAAGTCTTGAGTGGTTACATGTATATTTGTAGTCAGGCTACAGTCTTGGACAGAAAGAAACCTGATTTTTAATGAAGGGATTCTGTAACATAGACAGCTCTTATTGAGCTGCTGTTCAGCCCGTCACACTCCTTGTCTGCAATATCTCTGTCCCCTCGATGAGAAGAGATGTAGGGGCTGTAAGGCTCTGTTCAGATCCAAGCTCTGCTCTTCATCTGAGGAGTTTTGACTTTGGGATTTAAAAGTAAGGATAAAATTTCCATCACTAAAGTCAAGATGACCTGTCAATTTAACCTTTGTTCCTGAGGCTAAAATCTAACCTGTAGCTGAGAGACAAACAAACAAAAGCAGCTCTCATCCTCTGCCAGTGATTCAAGTTCTGCCCTTGGTAGCTGCTGATGGGGACTGTTTTGGGAAGCAGCTGCAATCATGATGTTTGGCAGTGCTGGAGTTGGGTAGTGTGACAGCTGTCTGTCACTGGACATTTTCTACTTGAGGCTTCCTGGAAATGTTTTGTGCAGTTATTTTGAAGTGCCTGATTGTATGTTTTACTGTTTTCAAACTCTTGTTCACGTTGCCAGATCAAAACCGCCTATGAGAGCTGTGTCAGCCTGTCAGCCACAGGGTTTTATAGGTGAGTGAAAATTCACACTGCAGAAGCACTGACTCAAGTGCATGGATTGCATCCAGGGAAATTCTGGGAAGATTTACAGCCTCCAGCCCCCTGTAACTGCTCTACATTAAAGCTGCATTCCCTTTCTTACCTACAAGTGGTAAGCTGAGGTTAACAGTCTCCTGGGTGGGGAGAATCAATTCCTGATGGAGCACAGCTCTGAGGGCAAGTAAGTCTAGAGTAGATCTGACTCCATTCCAGCTGACCTTGGCCTGAAGAAGCATAAATGAAATCAGAGCTTTGCCTGGGGCTCTGCTCTGTGTCAGCCTTGTGGCCTAGTTTTGCACTAGAAGCACCACGGAGGATAAGAGGGGACAAGGATTGTCCTTGAGGAAAAGCCTGTCTCTTGCAGCATGAGCAGATACCAGTGTTTCCAGTGTTGTTCTCCCACGTCAGACTCTTGCTGGACCCTGTGTAGTTGTGAAATGAGGCACTTCTCTTAGTCAGCTTTACTGCTGAAGGACAGCAGAGATCCATCATCTTTAAGGCAGAGGGGTTGACATTAATAAATAGCCATAGTGTTTAGAAAAACCTACTTAGGGCTAAAATACACTATGTGTTAGTTTGTTTTGCATCCCTGAAATGTATTTTTTCTAACCAAGTGACTTGTCAGCATTTTAATAAACCAGCTTTCAGATAAAGTATATGTAGTCAGACACAAAATTTGCCATGAACTGTGCTTAAAATCAGTTCTAAGCTTAATAGAGTTTCTGCTTCAGCTTAACTATGTTCTGAAGTTTAATGGCCTTAAAGAAACTTTCAGCTGCACTCTAAAGCCAAAGGATTTTCCACTGAATTGGTAGATAATAGTAACCACAAGCCCTGTGATTTATGAGTCAATAATGGTGGCTTAAACATCTTGATAGTTTCAATCAGGTTTTGAAATACAGAATAGATTTAGCATATTTCTCTTTATAGTTGCTTACACTTTTAATTTCTGTATGGGCTTGACAGAAGGAATGAAACAAAAGTGAGTAAGAGTTTTGATAAGTAGCAATGTAGTTGTATTCTTTGTTTGTTTTTTTTTTGTTTTTCTTTTCATGGAGTTAAATGTGGTTTTGTTTCTCTTTGTATCAAGAATTCCTGAACTTGGCTACAACTTTGAAAAGAACGAAGGGAAACCATTCTCCTACTTCAGTTATGGAGTTGCCTGCTCTGAGGTTGAGATAGATTGCCTGACAGGTGACCACAAGGTGAGGGGTCAGCAGTGAAACAGAACAAATACTGGGTGTCAGCCCATTCCTGGCTCTGTCATTGGTCTGGTGTGACCTTCAGCAAATTTCTTAACCCCTCTGTTCCACAGTGCAGCGATCTGTAAACTGTAATAAAACAATAATTATCTACCCTGCGGAGATTTGGAGCTTAATGAATGATTGCAGAAGTTATTGGATTTGCTTGAGTAAGAGATAGCAGCACTGTGTTGGCACAAAAGTACAGAAACATCCTGGGATTGAGTTAATCATTAAAAATAATACTGAAGACTTCTGAAAAGAAAAAAAGAAGGAAAAAAAAAAAGAAGAAAAAAATTAAATCAGCATCTGACCTAGTTGGTTATGCTGAACTACAGACCACTGATACCAGCAACTTAGAATTAATATTAACTGGGTCCACTGGACCTCTGGGGAAAAATGCAGTGAGTTCCTTTGAATTACTTTTGGAGTGAACTCAGATTAAAAGTCAGTATGAGAAATTCAGCTGAGATAAGATTATGTGGGATAGTGTTTGGATACTCTTCCTCACTCTTCCAATCATGGACCAGTTCCAGAGATCTGTGCTGATTTACCCTTTATTCCTGTTTTTTAGAACATTCGCACCGACATTGTTATGGATGTGGGTACCAGTCTGAACCCAGCAATAGATATAGGGCAGGTAAGTGAAAAGTGTTGCTACTTCCATCATGTTGAGGCAATCACATTGCTCTCAGGCTTTTCAATTTATTATCCCTCTCCAGGTTGTGCCTTTGTAAACACATGCTTTTTAATTTGGCACAGAATTGCACGGGGAAATACTCTGTTAGGGTTTGGAGATTTTTGACTTGGATAATAAGACTGCAGGATGTTGTTCAGTTACCACCCCATTGAGGTTTTTCAGGCTAAATCCCACGCCTGATATTTATATTCCTATCTGCCAATATTAGGTTTATTTAATTTAGTGAAAATTCTCCTGATTAAAGAGTTAGGGAGGTGGATTCTGTCTTCCAGCTGCTGCTGTGTAGAATTCTCAATAGGAAGCTGGACCAGTCACTTATCTTGCAAAGTCTTGGCAGGCACAAGATTACTTCAAACTTTTGTGCAGTAATAATAACAATATCTCTTAGCAGATAAGGGTAATAAACCAGGGTTTTTTGACAGACCAAGAGATGAATTGTTAGCCGTATGCTTATCTAGCCATCTTAGCTCGCTAGCTAACTCTAGATGTCAACATGGTGTACCTCCAGTGAAACTGCTGCAGGATTTGGGATGACAGGAGAGCATGAGTTGCAAAGCTCTGCTGTAGCTAAAATGAAATTTCCTTGAAAGTGGTGTTTTTTCTGAAAGAGATTTTTTTTTGAAGGGTCCAAGGGGAGAAAAGGATTTTCTGTCTTTGTGGTGTGCCACTTTTTAGGTTTGAGAGTTGAGAGATGGGCTTAATGGAGCCTGTCAAAGGGGCCTTCAGTTCCTGTGTCCTCCCATGAATTGCTGCAGAGGATGTGGGGGCACAGTAGAAAAAGGATGTGGCATGAGTGCAGGAATACAAGTACACAGAGATGGGTCAATGAATGCTTGTGACTGCTCTGGCTGTCAGATACCTCAGTGGGCACAAAGAGCAGAGCTGCTTTGTGCAGAGTTGTTCAAGCACATCCTCCTCTCATAATATTTTTTCTCCTAAAATTTACAGTAGAAAAAAATATGTAAAGTTTTTTAGTACTTAAATGGATATGGGAGTGTTTTTGCAGGTGCCTGTGCTGCTGACCTGATAATACACAGCACTTAGGAAAGCATTTATACTGAAATAGAAAGTATAAAATAGTTTGTCTTCAGATGTTTCATCTTCAGTCCTTTTAGTCTACTAGTCTTTTGATATATCAGCAAGTTCAACTCATTCAATGTTCACCTGCAAAACATTGAAGAAATCAATATTCTATCATTGATTTTTTGTTTCTGTTGCTTCATCAGAAAATTCCTTTCCTGTGTTTACAGAAAATCTGTTTGCATGTATTTGTAAATTGCTTCAGCTGCCAGGGAAATGCAGCCACATTTATGTGGGAACACAGGAATTGTGCAAAGATTGTACCCAGCAGAAAGGACAAGGGTTTAGAGATAACAAGCAGGATCCGAGTCAGGTGGAGAGGGTTGAAAACCCTGGTGGATGTCGTCACTGTTTGTCCTTGTGCAGGGAAGAACAACAACAGAGAAGACTGTAACCTTGTTTGGATGTGTTTGTAGATAGAAGGAGCCTTTGTCCAGGGCATTGGGCTCTTCACCATGGAGGAGCTGCGCTACTCTCCTGATGGGAACTTGTACACTCGAGGGCCTGGCATGTACAAAATCCCAGCATTTGGAGACATCCCAGCAGAATTCAACGTGTCCCTTCTCCGTGACTGCCCCAATAGCAAGGCAGTTTACTCATCCAAGGTACGCCTGTGGGGTCTGTAGGCCTCTTGCTGCCTCATAACACTGTGAAGCTGAGTGGGATAAAATCATGATCCTGTGTGTCTAAACAGTTCACCTCATCATGCTGTGGTTGCTCTGAGGTCAGGATGATTTTCTGTTTCTTATCAGAAATGTGTTAGGAAGAACTGAAGTAACCTGCACATTGCTGCCCTGGTTGTCCATGAGACAGAACTGAAGTAGCTTTGCTGTGTGACAAAGCTTGTGTTTTCTTCCTGTTTCTTCTTTAAATGGACTGAGGGTTGATTTAGCTCAGTCTTTCCTCTGATCACACCTGGCACACTGGAGGCTGTTTTAGCATCATGTTTCCTCACTGAACACATCTGGTTGAATGAGGTTCCCATCTGGAAGGCAAAGCCTCACTCTTGCTTGTGCTTGGTCTAGGCTGTGGGAGAGCCACCTCTGTTCCTGTCTGCCTCAGTGTTTTATGCCATTAAAGATGCCATCTACTCAGCGAGGAAGGACTCTGGCCTGACAGAGGCCTTCAGGCTGGACAGCCCTGCCACCCCAGAGAGGATCCGCAATGCTTGTGTGGACATCTTCACCAAAATGGTAACAGCCCCTGGTCTCACAGTCTGCTCCCTGGCCAGCCTACCCATGGGGAGTGGACCTGGAAGTCATGGGGGCCTGGGGCTGGGATTAGGGCAGGATAGGGCGGCTGTGTCCCTGCTCCAACAGATGGGTTTTGTTTTGGGTGTTATCCTTCATTTGACATGCCATCCATCAGCTGAGAGCCAAATCCACAGCCCAGCACTGCTAGGGCTCCCACTGCAGGAGAGGCTGCTGTACAGCATCTGTGAAGTTCAGTCCATTCCATTCTCCAAGTGTTGGGTGTGGAACAAAGGCACTGACTCCTTGTCCTGATGCTCCTATCATCTCTCAGAATCATCCCATATGATGAGGGCCATGGTGTGGTTTAGTGGTGTCCCTCAGCAGGGGAGAGGGAGAAAAGTGTTCCTTCAAATACTCCCTTCTTCTGAATGTTGCGGCCCCAGCAGTCTCCCTGGAGCTGTGGACATGATCTGAAGGAGTGCAGGAGTTATCCCTGTCACTGCTTCTCTTGGGCTGCTGTCATAGTGTTGTCACAGGGCTCTGTAGTAGTCAACCATCAGGTTTCTAACAGTGCCATGAGACAGACATCTCTGTGTTTGGAAAAACTGGGCCAGGAGCTCCTATCTTCATATGTACAAAGTCCCCCACCTGAAAGGCAGCATGATGGGACATGCTGAATGCTGGACAGGACCCTCATTTGTTGCTTATTTAAATATTTTTTTCTCTTTATAGTGCCCTTCTGCTGAGCCAGGCACCTTTAAGCCATGGTGTGTGCGCGTGTAGGAGGAAAGTTTGAGGAGCAAACTCTGCTGGAACTGATCTTACTCCAGAGGAACCACAAGGCAGTAGGACCATAATGGAGGAAAAAACCAACCTGTGTTTATGTGGCTCACCCACTGATTCACGGAGCTTTCACATTTAATTGTCCAATCATTGCTTTCTCTATGAGAGGCAATTGCTGCCAGATTATAGCTGTGATGTAAATTCAAATGAAGAGTAAGTTGAAGGTGATGCTATCCAAGTGTAATTGAAAAATCTTACAGATTTCATATAAAATTGCTGCAAGGATGCTTCTTACCAGCTAATGTGAAATAGCAAGGTGGTTGTTTCTTTTTTTTCCTGCTATGAGGAAAAGCTATATCACCTTGTGATGCTGTGCCAAGAAGGACTCAAGTGTGTTGATCCCAGACATAGAGTCCTCTAGCTGAGATGGAGGAAGGTGTAAGGTTGCTGAGGACCCTGCTGTGTCCCCTTTGCACACAAAGCCAGCTATATTCTAGGGGGAAATGAGCAGGACTTTTCGTGTTGGCTAATGAAGATGGTCTTACCTGTGTAACAAAAGTGTTTCAGAGGAAAAGGCTAAAATGTGACCAGTAACTGATTTACCTGAAAGTTCAGTGACTGTTGCTTTGTCTGCACCTGGGCTTTAATGAGATTTTAGTTGAAGTGCTACCTTGTCTTCTCTGATTAAAGATGAAAACTAAATATACCAAGAGTACTTCCAGCAAGATGCTGCTTCGCTTGACACAGACTTTTCCCATCCCACACCCCCACATCTCTCCCCATCCTTTAAATAGGAAAGGATATCAGAGACCTTGGAGTAACAGAAATTTGCTCATCAATGTTCCCGAGGTAATCTATACCAGCCTAAGCAAGGGGCACAAGAAGGTTGGACACAGCCGGGGATAAGCTGGCTCTGGGTTCCCTTTAGGGTCAATCCCTTGCTGTCATGGCCTTGCCTTCTTTTCAAGAGAATTCTTAGTTTTCTGAATGTGAGAAAATAGATACATTTTGCTACAGGGAGTGCTTGTCTGAAAAATGTGCTGGCTATGTGATGACCTGGTATAATCTGGATTGAATATATTTTTCATGTTGGATTTAGTGCAGGGCATCCTTCCTGACAGATTTTGTCACTGTCAAATTCAACACTGGTGCACCATGTTATCTCTAGATGGTGTCAGCCACATACTGTGCCTGCTTATCATCTGCAAACTTTTATCTGTTTTTCTGGCCTACTGCTTTACAAAAATGTCCCTTTTCTCTTTTTGCACTCCCAGGGCCATCAAAAAAGTATGGTGCAAGAGGATGTAACTCTTAATATAAAATTTTGCTCACGTACAAACTTCTTAAAATTGGCCTTCATCTTAGGACTGGACAATGTATGCTCAGTGTGAAATATTTTTTTAAGCACTCCAGGGTATATTGCTTGGAAACGTGTAGATTTATTTCTCAACTCAAAATATTATGGATCTACCATCTAGAAGAAGGGAATTTGTATATGTGAGTTGCTGGAAGTATTTTGTGCCTGTTGGGCTTGCTGGGTAATTGTTATTAATTGTAATATAAAAACCAGTGCTTCTTAAGCTCTGAGGTACTGGGCAAGAACACATTTTTGTTTTCTCCTGAAAGTTGGCAATATGTAAAAATCCTCTTAGAGAAGAAAACATGATAATTCGTGTGCAAGAATATGTTATGCAGCTATTGGAGCCTGTGTGTCCACATTCTTGGGTGTCCAGGGAGAGATGCAAAACACTAAGTCTGTAAGGTAGATTGGTATCAGCTGTTTCTGTGAATTCCACCTTGTGGGATTGCTGGACATGCTCATTCAGACCAGGATGAGAAGAAATGCAAAGGTAATATGCGTTAAAGCAGAGCATGGACGCACAAGCAGGGTGGGATACCCAGGAACTCCCAGTGTCATCCCAGGGGAAAGTTGCCAGTGTTCATGATAGGCCTGCTGCTAGTGATGGTCCTGGGAGATGTTGGGATGTCACCAGCAGGATGAATGAGTGCTCTTTCTCTCCCTGGTTTTGGAGTTTTCATCATTTCGGGATGGATTTGTGAGTGTCTCACACAGTCACAGTGACTGCCTGGTCAGATAAAATTTTTAAAAATTAGATGTATCAAGTCTCTTTTGCTATTTGCTTTGTGAGTTAATTGGAAGTGCATTTGCCAAGTTCTGTGTACATGAGTGGTCACAGCAAGCTGTTCAGAGCAGACCTGTGGAGCCAGTTTTGCTGCAGTATCAGTGAGCCACTCTTTCCCAGGCAGCAGCCCTGGCCCTCATGCCCAGCCCTGCTTGAGGCCCTCCTGATACCCTTACCCAGCTGATGAAGAAAGCAAACACTTCCCTTTTGGCGTGCGCTGGAATTGAATGTAAATTAAACCAAACACCTGGGGACAGCAATGCTATAAAATCAAGGTTGCTAAATAATGACAGCAACTGATTGTGAGGGTGTAGGGAAAAGGGAAGCTTGGAGGCTAATAGGAATTTAAGTAAAGATCACTGTGCTACCTGTCTGTGCTGTGGAACTCTAAAAACATGAAGCTGAGGTTTTCATGTCACCTGTCAATGTTTGAACATTTCATACATTGCTTTCCTGTGGAAATAAGTGCCCGGCACCTTAGGAAAGGACTAAGGGACCCACTGGGAAGGGCTGGCAGGAGGAGAAGATCCCTGGCCTGAGGTGTGCTCTGCACTACAAAGCTGTGGGGGAGTGAACAGCTCTCTTGCCCTGAGTGCACAACACTGTCCCCTGCCAGGTGCTATGACCCATTTCTTCACACTACATCTCACTGTGTGGGGTCTCAGCTCGCTGTCACTGGCGGGAAACCTACTCATGAAGAGAAAAATGTTCCTTTTCTAGTACTTTCCAGTGAAAAAGAGCATGGATGCAAGACTCTAATTTAATGGCATATAATGGGAAATTTGCTGCTTTTCTCATTCCAGAAGTCTCTCCTCATTCCAGAAGAGGAACTATGCCATCTTGCTAGACTGTAAAGTACTGCGCAAAATAATGACACTTAAATAATAATTACTGCAGCTGGAGAGTGTGTGGGAGTATGAAAGGAGCCTAGCTGATCTGATGTTTTAATGCTATTAATTGCATGGCCTTCTGTGAGAGAGGGAGGCCAAGATTTTGGTAATTGTTTTAGGTCAGGTCTAATCAACAGTTTTCACTAACATACTTTAATGAGAGCTGTCAAAACGGTACCATGAATGTAAGTGGAATTCTCTGTGAATGTCACAACACTGCAAAATAAAGCTGCTAAATACTCTGGAAACAAGTATGCTATGGTCAGAGTCTGGCAGGATTTGAAATCTAGACAACTCATCCTTGGTGTTTGTTTGACAAAGATGGACCCTTCCCATGGGCTGTGAGTCAGATCAGCTCAGTGACCAACAGGGCGGGTGATTGCTCTGGGCTGCCCAGCTGGATGAAGCTGTGAGCCAGCTGGAGAGATTGGGGCTCTGTCTGGCCGTGCTGGCAGCCAAGTCCAAAAGAAAGCAGAGTCAGTCCTCATGCTTCTCTGCCAGCAGGAGCCTGTAGTAGCCACATCCTGTTTTCCATAGCAGCACAGTGATGCATTCTGACACTTCTAGCCACCAGTTACTGCCACAAGGTGGGAGGCAGTCTGTCTGGTGCTGTGGCTGGTACCTGGTCCACACTGACACTTCCTTGTCTCAGGGCTAGTGCACAGAGCTGAATGCTGCCCTTGGCCCACTGGAGTCAGCCCTGGAAGGAGGGGAGCCAAACCCAAAACCTGTGAATGGAGCAAGCATTGGGTCCCAACCCCAAGGCCCACTTCAGCCCACACACATAGGAGATGAGGCTGTAATACAGGAACAGTTCACACAGAACAGGAAAGACCAAATGACGGGCTGGGCTTGACCCTCCCTGAGCATGAAAAGATTGAGAACACTGCCAATGGCTCCCCAGCAGGGTCTGCCACGCTGTGTCACATCTCAGCCTCCAGGTGACATGCTCCTCTGGGAGCACTTCTTGTATCTTGAGTGGGAAGATTTGTCAGGAAGAAGCCATTGCCAAACCTCTCGTCCCAACATGGAGCCCAGAAAAGGAAATGTCAGCATGGGCATGTGTGATGCTACAGTGGTTTGCAGCAAATCCAACCTACCCTACCCCAAACTGTTGGGTTTATCCCATTGCAGTTCAGTTCATGCAGTTTTCCAAGTCCAGTGCCACAAGTTTCCCTAGTGCCTGCTCTTGTGTTTAAGCACGATTCAACCACATTGATGCCCCATCCCTGGAAGTAGTGTGTCTCAGCTCTCTGACAGGTCTTTTGGACTGTGACATGGAAAACCTCACCCAAGCAGCTGGGAAGCAAAGGCCTGTCAGTCTCTTGAAGCACTTGCCTATGGATTAATGCTCCCTGAAACACTTCCTCCATACAGGCTATTTCTGCCAGGTCTCCACGGTGCTGGGATGGTCTGACAGGAAACTGCTAGAAAATGGGAAAGCAGCAAGGTCCCAGCGGTAGAAATGAGATAGCTGCTTCTTCTGTTGGGCAGACAGCTCACTGAACATCTGCTCTGACAGCCACCTGTAGGTCCACTGCACCTGGCTGTCGGTGAGCTCGGGGAGGAGGCTGCCCGCAGGCAGCCCAGCCCGGCGCAGCAGGTGGCCCAGCTCCTGCCTGAGGAAGCCAAACATCACCACGTAGTCATACTGGATGAGGCAGGGCCGGCACAGGCTGACCAGTGGTTTCCAAGCCACGCTGCTGTTGTGCATTCCGCTGTCTAGCACTTCCTGGATAAAGCTGCTGAAGGACGGGCTGATGCCCATGCCTTGCAGGAACGTGGCAATCAGCCTGTGGAAAGGGTCCCTGACAAACAGCACCTTGGTGTAAGACCCCAGCATGGCCTTTATCTCCGTCTGGTTGAACTCGCTCAGCCGTGTCTCCTTAGTGTGCAGCCGGTGGTAGGGGAGCAGCACTGGCAGCGTCACATTTTCCTCCTCTAGCTTCTCCAAAAGCTGATGCCATTCCTCCAGCCCTGCTGATGGCACTTGGCAGTAGAGGAGGTCCAGCTTGGTGTTCACCCTCAGGCTTGGGAGCAGGGAGGCTCTCTTTTCCTGGTTGCTTGGCAGTTTGCTGACTTTTCCTGCTTGGCTGCAGAAAGCTCTCAGTCTCCTCTTCCTGAGCTGCTGGACGTGAAGAAAGGTGTCCAGTGTCAAAGTGAAGCCCTCCTCTGCCTTGGGGGCCAGGTCACCTGGGAAACAGCATTTGGAGATGGGGGTAAGGAAAGAACACAGTGCCCCGAGTCAGACCCCAGGCACACAGTGCTGTTGCAGGCTTGTCTGCAGTTATTCACTGTGGAAGGGATTCAGCATGGACAAAATGGGTGGGAGAGAGGAGGCCAGCCCTATCTGGCAAAGAGCTTGGCTTTGCTGGGAAATGGGTTTCTGTCCCCATGAACATGTGAGATTATGGACACCTAGACCCTCCCTTTCCCCAAATCACCATGCCTGAGAACTGATCTAAACGAGATTTATTCCACAGGCCCAGTTCTCTGCTAAATCATAATTTTTGCTTTTAACTCCTTCCTTGCAGCTGAACATCACAGAGGTGAGTTTACCAAAGAATCAAAAATATTTTGAGAGACCAGACAGTAGTAATTTGGTTTGTAGCTACAAATACATGATGTCCTGCAAACACTTTTGCATCTGTTAATAGGTTAACATCAGCTACCAAGTATATGTGAGTAAGGGATTATTCTTAATGGCTTGGGTGATTTAGGGACCCAAATGACATCATTTCTTGCATCACTCCCATATGTAAACCTTTTCTTTTGCAGATAAAAAGGCAAAAGCAAATAAAAAGCAAAAAGCAAAGAGAAGTGAGATGACAACAAAGCAAATATAAAAGGCAAAAGCAAATACAAAGACTCTATGAGAGTGAGTTTAATTTCTCAAATTTCAGCTTTGCTTTTTTTTGTCTTCTTATTTTTGATGTAAAAAGGCCAGAGTGGGTTTGAATGTAGAAGATTAATGCCCGCCTTGTTGGTTTGTTTTCTTTAGCAGCAGCACATCTGCCTCATCTGGTCAGTGCAGGCATCTGGCAGCCCTGAGGAGACTGATGGTTTGTTCTGTGTCCTCAGGAAGTTAAATATTTGGGGAGGCTCTTGCACAGAGCAGCACAGTGAAAAGCAGAGCAGCACAGTTAAAATTAGGCAAAGGACATCAGGAACACAGGAAGAAACACAGTGGTGCCTGAAGCTATCCTGAGCTGCTCTTAGATTCGCTCAGTCCCAGAATGACAATGTCTGCAACATATAGTGATGACTTTGCCCTGGAATTATGGGAACTGGAAGGAAGGATGCATTTTTTAGGCAAGAAAAGCAATAATCACCAATGCCCCTGCTCCCTCTTGCGTTCCCGACAGCATTTCACAACAAAACAACAAAAGTTTTCCTAACAATAGTTTTGGGAGTTCCCTCTAGCAGCCTGACACCTGTTTTCCCCAGCACACCTGAAATCAATGCCCCACTAAGAACATAAAGCTGCAGGCCCCCACAGCAAGGCCTTTCTCCACAAACACCGTGCCAAGGGCATTGTCTGTCCTGTAGGCATTTGCCCAGCCAGACGCTCTGGCAGAAGCTGCAGGGCAGCTCCCCGCGGCACAGGACAGCTGCAGTGCAGAAGCGCCACCGGGCCCGGCCTTACCTGCGCGGCTGCGGGCCGGGCCTTACCTGAGCGGCTGCGGGCCAAGCCTTACCT